>NC_083326.1:45567445-45873221 GCF_963455315.2 Globicephala melas
GGTTGTTAGGAAGAGTAGGTGGGTTAATGTATATACATCATTTAGAAAAGTGCTGTCATATGGTAAACAAGATGTAAGATCTTTAACTGAAGATTTGGGAGTATAATCATTACCCTCGTTTTACACAAACATAATCAAGGGGTAATTTAATTGTTTGAATAAGTTTGAGTACTTGGTACATTCGAAGCGCTGTTCTGTGTTCAGTGTTCCAGGGGGATAACTTGTCCTTCTGCATGGAATGCTGCCAGTGCCCCTTAGATGGCATGTGGAAGCCACAATTGAAGGGCGCATATTTTAACATTTCTCCTTTAATTCTAACAGATGTTGTCTAGGCTGATACAATTAGGGAAAGGGATGAATATATATGGAGTGTCATTCTGTCAGCAATTTGATTTGGGAATTACAGGTAATCAAACAGGAGCTATTCTGGTGTCTTCGTAGGTCTGTCTCTTTGCTTCTGTGATTTAATTCTTTAATGTTCTTTTATGGACACAAGCGTGTGTGTGTGTGTGTGTGTGTGTGTGTTGTTTTGAGACTAGCCTGCAACCAGAGTAGGTTACTTAGTCTCTGAATGTTTTTAACATGATCATGAGGACCCAGCAGAGAGGAGAGGGTTGAGGGTAGTCTTATCATACTGGTTGATGCCAGTACAGAATCTGCAAAAACAGAGTGAAGGTAGATTCATTGTTCTTGTAGATGTTGATGATTTATTGATGATTAGATGCAAGAAATGTTACATTTAACTTAGTTTCATTCTATCTTAATAATATTGCATTATTTTTGAGTAATTACTATGTGCAGGCACTGTTCAAAGTACTTTACATTTATTAACTCATTTAATTTGCAAAAAAATTTTACTCAATTACGTATGAGGACACCAAAGTACAGATAGGTTAAACTGAGGTGCCCAAAGTTATTTTGTTAAGTGATGGAGCTAGGATTCAAATGCCAGCAGCCTGATGTCGGAGCCTGTGTTCCTAGGTTTGATATTTATTTGAATGTAGGTAAAAAAATTAAGGCAGGATAGACTTTTTAAAACAGCTTTTTCCATTGTAAAATGTGGTACATGTAGAGGAGTATATAAAGCATATATGCAGTTTAAACAATAATTAAAGTTTACAAAATATGTCCATACAACTACCAGACATCTTGAGAAATAGAATATTACCAGTGCCTTGAAAGTCTCCAGAGTACTGTTCCCATTTCCCTCCTTCCTCCCAGACGTAACCGTTATCTTCATTTTTGTGATAATTATTCATCGATTTTCCTTATAGTTTTATCATCTATGTATATATTCCTTTTATATATGTGTAAATGTATATATAGAGATGTTTATATAAATGTGTATATATCATGCATATATGTGTAAATGTACCATGTATACGTGTGTATGTATGTATATGTGTGTATATATACACAAATGTGTGTGTGTGTATATATATATATATAATATATTTTTTGTGATTCCTTCTTCTCAGTATTATGTCCATAAGATTCATTCAACTGAGTCGTGTAGCTATAATGTATGCATTTTCACTGCTCTAGAGCACTGCATGCTATAAATACGGTACAATTTACTTACTCAGTTTATTGCTGATGGACTGTGTGTCTGGTTTCAGAATTTTGCTGCTGCAGACATTCCTGTACATGCCACCTGGTCGTAAGTGCCAGGGATACTCTAGGGCTGCATTTCCCAAATTTTAGCTTATATAAAAATCACCTAAAGCTTGTTAAACAGATTCCTGGCACGATCCCCTGAGCTCCTGATTCAGTACATCTCCAGCAAGCTCCCAGTGATGGAATGCTGGTCTGCTCTGGGGTATGTCCCAAGGAGTAGGATTGCTGGGTTACAAGTTATGTGCCTGTTCTTCTTTACCAGCTACTGCAAGAGTTGTTCTCCAGCTGCTCCACCAGCACCACGTACATACTTTTCTTTTTTCAAAATCTTAGTATACATACTCTAGTTAAGCTTTAGCATTTTTAACGACCTGGTGGACTGCATAATGGTATCTCTTTTTGGTTTCAATTTGTATTCTTTTGGTTACTAACACGATGGAGATTGTTTTTATATATGTTCCGGCCTTTCGTCTTCCTTGCGGTGTCTGCAGAGCCCTAGTCCATGGAATGAAGTTTGTAACTCGTCTGTAGCTTGGCCTTGCTATTTGTTGCCCATTCTCTTTGCCTAACGTTTCCAGTCATGGTTTGTATAGTATCTTTCCAAGGAGTGTGAGCCTTCTGGAGAGCTCACTCGTGATTAAATCTGTTATTTGTGGAGTGCTTACTATGTTCCAGGCCAAGCAGGCTGCCTGCATTGTCTTATGTAATCCTCACCTCAGCTTCCTGAGATAAGTCGGCATCATTATCATCATCCATTTTACAAAAGTCTGAATGCAGCCTGGCTTAACCCAAAGGCACACCTCTAGGAACCTCCCAGGGTTTGAGTATTTCTTCCGCCCTGGTAACAATCAGGTCCTTGGGAGTCTCCAAGAGCTGACCCAGTGGGAGCAAGATAAGTCTTTCTATTCAAGGTTTTGTAGGATTGCAGCCTGGAGGAGAATTTGGACTCTAGAATGAAGTCTTCAAGGATCTCAATTCCAGGGAGCAACCTTTGGCCTTATGAATGGGAAAATCTAACACTGAGCCAGTATTAGGCTAGGCTGCTGTGGAAGTAGGTGATTTCTGTCTCTGGCCAAACAACCCCTAGTGGTGATTTTAAGAGATGCAGGTAACTGATTGGTTGACAGTGCTGTGAATTGCCGTTTTTCCCGACCTCAAGCCGGCTTGGCCCTGAACTGTAGACACCCAGCAATGCAGAGGCACATGTGATTCTCTGTTCCCAGGACTTGGGCTTCACCGAGCACTTGAAGAGACTTGGTTGTCTGCTCTCAGACCCTCAGTGTCCAGCCATCCTAGTGGTCTTGCGGCCCTGCTGGCGGTCTCAGGATGTTATTTGGCCTGGCTTCTTTTTGATCTTCAGCCTTGGCCTCTGAGTATTCAGGAATGTTGAGACCTTGTTGGTAATTTTGTTGTCTTTGAAGAGACCTAATAAATAGTGCTTCTTATCCATCTGAGTTCTGGATGAATAAGACAAAAGAGTCAGCAGATAAAGAACCACAATACAACCTTTATTACTGAGAAGGACGAGGGTAGAACATACATAGGTCGCTGAATTAATTCCCCTCCCCCTGCACCCGCCTCCCATCTTTAATGGTGCTGGATGAGAGCCAGCTTCCCACCTAGGGATCCTGCTGTTTTAAGGTCATCTACAGCATAGCAACATTTGCACTGTGGAAGGAGGCTGGGCATCCAACAGAAAAGAGGTGAGGAAGGGACCAGGCTCTGTGTGCCCAGTCGTTTCATCCAAACTGACCAGAAAGGTTGACAGAGGTTGGGGAGTGGGTGGAGGTGGGACGTTGCTCACGTAGCTCTATATGGAAGGAGGGAGTAAGGGTTCCGCTAAGCCTTCCGCAGAGTTTGCATTAACCATTGAGTTTATTATGTTCTTACCCATCAAGTGTGTGCTCATCCCAAAGAGTGGCAGTCACCCTCAGAGGGAGAGATGGACTCTCTCAGGACAGTCTTGCTCCCAACTTCATGAAGTCCTGGACGATCAATAGCTTTACTTTATAAAGAATCCTCGAGCCTAATGCAGCACGCAGGATGGTCACAGCAGCGCGGGCGCATCTCGGAAATACTGTGTGTTAGATTCCAGAGCAGTGTGATAAAGCAAATACCGTAGTAAATGGAGTCACAAACTTTTTGGTTTCCTAGTGCATATAAAAGTTCTGTGTACACTATACTGTGGTCTTTTAAGTGTGCAGTAGCATTATGTCTACAAACGCAATGTACATGCCTTCATCAAAAAAGACTTCAGGGCTTCCCTGGTGGCGCAGTGGTTGGGAGTCCGCCTGCCGATGCAGGGGACACGAGTTCGTGCCCCTGTCCGGGAAGATCCCACATGCCGCGGAGCGGCTGGGCCCGTGAGCCACGGCCGCTGAGCCTGCGCATCCGGAGCCTGTGCTCTGCCACAGGAGAGGCTACAACAGTGAGAGGCCCGCGTAGAGCAAAAAAAAAGACTTTATTGCTAAAAAATGCTAACTGTCATCTGACAATGCACAGTTGCCACAAACCTTCCATTTGTAAAAAAGAAAATCAATACCTGCAGAGTGCAGTAAAGCTGCGTATGCCTGTAGCTGTGCAGCCTACAAAGTTGGAAAGCAAACCGATCCTGATCCTAGGCGAGTTTTTCTAGGCGACATTATGACCCCAGAGCCTGTTCTTAAATGTCCCAAAGACCATGATAGGAAGCAGGTGACATCTGAGGGAAGGACTCACCATGGGTGGCAAGAACCTTCCCTGGTTGAGTCTTTCCCCAATGCTAATGGGGCTAAGCCTGTTGTCTGTAAGTCGTGACCTTTGAACTAAACACAGAGGTCAAAGGGGAAATGGAGACTTACAGAGACAGAATATGCTGGATGAGAAGGAAGGGCACCTCCAAAAAGATGGGGATCACCACCGGGGGTATTTCTGAACCTTGCACATAGGTGGCAGTATCTCAAACGCCTGCTTCCTGAAAGAAAACCCAGAAGGCACAGGTGGGTCCCCTCCCCCCGGATAAATACAGAATGCTAAATTTAACCTCCCACAGGGAGCCTCTCCCAGATGAATTTTGATTTGCAACCAGCACATTCAAACCTTCTACCTGGCCTTCCCCTGTGAGCCCCTCGAGGCTGTCAGCCCGCCACTGTCCCCAGCGTGGGTTCTGTTGGGTAGATGACTGGGGGATGCACTGTCTTGGGAGCAGGTGTTTTCTGTCTCTCACCACTTGCTGTGGGGTTGCTTTGGCCAAAAAAGGCCATGTGCGGGGGAAGATTTCTCCTTAGTTTATAAAGATCAGTCCAGACTGCTTGGTGGAGGCTGGCCCTTGAGCCTGTGGTCAGGTTACAAGAAGCCAAGATGTGCCTTCTTTGGCCTCCGAATGCAGAGCAGAATTAGAGGCAGGCAATCCAGTGCCGCCCTCCTAGACCTGTCATTCATAATTTGAAGTGAGAACCTCCACAAGGCTCTTGAGTTCACTGCATTTAAAAATAGCAAATATTGTTCTGCTCACTAGTCTTTAGGCAGGAGATGTTGAAATGATCCCCTTTTTCTGTGCCTCAGCTGTCTCTGCTCATTCACGGGCACCCCCAGGAGTCCTGAGCTGCCTCAGACCTTTACCAAGGCCATGCTGCTACGGCCCTCACCCAAAGGCCTTTGCCATTTGGCCGTGGTCACCGCGTGGCCTGTCTCCTTGGTCCATGGCCTTCCCTGAAGTCCACCGTCTTTGCTCTGGGCCCTACCTCTGTAAACAAGCACTTTCCTAGAGAATAACCACCGTAAGTTGTGGTCACACATCAAGATCAAAATACCCTGTGGTTTAGGAACTAAAGCCTGTTGATGTTAAAAGCTGCCTGCCCAACTATAAAAACCCACCACACTGCACAATCAAGACTACAAACCACCAAGTTGAAAAACAGGCAGGGCCCTAGGAAAGCACCCTTCCTCCCCTGCCCAGAGCCCCAGTACCTCCGGGACTGTTTTCCTCCCCAGCACTGGATTCCTTTTTTTATTATTTCTCAAAGTCTCCAGAGCGTACACCAAATGCCTAAGTCTTTGAAGAGGCCCCATAAATGGGACCTCTCCTCCCTGAACCAGGTTCTGAACAGAGTGAAATAGAAGCCATGAGAGTCAACAGTTAGGAAAGGAGAATCTCACCATGGTTCTGGTGAGATCTGGGCTGGAAGGCATGGCCTTTATCCGTGGGCTTGTCTGTTGCCCATAGGGAACCCCAGAATTCCACAGACCTGCTCACTCAGTTGCAGGTGGTGCTGCCCCCCACCTACAAGTGCTGCAGGGGATCCGTGAGCTCCCAGCGTGGAAAATGAGATCACCACGCTTGTTCTCTGTGGGCCTGCGACTCCCAGGTGGGAGGAGTAGGGGTCAGAGCTGGGCACCAGGTGCCAAGATTGTTATTTCGAATTCAGCCTTCAGATAAGTTCAGTTCATCCCTCTTCTCTCTAGAGTAGCAGTTCACACATTTCTTGGTCTCAGGGCCCTTTTACACTCTTAAAAATCATTAAGTGCCCTAATGAGCTTCTATAATGTGGGTAATATCTACCGTTGTTTAGCATATTAGAAATTAAACTGAGGAAATTGTATGGTATTGATTTAATTCATTTAAAAGTATTAAACCCATTATGTAACACAAATACCAATTTTTATGAAAAATAACTATATTTTCCAAAGCAGAACAATGAAATTAGTAGGAAGAGTAGCATTGTGCTTTTGTATTTTTGCACATCTCCATGTCTGACTTAGTAGAAGACAGTGGGTTTCCTGTATCTGCTTCTGCGTTTACTCTGTGAAGGTATGACACATCACTCACCCTTTGGAAAACTCCACTTGACACTCGTGAGAGAATGCGAGTGGAAAGGATAAGAATATTGTTATATTATGGAAGTAGTTTTGCCTTTTCAGTTCCCCTGGAAGGATCTTGGGGACCCATAGGGATCCCGAGACCACACTTTGAGAACTGCTGTTCAGTCTGACTGACAGGTGGAGTGGAAACAGATGAGAGTATTGGGAAAGCAGAGTTCCTTCCACACGGAAAGAAGCTTCGAGAAGGGAAGATGCACTCCCCCTCTACAGGTTATACAGTGCAATTGTCCAAATGCCAGACTTAAACTACTCGAGATAACCATAGGTGGAAGAAATGCTAGTCTGCAGTCCCCCCGAGTTGAACCTGAAACTGGTGACATTAGCCCTGTAACCTGTGGGTTAGCATGCAGGGCTGGTGCGCTGGCTTCTTCATGGCTTCACCTAGAACACCGCCGGGCAGGGTGCTGCTTTGGGAGCAGGTTCAGGAATGGCTTGGAACTCTGACGTTATTGACAGAGCCCTCTTCATGGCAGCACATTTCTGGAGGCTGTGCTGGGAATGTGATTTTCTCACAAGAATAATGGTATAATTGTCTTGATAATTATCTCATCAAGGACTCAGAATGAGATAAATCATCACCATGGCCAGCTATTCAAATTAAATCAGAGTTACAGGCACTAGAAGCATTGGTAACCATTTTTAAAAAGTGAAATCATGTTCCAGGTTTTATGAAACAGACGTAATTGTACATGAAGACCAAGGAGTGTGGGGTACAGAAAGTGTACAAAGAGTCTATCACAGGCTGTAATTAAGCCCTCATCGATATATCACCTACAGAAAATGAATACACTCACCATGGTGGGTATTTACTGATCATTTTCCATGTGTGCTTTTAGAAGAGTTTGGGGTTGGTTATGGTGGAGGCCGGGTAGGGCGGGGAGTGGGGTGACTTAAAAAACAAGTTGTTTTATAAAAGTTTGACCTGATGTCTTCTCTCCGTTTTTTTCACATGGTGAACAGAAACACTGTAATTATTCTGTTAACGTATGTCACAGTCATATTTGAGAATCATATTTTAGGAAAAAATTCACAATGGCAGCAGGTAGATTTGTCACTTGGTCTTAATTCTTATAGGACAATTTCCAGCCCTTAGCCAGTGTCTGAGGATGCTTCCTGATGGTTTGTGTGTGTGTGTGTGTGTGCCTGTGTGTGTGTGTGTGAGATGGGGCAGTGGCTAACAGTGGTCCCCAAAGCCTTTTGGTGTAGGTTTGAATATCATCCCTAAATTGACTAGCTAAATGCCTCATGGCGGTTTCCCTTCAGTTTGCTTCCTTGCCTGCGAAACAGCAGTAGTAATAGTACCTACCTTGTAGGGTGGTTGTGAAGATTGTTGAGATCTATGCATGGAAAGCATTGTAGCACCGTTCCTAGGCGCTCGATAAATATTAGCAATCACCAACATTCAGTGTATTTAGTTAATTTCCAAGTTGATTATAGCCACAGTCTGATGCCACGTACTCTACTACTTGATGGCATTTTGAACCTTGTGTAAAAAGCATGTTGCAGTCTCTGCTGAGTGTAATGAGTTGATGGGGCAAAATCAATCAAAGCCAGGATTGGCCACGTCTACTGGAATTGCTGTAGGCACTTCTGGAACTTTCAGTGGCAGTTTAATTGCATAACTGCCTGAGCCACTGTCTCAGGATTGTGTTATACTTCTATAAGCCGAGTCAGTCTGTAGGTGTAGCGTTGCTACCCCTGACGTTAAACATCCAGATGCTTATTGTAAACTCCTGTCTATCTTTTGAGACTCCACTCCACAAAGTCTTGATGCCTAGGAAGCCTCCCCTCACAGGGGCTGAAGAGATCAGCGACTGCACAGACCTCTGTGGACGTGACTTGCTACATGTTTGTATGTGGTCCTAAGGTCTGATAGGTTCAACTCCTGAGAAGTCCACACTCTAAACTGCATCTCCGATGAGGCACTCTGATTTTTGTCTGTCAAGGGTTTGTACTGCAGTGCTGTCCTCCAGCTCAGAGTTCAAGGTCAGCACGGTTGTCAGGTTCCTGGACCAGCATCAACACCGCTGTTTGACTCTCTTTGTCCTTACTTGATTAAAAGAAATGAAAATCAGAAAAAAATAAAAGTACTGATACCAGAGATATTCAAGGACCTGTACTAATAACAGAATTGAAATAAAGATGGACACGAGGTGGGTCACAGGGGGCAGTGTGACCCCTGCACCTAAGGTGGTCTAGGTTGTATTATGAAGGCAAGAAAGAGTTAACCCGTTCAAAACGCTGTGCTCTCCCTCCAGGACAGTACGTGACAAAACAAAAATATCAAAGTCCAGGGTTAAACTTCTGCACGTTTCAAGCATATTTCCAGGGATATGAAATCCAAAGTGTCATCAGTGGCATGACTTATGCAGAGAAAGATCTTTAAAGAGTGGCACTAGCTCTTGAATAATCTTCTTAACATAGCCTCCCACGTCATGGATGGAATCCTGTGAAATGTAGAGAATCTGGCAAATGTATGGTGATAAATTGGATTTAAACATTAAAAAAAAATTAGTCATGCAGAATTGGTCTTGAAGGGTTCCATTATTCTATTACCATGTACCCCACTAACTGCTTTAAAAGTGTCTTCACTAATTGCTTATATTGTTTGGAAGACATACAGCCATAATAAAAGCATCCTCAGAGCTGTCCCCCCCACCACCGCTACCCACCCACACCCACACATCACCTGTTATGAAAGGAATTTCACTTGTTTTCTTTTGTACATGTTTGTGAATGAAGTTTTATTCTTTGTCACCTTGGTTTCTTTTTTTTTTCTTGTTTTTAATTTTTTATACAGCAGGTTCTTATTAGTTATCTATTTTATATGTATCACTATATACATGTCAATCCCAATCTCCCAGTTCATCACACCAGCACCCCGCCCCCCGCCACTTCCCACCCTTGGTGTCCATATGTTTGTTCTCTACTTCTGTGTCTCTATTTCTGCCCTGCAAACCGGTTCATCTGTACCATTTTTCTAGATTCCACATATATGTGTTAATATATGATATTTGTTTTTCTCTTTCTGACTTATTTCACTCTGTATGACAGTCTCTAGATCCATCCACGTCTCTAAAACTGACCCAATTTCGTTCCTTTTCATGGCTGAGTAATATTCCATTGTATATGTATACCACATCTTTATCCATTCGTCTGTCGATGGGCATTTAGGTTGCTTCCATGACCTGACTATTGTAAATAGTGTTGCAGTGAACATTGGGGGTGCATGTCTTTTTGAATTATGGTTTTCTCTGGGTATATGCCCAGTAGTGGGCTTGCTGGGTCATATGGTAATTCTGTTTTTAGTTTTTTTTTTTTTTGCGGTACGCGGGCCTCTCACTGTTGTGGCCTCTCCCATTGCGGAGCACAGGCTCCGGACGCGCAGGCTCAGCGGCCATGGCTCACGGGCCCAGCCACTCCGCGGCATGTGGGATCTTCCCGGACCGGGGCACGAACCCGTGTCCCCTGCATCGGCAGGCCGACTCTCAACCACTGCGCCACCAGGGAAGCCCTGTTTTTAGTTTTTTAAGGAACCTCCATACTGTTCTCCATAGTGGCTGTATCTATTTACATACCCACCAACAGTGCATCACCTTGGTTTCTTTTCAGTATTCCTACTTCACAAAATTCTTTAAAAATAGTTCTCGGGTATTTATGTAGCAAAGAGGTAAAAGTCTTCACAAAAAACCCCCCAACAATATCATGACAATAGCTAACCCTTGTCTTATGGTGAATCAGGTGTTGTTGCTATGCCTCAAAGCAATCCTAGGAGACCAGTACTTCTCTTCTTCTTCTCCTCCTCTCCACCCGCTCCTTCTTCTTCTCCATATTATTGTTATTATTATTATTATTATGGAAAAGGTGGAGGCACAGATGAATTTATAAAGCTTGTCAAGGTCACATACGTAGCCAGAGGGGAGCCAGGATTTAAACCTAAGCAGGTTTGCTTGGAGGCCCAGGTCTTAACTACTACACACATTCCTGCCTTTGTTTCCGTAAAGAATAAGGGGAACAGACATATAAAGCAAAAAGAGTTTTCCAGCTTTGTCGACTGCATTTGATCATCTACCTTCTCAGTACTTGAATTGTTAGTAGATTCTGACCATCTGAAAGGGAAAAAAGGAAGAGATCAATGTATGGGGGGGGGGGAAACCCAAACATTCAATTGGTTAAACTTAAAGAGTTTATGATAATCAGCAGAGCCTTGGTTTTAGGTAGGCTGTCTTCAGAGCCAGAAAGAAAAGAGGAAGGTTCCATTAGGTTTGGGCTGCTTTCAGATGTGAAACGTTGAGCCGGTCGCCATGAATGATCTTGATCAGGAAGAAGAGGGGCATGGAAAGGTCCGCTCTGGCTTCGGTGGAATATTTTAAGAGCTTGGATTCAGGAGTGACTTGGAGGAAATTGGAAAGCGGAGCCAGTGACCAAGGAAGACTATAAAAAAGAATCACGGAAATAGGAACCTCAAAGAGTAGTGGACTCAGCTTGAAAGCTCATGGTACTGAGACTATGGGAAAATCATAACGAGAATAAAAAGCGATGTCACTGTGGGTTCAGAACCGGAACAGATAGACCAATCCTAACAGGCCCACAGAACTTCTCCGCTCCCATTATGCTTCTGTCCTTTTTAGACAAGGAGGTCGATCTTCCGCCTGGGAAGAGTAGAGCAAATACTTGTAAGAGGAAATTGAAACTCAGGATAGGTGAGCTGATTGTATTGAGCATGCAGAGCAGCACTAAATGAGTGGGGATCCTCTGCTCAGCATGAATTTCATCCTGGTGGGCCAGGAGGACGTGCCCACTGCTTTCATCTTGGAAGAATTGGGGAGAACGGGGTAATTACTAATGGACTGGGGATGGGTTAATGTCCCAATTAAAAGAAAAGCCAGGGCTTCCCTGGTGGCGCAGTGGTTGAGAGTCCGCCTGCCGATGCAGGGGACACGGGTTCGTGCCCCAGTCCGGGAAGATCCCACATGCCGCGGAGCGGCTGGGCCCGTGAGCCATGGCCGCTGAGCCTGCGCGTCCGGAGCCTGTGCTCCGCAACGGGAGAGGCCACAACAGTGAGAGGCCCGCGTACCGCAAAAAAAAAAAAAAAAAAAAAGCCAAATCCAGAAAATGTGGTGTTCAAACAAAAGAATAGAGGGCCCCATGCTGACCTGGGGCAGAATTCTGCAGCCAGTAATGAGGAAAGTTTGGCTTGCAATTTTCATTTTCAGATGTACACAGTAACTAGGAAACAGCATGGACTTGTTCAGAACAGAAAAAAATAATTGTTTCTTTATTCCCTTTTGTTGCAAAGTTATTCAACTTGGAGACTAGGGCGGAAAGGCAGGCATGCCGATATCTGGAGTTCAGAAAGGTTTGGGGAGATGGAGGTATTGGGTTGGATGTGTGGCTGCCCAGTGCTGCACGGGCACTTGTTAAACATACTGATTTATCCACCACAGCTCTTAAGATTCTGTGTTAGTGAGTCTTGGGTTGGGACCCAGGAATCAATTTTTGGTGAATGTCCCAGATTACTTGCTATGCTGAGTAAGTTGGGAATGACTGGGCTTTAGGACAGATGTACGAGGTAGAATCGTGTTGTCATCATAGTATCAATACTGATGTTACTCAGGGCTAATACACTGAATAACCACGTGCCAGACACTATTCTAAGTGCTTTACACATGTGATCTCATTTAATCCTCACACCCGCCCTGTGCATGGGTGCTATCTCAATATACATACTGCACACCTGGGGGAACTGGGACTTCTGAGGTCTCACAGATAGTAAGTGATGGGCAGGATTCAAACTCGGGCAGTCTGGCGTGTTGAAAGTCTGGGCTGTCCCTCTTAAGAGCCTGGTTTATGGCTCTGGGTCAGTGGGAAGGGCCATGTCTGGGCATGTGTCATGCCCTGTCTTTAACATGAGAGTAGCATCATTATGAAGACATTGGGGTGATCCAGACAGCCGGGAGGAATGACTAAATCTGGATGGGAGTATTAATTTATCGAGATCAAGTCTTGGAGGGTTAAATGTAATTGCTGCCCCTCAGGGCCCCAAGTCAGAGCAAAGATACTGGAAGCCACTACTTAACAGTTGCCTGGTAAAAAAGACCTGGGTTGTTTGGGTTGACTGCGCGCTCAATATAAATCAACAAGGCCTTTGTCTCTGCTGTACCTTTTGCCTGGGATGCCCTTTTCCACTTCCTCCTCTTTCTCCTGGCAAAATTTTAATCATCTTTAAAGGCAGAGCCTAAATGTCACTGCAGCTATGGAGTCTTCTTTGATTTCTACAGGCAGATTTATCATCCCATTCTGCTGCTTTAGCACTTTGTTCCGGACGTTATAATTTTGCGATTATCTTTCTTAGCTTGTGCCACTCATGTCCACGGTCACTCAGCTGGAAACACGGAGGAGGAGGGCAGAACCTCCTTCCTCCCTCCCTCCCCTCCCTCCCACTCGAGTCCCTGCCGAGGAATCAATTTTAACTGTCTGCGTATTGATACAATCGCCCCTTTCTCATTCCTGCAGCCCCTGCCTGATTCAAGTCTGTGCCCTAACTTGTCGCCAACCTGTCACTTGTTGCCCCCCAACAAAACACATTTCCCACAAAGCATCAGAGAATTCTCTATCAAACACAATCTGCCTGTGCTGAAAATGTGTGCCTGGCTCCCCACAGCCAACAGGATAACCCCAAGCCCCCAGCCATCTATGATCTAACACTGTCTAACTCTCCAGCCTCAACTTTTGACTCCCTGCCTTGCTTCTTGGACTCCCGTGACACTGAACTCATTGTAATTCCCCAGGCAGTGTGCTGTTTCTTGCTGCCTTGTTCTGGCTCAAGCAGTGACTGCCTGGGATGGCTTCCCTGCCCACCGCTCCCCCCCCCCCACTGCCTGACTCCTCCTGGGCTCGGCTTGGGAGGCCCCCACATCCCTGCCCTGGGCTCTCCCCATGCCCTCTGCATCCCTCTACCTCTCACTGCCACTTTCTATTGCAATTATCTCTATTTTGCTCTCACTTGAAGCCTTGAACTTCCTAAGTGCAGGGCTGTGTTTCCTTCTGTTTCCCCTGGCAAGTGGACACTTAATACATGTTTCTGCAAAGAATTGTAACTATTTGTCCTACTTGGCAAGACTAGAGGATTAGAATCTTGCCGTTTCCTCTTCCTGGAGGTGAGGTCTTGGGTATTCACCTCTGAGGGAGAATCTGTTTGCTTATTTGTAAAATTCGGATAATTACAGTCCCCTCGGGGGCCATTGTGAGAATTAAGCGAGATGGCGGTGTTTTATAAAATTTAGCATCCTATTCCAGGGATCCACAAACTTCAGTCCTGCTGCCTGAGTTTGTATGGCCAAGAATCTTTTTCACATTTTTAAATGCTTTTTAAAAATTCGTAATAATAACTTTTGACCCTTGAAAACTATATGAAATTTCAATTTTAATGTCCATGAATGAAGTTTTATTTGAATGACCAGAGCCACGTTTATTCATCTACTGATTGCCCACTTTTGCACTTCGGCAGCAGAGCCGAGTACATTATTCAAGTTAGGAAAAGGCATGCGATTCACTGCCCCCTCCTTGTACACGGAACTTTTTGAGAGGAGGTTTCCTCTCTTTGAACTTCTGGAGCCCTCCCCCTGGTCCCCGCAGTGATGAGTTAGTGTCGGGGGGGAAGCCACAGGAGCTGGCTTTGGGCTTTCGGAAAAGGAGAACGTTCCAGTAAGAGTTTCGTGGGCTGTTGGGATAGATAGTGACCTCTGCACTGCTGGGGGTGTTAGGGGTAGTGGTCACTGGTTTTCTGTGTCACTGTGGAGCAGGGTGTCACAACATTGGCCCTATTGACATCTGGGGCTGGTTAATTCTCTGTGGTAGGGGCTGTCCTGGGCATTGTGTAATGGTTGGCAGCATCCCTGGCCTCTGGCCACTAAAAACCAGTGGCGTCACCTCTTCCAGTTTCAATGACAAATGTGTCCAGATGTTGCCAGATGTCCCGAGGGGGCAGTACCACCCCGGGTTGAGAATGAATGTTGGAGAACGTTGAAGCATTATGGGTGAGACTGCAAAACTTTCAATGTCCAAAAAGCTCTTGGCACTAGAGGCTTCATGAGTTGGAGCTGGCTTCCCTGGATGGGTTGTGTCACCAGCTCCGGGGTCTCGCATGATCCCGGACTTGGTCCCAGCCCCTGTTTTGTAAGGTTGCTGTGAGCATTAGATGAGATATCCACGCATCTACAAAAGACCTGTTTGGCGATTGTATTCATTTCAGTGCTTCCTGTCTGCTTTAGGAACATGTTACTTTTGTTATTCCTGGACTGAATATTAAGAGGGGAAATTAATAATAAATTAATAGGGAGAAATACATACTTGAATAATTTTATGGAGCCTGTATTTAAGAAAACACATTATAGGGGCTTCCCTGGTGGCGCAGTGGTTGAGAGTCCGCCTGCCAATGCAGGGGACACGGGTTCGTGCCCCGGTCCAGGAAGATCCCACATGCCGCGGAGTGGCTGGGCCCGTGAGCCATGGCCGCTGAGCCTGCGCGTCCGGAGCCTGTGCTCCGCAACAGGAGAGGCCACAGCAGTGAGAGGCCCACGTACCGCAAAAAAAAAAGAAAGAAAAAGAAAACACATTATAGAATAATAATAACATGTTATTTTGTGGGTCCATTTTGTCTTGGGGAAGAAGACTTCAGAAAAGTTTCAGTTGTTTAAAAATATGAAAATCTCATAAAGTAATACAGGACGCCCATGGCTGTTTAATATTGGTAGCCAGCATTTGTTAGGCCACAACAGTGAGAGGCCCGCGTACCGCAAAAAAAAAAAAAAGAAGAGATGACAGTTTTCCTCTAGTCTGTAGATTTCATTGCCCTCTGAGAGTTCACCTAGAAAACCACACACCGCCCTAACCCTACCACCCACAGGATGGAATGTGACCCTTGTTTGTCTCTGGCCTGCTGCCCCCTCCGAGCTCTGTTCCCATCTACCTCTTGGGGTTGGATCCCCACCATGGCTCCCCTCTGTAGCGGGAAGGCTGGAGGTAAAAGGGCCCCTTAACCCCTAACCTGTCACTGGGACACAGATTTAGAACACATTGGTCCAACTTATATGGCGAACTTGGGACTTCCCTTTGTTTGTTTTAGTTAGCTAAAAGTTAACTAGAAGCGCTTGCTCTGTGCCAGGGCCAGTATAAATGCCTGGATGGTTGCAGCTGGCAAGTAGCAAAATATCACCCTGTGTCCCAAACTCGATGGCTGTTGGAGGCCCAAGTTCTTACTTCTCAGAGAGTCCTAGCGATTTTCTCTTTCTCACTTTGAAATACGTAGAGCAGGCAGGGTATACAGGGAATGATATACTTTGCACCCACGTGTCTGTGCACACCTTCACATTTTACCCTGTTTGCTTTAGATTCTTTTAGAAAGAAATGAATTATGACAAATAAAATCAAAGCTGCCTGTAGGATTCTTCCTGATGCTTTTCCTGACTCACCTTCCCCTGGGGTAGCGACTCTCCTAAATTTGGTGCTTATCGCTACTTTGTATATTTTTATATTCTTACTACATATGTATGTTGTACATTAGCCTTTGAATTCATACCTTATATATAAAAACAGTCATCAATCATGCTTTGGATTTTTGGGTTTTGTTTGCACGATTTAGACTGCAGTGCACCTTGTTGCCAGTCTGAATGTGGAATGTCGTATGAATAGATTTCTGAACTTACTAAAGATAATAGTCGTTCCTAGGTTGATTTATAATTAAATTTCTTTTTCAACCTTACTTGAAAGTTAAAGAAACTGAGTATTTGTTTTGAGATGGAACCTCGTGGATAGATGTAGCTCCAGTTCTTCCACTTTAATGCTTTTTTTTGACTAAGTGAAAATTTATTGGTCCATTTCTCCTATTGATGGGCGTTTAGGTAGTTTCTAGGTCCTGCAGTTACAACCATGCTGCAGTGAACATTGCTGCACACGTTGACTGGGGCACCCATGGGAGAGTTTCCCAGGGAATATACCTGCCATGTAGGATATGTCTACTTTTACCTTTACTAGGAGTTTCCGAATTGCACTCTAAGGTGATACCTGTGTAAGGGGGTTGATTGCTCTGTATCCTTGACTCGAGACAATCTTCTCTTGCCCTTAACAGACTTAATATTGTTTGCTAATTTGTTGGGTCTGACCTAATATCTCACTGTTGCTCCAAATACGGTTTTGAGATTAGATACTGTGTGAGATGTAACAAAGTCCAAATGTCCTTTTCTCTTGATTTTCTCGGATCTGAAAAGAATCCTTTAAATACTAGATTAGTCTGGATCCTTGCAACTTCAGTATTTGCAGTACTTCCCATGCATCATCCAGGAAGTCCTGTAGTTGTGAAGCTGTGCTGTATGGCTTCATTCAGACAACTGTTTTGAGGTCTCCCTATTTCTGGGGCCTCCCTTTCTCCTTCATCCCAATTTCTTGTTCTCCTCCCCAGTGCAGACTTCTCCTAAGGCTGGTCCTGGAGCTTTTAAAATCCCTCCTTCAGGCAGCTTCTGTCCACTCTCTTCCTCCTGTATTTGGATCCCCATCAGGGCCGGGTAAAGATTTTTATAATTAACGTAAATGCTGCATGAGTTCTACTGAGGCTTAATCATCCTGTGATGATGTCAGTAGGAAGTAGGGAAATTAACTTGGGGTGGGGACGGTGGCGGCAGGTGGATAGCACTTGGCATGACGGAGATTTCAGCCCACTGGGAAGTTAGCTGTGTATGTGATGAGACAGAAGAAAACGGCAAGAGATAGTGACTTTCTCATTTTTAAGTATAAAAAGGAAACATAATTATATTAATTTTTATTTACATTTTTAATGTGTTCTTGCCCTTGATCAAATTAGAGAAAGATACACTTTTTTTTTTAACTGAAGTATAGTTGACTTACAATGTTGTGTTAGTTTCAGGTGTACAGCAAAGTGATCAGTTTTATTTTTATATATATATATATATATATTCTTTTTCAGATTCTTTTCCCTTATAGGTTATTAGAAGATATTGAATATAGTTCCCTGTGCCATACAGTAGGTCCTTGTTTTTTTATCTATTTTATATATAGTAGTGTGTATCTGTTAATCCCAAATTCCTAATTTATCCTTCCCCTGCCTTTCCCCTTTGGTAACCATAAGTTTGTTTTCTATCTGTGTCTGTGAGTCTAGAGAAATATATACTTTCGATTGGCTGGTTTTACTTGGTATGAGACACTCTATATCCTTCAGTAAATATATTGCAATTTTGCTTTTTAATTCAAGGGTATATTGAAACAAACTTCATAGAGGATTAGACAAGAATATAGAAATCAATATACTCAAACGTACACATGTTTCTTGCGAAGTTAAGTTAGTGAAGGTGATTTGTGGAGGCTCAAAACTCTTGGGCTGTCCCCACACCTCCTGCTTCACTTGAGAGTTTTTCATTCACAATGACCATTTTGATGGAAATGTTCAGTCCTTAGAAGAACCTGGAATGTGCATTATTTAGATTTTACTGGACAAGAGGGATTTGTTTCTTCTACCCTAGTTATCAAAAAGATTAACCCTTTGACCTCTACACTCTAATCGCAACCACTCTGAAAACAAAGGGGTTATTTGTACAAACTAGTGGGAAAAGCAAGGCTTTATGCCAAGTGGGATGTTTCTCGGTTGAAGGAGGTGGCAATCACCGCGCACATTTTTTTTCTTGTGTTGCAGGCGTCTGTGGAGGCTTCTGGTGAGATCGCATTATGCAAGACTGGATTTCCTGAAGATGTTTACAGTGCAGTCTTGTCCCAGGATGTGCTCGAAGGACAGCCTCTTCTCAATGGTAGGATCTCAAAAGATACATTTGTACACACAGCGTCTGTGCTCTTGAAAGACTGTTCCATGCTGCAGTTAAAAAAGTCTCTAAATGATCTCTACTGTACAATAAGTATGAATTTTTCACTGTCCCTATAATGAAGCTGTAGGGACTTTATTTTAGGATTACAGAAGAGCTCACGAATCTCTTATGTACGTAACTGGAAGGCTCCCGATCTCTTGAAAACGTCAGAGAGCTTTCATTTTTCATTTACAGTGGAAACCATCACACAATTAATTTTTACAATTTTCTGCCTACATTTTACTTATGTTGAAAAATCATATTTACCAAATATCTGATTCTACTGCTTTTAAAAATTATTTACAGCTATCATCTACTTAGTATTTTGAATCAAAGAAATGGCTATAATATTATCTCTGCTGAGACATGTCAAACTTTAATATTTAGCAAAATTATAATGAACAGATTTAGCAGGTAAAGAAAGTCTCAAGACAGGAGCATGAAATCCATATTTTTATTATGCCATTGTTTATAGAAATTACTAGATAGCTGCTTTAGTTGTAATATATGTGAGTTTCCAATATAGACTCATCTTCTATCTAAATATGGATCAAAGTCATCACAGTTATCATATGAAATCTCTTGCCAATAAGTCTAGATTAAATCTGAAATAAAACTTGAAATCAAAAGCAAAATTCAAAGTCCCTTCTGTTACCTCTAATTGAAAGCAAATAAAATTTTGGGTAGTAATATTTTCATGGACTTATTTATCATTACTCAAAATGTCATTGAAATAGGAAAGCAAGAAGAATTGATTAAGAAGTTGTATTTAGGTTCTAATTTCCCACAAATCGTGCATCTCTCTGGCCTGTTTTAGACAGTCGCTTTTAGAAAATCTGAGCGACCTCAACTAATTAATTTACACGGGACTCTACCACACAGCCTTAATTGAAGTGTCTCTGTAGCTCTGACAAACCTTAGTGGTACCATACTTAAGAATACCATAGACAGAGGACTTTGAAATGTAAATGGACCCTACTAAGCATCTGTGGTACAGGTCATCTTTTATTTTAATTTCTGTTCTGATTGTGATTTGCTTACACCTATGTGATCTTTCTGAAGTTGATTTCTTATTTAAAGACATCCTCCCGTCCCTGCCTCATCATGTGGTATTTTAATGAGTAAATGTTAAATCAGTCTGTCTCAATGCTGAATTGCTATCTCATCTAGTGGTTAATGGTTGATGCGATAGAGGTTTAATTCAAATCAAAGTGTGTAGATTTTTTTTATTTAATACAAGTTTCAGAGTTCTGCACATTTGTCATTTTCTTTAAATCTATAAATTATTATGTGGCATCCTAGGACCTATGTGACCTTAAATATTATTTGAATGCTGAAAAAATATATTGATATGATTCTAAAGAATAATTCAGGCAGAGCAAAAATGTCAGTGGAATTTGTTGCATTTTATTTTTGAGATACATTTTTAAATGGATAATTCCTTCTCCTACTTTCTCCTTCTAAAAGCTTGTTGAAATTTGCTGGTTACAAATGAACACACGGTCTGTCTCTAGAAGCCATTGATTTAAGGTGAAATACATTGGCATGCTGAATAGTTTTGAAAATGAAAGCCTGTTTTTTAGTTACTAGATAATGCTGGTGACAGTAGAAACCAGACACAGCTGATTGCCAGTGTCATTTTAGTATAACCTAGAAACTTGGAACTTCGCTGGACTTGTAAATATAAAAGATTGAAAATACTTCTGACTTTGTGCTCTAGCCATCTCTGAGGGGAGTGTGTATGACAGTCTCTGGTAGAATTTCTGCGCTTTCCGTATGCCCAGTTATTACCATTTTTATCTTTTAGCCTTTTTGATAAAACTGTTTCTCTTCTGACACACCATTATTTTTTTTCTTTATCATTCATAGAATATGTTAAAGAACACCAGCATCTCAATGTGTGAAACGTAAAGTTCATAGTATTGATTCCTAGAAAAAACGGGTTTTTTGGAAGGAGGAGGGCTTTTGTGAAACATCAACATTCCTTTTTACAAGAGTGTTGTCACCGGTTATATTTATTTGGGAGAATTGTTACTTAGAAGAATTCTAGTTATTTATTATTTTTTTTTACCTTTTCTGTCTTTTTGGAGCTTTTAGTGAGATGATAATCCAAAGTTGGGTGTGTCCACTGAACCCAAATAAATACCATACCATAATTATATTCACGAATTCTACATTCTGCACTAAGTCCATTCACCATGTATATTCTAAAGCTGAGAGGAATCTATTGCAAGACCAACCAGAGTGATCACTTTTGCCATGGTTTTATGATTTACAGTGTTCAAGGAAAGAAGTAATTGTGCATAAGAAATATGCAACAGTTTTCCAAGGCATTTGCCTCGTGGCAGGTTCTACCATATTAAGGTTGACATTAGAGTCTAAAAACCTGTTGAAGTCACGACTCCTAACTCTTGATGCTTCCTTTAATTTCCCACTGATGACATTTGGGGAAAGGAGGACAGTAGTCCAACCGTATGTCTAGGATGGTTTCATAGTGTACGTTCCTGGTGCACTAGACTTTGTACAAAAGTTTAACATTTGGGTGTATAAGTGCCATGCAAGCTGATCCTTTTTCAAACAGTGAAGTCACAATCTTTGTGAAGGTGCTTGAAAAACATCAAGCATTGGCTAGAGAGAGACAGCGTTATAGTCATGTTAGAAAAGCGGGCTCTAGTCTAAAGAGCGTCCTCTTCTCCCATCCTCCCCTTCTATTTTCTGCCATTGTAATGAATTTCATAGAAAGACTGGACCCAATGAGCTAGTGCTATCCCTCCAATTTCTCTTACGGTTTTCATCAGAGAGTTTTTGGTAAAGTCATAAAGAGGGCAAATGTATTTTGTGATAAACCTTCACATTTCACATTATATCATGTTGAATATTTCCACTCTTTTGAAAAGAGGTCAGTACTTCAAAAAAATGGTTATCTAGGCCTCTCTCTGTTCCATTTTGTTAGCAAAACCAGATTTTACTTAACTGTGCCTCTATTTTTGCACTTACAGGTGGTTTCCAGTTTTTCTCTTACATATTGTGCTGCCGTGGAGATTCTTTTTTAGCGAACTCTGATTTTTCTTTAGGGATATTTTCTTTGGGGATTTGTGTTCGAAAGTAAAATTACTAGGTCAAAGGGAATGGAGAGCGTATATACTTTTTTGGTGCATTTTTGTAGAACTCTTCTTTTCAGGGCTGAAGGTCTGTTAGTTCTTTTCTCCATCCTCATTACCATTGAATTTTACAATGTTTTTTATTTTCCTACTTCCCCTCAGGTGAAAAACATTCCTTTGTTATCGTGTGGTATTCTCTGCTTGCCTTTTGTAAATTAGGATCAATTTTAATATGTTTAGGTCGTCATTTTTACGTTGCATTTTTCTATTCTGTTTTAAAAGCATTTCTTGCCAACCCCCTCATTTTACAGGTAAGCACATTGGAGCTCAGAGACATAATAGGCTTTTCCCATGACTGTACAGTTCTTTACATTGTTAACTATAGATCCGGAATTAGAACGCAGGTTTCTGATACCTAATTTAGTGATGATAATGACGATGATGATGATAAAAAGCCATTATACAATAACACAGGAAAGAGTGAGAGCTAGCCTACCTGTCCATGTGTCTCGTGACAAGTTTATCTCAGAGTTGGTCTTCTTTATTTCCCACTTACCACCATGGTTTGTGTGTTACTAGACGCATTTGGGAATTGGTGACGCTAAGGCAAACAAACCCCCCTATGATTAAAAAATATCTCTCAATGATTGTCACCATGAGTATTTTGTGCATACCTGTTTACAAGCAGAAACATTTACGGCTTTAGAAAATAATAGTCTTGAATATTTCACTTACACTCCACTGAACTAGAAAAAAATCTCTTGTGGGAGCACATTACTTGAAATAAAATAACTGCAATCATAAATTTTCATTCTGTCACCAGCAGTGTGTCTGACACTAGGAAATAACAACCATGCTGCAGTATCAGCAGAGAGCATCTAAGCCGTTTTTCGGCTGGATGTGAAGAGTAATTTTCCTGTGTGTTTTACATTGGTGGTCCGCATGCTTAGACATCTCGCTAAGTAAACTCCTCCAACTCTGGTCAACATAAATAGCAACCTGCAATTACCAAGAAGCTCTTCAGTAATGCATTCAGACTCACCAACTCTGGGCAGCCCATGATGATTATTTTCAACTAGATGGAATTTGATTTAGATTAGTTTACTTACTGATTGAGGCTCGCCCGCATTAACATGCTGAGAGGAAGCTGTCATACGGTATCTTTAGATACCAGTACTGAAATTTTTTTATTATCTAGCAGGACTATACAACTGCACTACTTTTTTAGTAATATAAGTGCTTGTGTATGTTATGCATTACTGAATTGGGAAGCCATCTATATTTTAAGCAGTTCTGCTGTGTTCCAGGCTTGTATGAATATGTTAGGAAACCTTGGCTTTTGTTTCAATTACTGTGGTTTTTTTACATTTTGATAAATCTTTTTTTTGTTGTTATTGAATGTGTAAATGTTTTAAGATATTTAAAAGGTAGGTTTCTAAGCATCTTGTTTATACCGTTGGGCAGCCCTTTACACTTTACTGATTCCCAGTTGATTGTGGGAAAAGGTGTTAAGGACTGAGATCGTTCTCTTGGATATTGATGATAGGCTCTTAGGAGTTACAAATGAAATAAAGATTCTCAGGGATGGAGAACTTTTTTTTTAATACCTCGTGGCATTTATTTTTTAAAGAACTATTAAGGATGTAATAAGATCAACATAAGAACTAAGAAATTTCATCCTTGTTTTCATCGTAATCATTTAGACTTTATTTAAGACTTGGGGGCTTCCCTGGTGTCGCAGTTGTTGAGAGTCCGCCTGCCGATGCAGGGGACACGGGTTCGTGCCCCGGTCTGGGAAGATCCCACATGCCACGGAGCGGCTGGGCCTGTGAGCCATGGCCGCTGAACCTGTGCGTCCGGAGCCTGTGCTCTGCAATGGGAGAGGACACAACAGTGAGAGGCCCGCATACCGCAAAAAAAAAAAAAAAAAAAAAAGACTTGGAATTTTGTATATCCCTTTCAATGTGATATATTTTAGGTCCAGATTTCTTAATGCAATGCTGCAAACCAAGATAAGCCAGTTTGGTTGGTCTCTCTCTCTTTTTTTTTTTTTAAAGTCCTTTTGCAGTTATACATAGCCTTCAGTAATTTGGAGTAGCTGAGGTCTGCCGTCTCACAAACTAGCAGCCAGATCTGTGATAAAGAAAGTAAGTCACACCTCACCTGTGCAAACATATCGGCAAGCAGGCACTGAACGGTTTAAAAATCTGTCCTCCTAAGATCAGGGAGCCCCTCTCGGTCTGTCCATTTAGCCTGTCTAGTAAGCATCTGGTGGAGAGTAGAAAATAAACACAATAAATAAGTAAAATTTACTTTATGCTAGATGCTATGGTGAAAAATAATGCAGAGAAGGGAAATAGGGAGAATGTGTGGTTTTGTTGTTTAAATAGGATGGTCGGGGAGGTGTCATTGCATAGGAGACATCTGAATAAGAATTGATGTTGCACATGGTCCAAGAGCTATAGATAACTGGGAGAGGAACATTTGAAATAACAGCAAACAGCAAGTGCAAAGGCCCTGAGGCAGGATTGTGCCTGAAATGTTGAAGGGGCAGCAAAGAGCCTCCATGTGACAAGACATGGAGAGCGGAAGGGGCAGAGTAGTAGGGGGTGAAGTCAGATGAGGCTGGAGCAGTGGCAGGCCACGTTGTGTGGGGTCCTGTAGACCACCGTGAGGACGTAGGCTTTAACTACTAGGAGGTAGATATGAGGGGAAGAAGAGACAAAGTAGGAGGCTAGTGATAATCTAGGTGAGAGAAGACAGTGGCTTGAACCAACGTAGTAGTTGTAGAGGTAAGAAAAGGAGGTGGATTCTGAATAGTAAAAAAATAATCTATTGAAGTGAAATTTACATAACATAAAATTAACCGTTTAAAAGTGAACCAGTCAATGGTATTTAGTGCCTTTCGGTGTTTTGTAAGCACCGCCTCTATCTAGTTCCAAATCATTTTTACCACTTCTAGGTAAAACTCCTTATCCATTAAGCATTTTCTCCCCATCCTCTTCAGTTCCACAGATCTTTTGTGTCTGGCTTCTTTCACTTTAGCATGTTTTGGAGGTTCATCCAGATTGTAGCACGTATCAGTACTTCATTCTGTCTTACGACTGATGGTATTCCATTGTACGTATGTATATGTGTATATAGTTTACAGCTTGTTTACCCATCATTAATTGATGGACATTTGGGATCTTATCACCTTTTGGCTATTGTGAATAGCGCTGGTTTGAACATGGGTATACATATACTTTTTTGAGTACCTTTTTTCAGTTCTTTTGGGTATATACCTGGGAATGGAATTAAGAGGTCGTATGGTAATTCTGTGTTTAACTTTTTGAGGAACTGACAAGCTGTTCTCCACAGCAGCTGAATCATCGTGCATTCCCACCAGCACTATGCAAGGGTTCCAATTGTTTGGCATTCTCACTAAAACTTGTTGTTTTCTGTTTATTTTGACAGTAACCATCCTAGTGAGTGTGAAGTGGTACCTCTTTGTGGTTGTGATTTGCATTTCCCGAAAGACTAATAATGTTGAGAATCTTCTCATGTGTATCATTGGTATATCTTCTTTAAAGAAAGGTCCTTTGCCCATTTTTTAATTGTTTGGTTTTCATTTTTAAGTTGTAAAAGTTTTTATGTATTCTGGATACTAGACCCTTATCAGATAGATGATTTGTATTTCTCCCATTCTCTAGGCTGTCTTTTCATTTCCTTGATAACGTTCTTTTATGCAAAAAGTTTCTAACTTTGATGAGGTGCAACTTACCTGTTTTTCCTCTTATTGCTCTTGCTTTTGGTGTCACATCTAAGAACCCATTGTAAGATCCAAGGTCATAAAGATTTATTCCTGTGTTTTCTTCTAAGATTTTTATGGTTTTAGCTCTTCTATTTAGATCACTGACCCATTTTGAGTTCATTTTTGTATGTAGTGTGAGATAGATGTCCAACTTTGTTCTCGGAATATGTTTTGGCAGTAGAGCTGACAGGATTTGATGGATTGGTTGTGAGAAAAGAGGGGTCAAGGATGACTCCGTGATATTTGGTCTGAACCCTGGGTAGGACATTAGTCACTGTGATGGGAACGATCAGGAACTTGGTTTGAGTGTGTGGAGATGAATATCAAAGATAGGTAAGAAGACATTGAGTTGTGGGTTTGGGGTTTAGTGGAGTGGGCTGGGCTCTAGAGTGGGGCGTCCTAAGTGTATGAAGGAAAGCCATGACCCAGGGTGAAATCATAAGAGGATTTTCACCAAGTGTGAGGAGGAGAAAACCAAAGAGAGAAAGAAATGGTTTCGTATGGTGCCTTTGAGCACTCCAGGGTTAGGAAGTCAGGATTAAGAGGTGGTATGGAGATAAACAACAAGGTCCTACTGCATAGCACAGGGAACTATATTCAATATCCTATGATAAACCATACTGGAAAAGAATATGAAAAAGAATGTATATAGAGAGGTACATATATGTATAACTGAATCACTTTGCTGTACAGTAGAAATTAACACAACAGCAGGTTCCCACTAGCTATCAGTTTTACACATGGTAGTGTATTTATGGCAAACCTAATCTTCCAATTCATCCCACCCTCCCCTTGCCCTCTGTGTCCACCTGTCCATTCTCTATGTCTGCGTTTCTATTCCTGCCCTGAAGATAGGTTCATCTTGCTCTTTGATGACCTAGATGGGTGGGATGGGGTGGGGAGGGAGGTCCAAGAGGGAGGGGACATAAGTATACATATAGCTGATTGACTTCATTGTACAGCGGAAACTAACACAACATTGTAAAGCAATTATACTCCAATAAAAAAATTTAAAAATAAGTTTACATTTTAAATCAACTCTACTTCAATAAAATAAAATTTTAAAAAACCTCAAAAGATTGGTTTTTTGCCTTTATCAACATGATAATGGGCATTTCCTCTAAAATTTAGATAGTTTTTGACTAGGGTCTCAAATATTTGGGATATATGGCTGTTAAAATTTTATGCAGGAGCTTTTTCATCCCTTTACAGTTATGATTTCTCATTTTAAAGATATGACTGGGGCTTCCCTGGTGGCGCAGTGGTTGAGAGTCCACCTGCCGATGCAGGCGACGCAGGTTCGTGCCCCGGTCCGGGAAGATCCCACATGCCGCAGAGCGGCTGGGCCTGTGAGCCATGACCGCTGAGCCTGCGCATCCGGAGCCTGTGCTCCACAACGGGAGAGGCCACAACAGTGAGAGGCCTGCGTACCACAGAAAAAAAAAAAAAATGTATGACTCAAAAGGAAAAAAAGAGGAGGAATGGAAACCAAGAAAGAGTGACCAGAGAGTTAGGGGAAAAATCAGTAGGATGTGGTGTCTTCAAAGGCATGGTGGTAGCTGGACGTCCTTGACTCAAGTGTATTCCACAGTCAGGTGGAGGAAGGAAGCTGGCTACAGATTGAGTTTTCCTTTAGAAGGAAGGAGAGAAATTGGGTGGAGGTTGGAGAGGGAAGCAGGGTCAACCAAGGATGTTGGGCTTTTTGTTTTTTTATTTAAGTAAAGTTGAATTACAATGTGTTAATTACTGCTGTACAGCAAAGTGACTCAGTTATACATATATACATTCTTTTTCATATTCTTTTCCATTATGGTTTATCACAGGATATTGATTATAGTTCCCTGAGCTTTACAGTAGGACCTTGTTGTTTATCCATCCTATATGTAATCATTTGCATCTGCTAATACCAAACTTCCACTCCTGCCCTCTCCCACCCAAGGATGTTTTTTGTTTGTTTTTTAAATTGAATTGTATACTTTATTTATTTATTTTTAAATTTATTTATTCTTTATTTTTGGCTGTTTTTTGGGTCTTTGTTGCTGCATGCGGGCTTTCTCTAGTTGTGGCGAGCAGGGGCTACTCTTCGTTGTGGTGCGCAGGCTTCTCATTGCGGTGGCTTCTCTTGTTGCAGAGCATGGGCTCTAGGCACTCGGGCTTCAGTAGTTGTGGCACATGGGCTCAGTAGTTGTGGCTTGTGGGTTCTAGAGCACAGGCTCAGTAGTTGTGGCGCACGGGCTTAGTTGCTCCGCGGCATGTGGGATCTTCCCGGACCAGGGCTCGTACCCGTGTCCCCTGCATTGGCAGGCGGATTCTTAACCACTGCGCCCCCAGGGAAGTCCCAAGGATAGTTTTTAAGGATGGGAGTAACATGTTTGCATGTTGATGGCAAAGACTCCAGTAGGGAGGGAAAGTGATGGTGCAGAAGAGAGGAGACAATTACCAGGGCAGTATCATGGAGTGGACTAAAAAATGAGATCATGTGGGACTTAGAAATCTGTACTTATGATGAGCTCCACGGATGTTCTTATGTACCTGTCTTTGGGCACCACTCTAGCCCATTTTGTTGACTTACTCCTAAAAGGGTTTTAAAGTCCTTCCTTTCAGCTTGATGATTTTATGTCAGCAGAAGGTTTGCTGTACAGAAATGGCAGCTAGGATAAAAATGAAACCCTTGTGGTGTTCAATGATGTAAACAGTGTTTTCATCGTTGTAGCATCCCTGACAGATGGTTATCCAGTTTCTGCAAGAATACCACTGCTCCCCCCTCCCCCCACAGGAGGAGGAGATCACTCCTTTCCAGAATCTGCTCCATCGTTGGAGAGCTCTTACTGTTGAAAAGTGATTTCTGAAAAAGTTTAACTGAAGCATATGTTCCTAAAGATTTTACCCACTGGTGCCTGTTTCGTCATTTAGCACCGCACGGAGAAGCGAGTGTGTTCTCTTATGCTCTGAGGTAATTCATTTCATCAGTTTTTGTTCAATGAGTATTTTTGATCATTCATCACATGTCAGGTCCTTTTCAAGGAACAGGGCAATGCTGGTCAACAAGATGGGCAAAATCCTTGCAGTGGAAACTTACACTGAGAGATCCTTCAAATACCTGAGCATAATCACCTTGGCTCCTTAAATCTCTGCTGCAGGCTGAACATCAAACCGTTTCTTCCGTGGTGTTTGAACATTCTGGTTTACTCTTTCCTTTCAAACAGAGGAAGCTGAGCTTCCCTCCAGGACTGAACGCATACCTTCTGTGTCCTGCCTGTGCTGCCAAGGTGTCCTTCTTGCCTTCGATGTGGATGCCGCACTAGTGCAGCCCAAGGTGGACTTAGCATTGTTCACTGCTGCGTCCTTCTGTTGGCTCCTGTTAAGACTGTGGTTAACGAACACTCATGGGTGTTTTTCAGATGAACTGCTTACCATCTTGCACTTAAAAAAAATGATTTTTGAACTCGATCTGCTTACTGTCTTGCACTTTAAAAAAGTGATTTTTGAACTCAAATGTTAAACCTATACGTAGATTTTTTTTTTCAAAAAGGCCCTAGCTTCAACACCATCTGGAGACCCCAACTGGCAACCTAGACACATAGAAGCCCCAGGAATCAATGCCAGTATTTCTTTTAAATCTTCATTTGAACGAAGGGGCATATGATAACATCTGTACGTTTAAGATGACATAAGATGCCGAATTGGTGGAGTAAAGCATACACACACACACACAACACACACACACTCACACACTCTTTAAATTGCTAAATGACCAAAAAGTGGTGGATGAGTTTCAGCCTATAGCAACTTCGAGACACATGTTAAGATTCTATTTGAATTCATGGTTTACGGTTTTCTTAAAATAGGATTTCTCCATGTTAGGCAGTGGAGAAAAGGCCCATGGCAGATATGTGTAGGTATAAATAAGAGGGGATTTAGATCACCCCAGTTACTACTGTTTGACGTTCCTCCTGCAAAATGAATTTCCTTCGTCTTAACGGAAAATAAAAATCATCTATTTTCAAGAATGCACCTATCTTATTAAAGCACATCTATCGGTGTTACAAAGTCTCCATTTCATCTTGAGGACTTCTGCCTCAGTAGATGGTTATCCCCTAAGTTGACAGAACATAGAACAGAGATGAACCTTTTATTGCATTTGGAGGTGTGAGCACTGGTTTTTTTTGGTGTTTGGGGTTTTTTTTTTTTTTTTTTGGCCTTCAGCAACTTTGTGTTTTGAACCCTGTCTCTGCAGGATTCTAAAGTTTGCTTTTTTAATCGTTCCTCATTGAATCTTTTATAGCGCACCCTAGTAGGGGTTTGCTTACTTTCAAGGGGAAAGTCACTGATACCTCATTCTATTATTTTTCTTTCTTCAATATGGACTAGTTTCCTTTTGTGGACGTTTTAGCTTGCTGTGATTTTGGGGGGAAAAATGTCTAGGTTTGTTTTTTTCCCCCAAAGGGAATCATCATCGTACGCTGTTGTTTCAAGAGTGAAGTTGAGAATGCCAGCCACTGTTGAAGACGTGTGTCTCTGCACTGGCATGTGCCTTCTCTGAGCCTCACTGTAGCAGCCAGTCAGGCTTTGTGATGGTGCATCGTTTCTCCTCTGTGTAAGGTTTCCAGTCTATGAGGAGGTATCCCTGTAACATACAAATCCATCAAATTTTAATTGCACTGCCTTGTAATGACTGTTACATGGCTCTGCACTCTTTACATGCTTTTATTCTTTCGAGTGTAACTTTTGTTTGTAGTGTCTGTATTAAAAAAGTACAGGAAATTACTCTTCCAGAGTTCTCTTAACTTACTTTTTTTTTAACCAATATGATTGGTTTTTAGACATTCCAGTTTTTACCGATGAAATCCAAGTGATTCTAATAAAGGTGGTCTTCTGCCTGACTTACACAGTTGGCCCTTAGTGTGTATTTACATGACAGAAACCCAGGTTAGATCGATCTTTAGAGGTGTTATACTTTGAAGATTGTACATTACCTCTTCTCGAGTGCTTTTTTATGAAGAAGCCTACTTTCTTCTCTTTGTTTGGACAGCTTTGGATCATCTAAAATAGATATTGAAACCTTTGTTCATGTTTACAATCCAGACATATCTGTGTCCGCTATTATTATATTCTTGTTTTTTTTAAACATCTGAATATTTATTTTACCAGATGAGGAGACTCTTAAGTTCTAAAAAAGTGCTAATAAATCGAGACTAAGATTCTTCACTTACCTGGTAGAAAAAGAGTTACATCAAAGGAAATGGCCCATAAATTCTAATTCCTAGGGTTGAAATCTCCTCTTTCCTGGCCCCTTCATTCACTTGCTGATGTCGTGGTCTAACCCAGGGCATTTCTATCGGAGGGGAAGCACCCGATAGACTACATTTGATTTTCTTCTGACATCAACTGGCTTTCCGGAAGTTCTCCTTTCCTGTTAGCCCTTGACTTTATTGAGCCGTTTGTTGAAGGGCATTTTCAAACCCTACAAACAAGGGCTAGTTCATTATTACTTTTGTCTTTTATTTCAGAATTTCACTTTAAATTAAGTGTCCTCAGATTAAGGTATTACGAATTTAACAAAATGTTGATTTGGAAATTCTCAGAGCCTGGGGAGTATTTGTGTTCCCAACATTTATTCAACAAATATTTGTTTTTTCTTCTGGGTAAGGAAGTCACTCTGCATTGCTTTGGAAAATGCCAGTGCCCAGCTCACATTTATTACTTGTGGTAGCGGGGAAAATAGTCCCAATTTGTGGTAATTATTTAAATTATAAATGTTTCTTTGGAGCATTTCTGTGTGGTTTTAAAGGGCAAAAATAATGGGCCACCTTAATCAAATGCTCGGTGAAAAAATTCGACAGAGCTGAATATTTGTTCTCCTAATTCCTTTGTGAAATTAAACCCTGCAGATTTTCACATTATGCATATATGTAATTATTCCTTCAGTTCAGTCACTTTGATTTGCTGTAGCATCTTTTGTTGACTTGTCATCTCTTCTGTCGTTGTAGAAGACATTTATTAAAGCATCTTGTTGCATTTATATTGTAGGAACATGTTCCCTTATGAGGTAATCTCACACTAACTACTCAAATTGATAAAGCCCCAGTATGGTATTGTCACTTTACTAATGATTAGCAAATTAGTAGATAGCGTGAATTCTCAATCCCTATTAGTGCCACTTTCTCAGAAGTTCAGTAGTTTTATATTTAAATTGCTAATTTAATTGCTTAACCTATTTTATATTTTATATCTCAGAAGTTCAGTAGTTTTATATTTAAATTGCTAATTTAATTGCTTAACCCTAATTGCTTAACCTATCTCAAATAATAATCATAATTTATTATTTTCCAAGCAACCATTTAAATAAACTAAGCAGTTAAGAGCAGGATGCATCCTTTGTTTTGCTGATTATTGATGTATAATGTCTGGTGGTTGCAGCATGCACATTTGGGCAATGCTACGTTGAAATTTGTAAGAATCGCCTTACCTTCCACATTCAGATTGGTTATTTATAAGTGTATTATATTTGCATAGCATCTTATACTTCTTGAGAAATTTCATAAATGTTATTTTGGCTGCCCCAAACTCTGAGGGACAGCTAGGATGGGGCCCGGGGGTGCGGAGAGGGGAACATTTCTATGCTCACGTGATGAAAGTGAGTTTACGGAGGTGAGGTGATTCACTTGGAATCATGAGTATTAAGTGGCTGGATGTGGTCTGGATATTGTCTTCTGATTTCTGTCCCTTGTACAGAGTCCTTCCCCTCCAGCTCATGAGAGATCCCTTTCTGAGCAGCCTTTCTGCTGCTCAGAAAGGCTGCTTCGCGTGGGACATTTTGTGCCCCTTCGATGCTCTCACCCCCCACATGTCAGTACTCACTCGCTTGTCTGGGGTTTTAAAATCTGTGTTGCCAGACAAGGTGCAAGTTCATTTTCTCATCCGTTCTTTTATAAGAATGACCACAAAACCTTGCTCAGTTCCCTAGTGAGATCATCTGAGTTCTTCTCAGTCATTTGGTCCAATTGCCCCACCTTTCTGAACTCTAATAGGTTCTCAGCAACTTAGGTGTGTTTTAGGGGTTTTTGTCGTTGTTGTTGTTGCTTGCTTATTTGTTTGTTTTCGTGGTGTGTCATCACCGTCTACTCAGCATACTCTACGCCCTGAATGTTTTCTACTTAAGAAATAGAAATTCATTTCTATGGAAGATGATACAAGACACAGGTAGCCCTCATGAAGCAGCATCTTGGTTTTGCCAGGTACAGCTTGTTGGGCACAGATAGAGAGATGAATCCTCTTGTTTGCCCAGAATACTTGTTGTTAATTGAAGGTCTAGCATATGAGAGCTCTAGACAGCAACAGAAGACTGTGTATAAACAAGAGATTTCATGGTCCAATAATGATAATAGATTTTTTATTTATCAAGTGACTGTATGTTCCAGGTCCTTATAGAAGTTAAGTTTCATCTTTACCTGTGTTTCCATGTAAGGAAATTCAGATGTAAACAGTTTTAAAGTGACTTCCCTGAGGTATACCATTAGCAAGTGGTGGAACTGGGGGTTGAGTCTGGGTCTGTGGGATGTCTACTCCTGTGCTCTTCCTGATGGACTGTGCTGCCTCCATAGGGTGTGCTGAAAAGTCAGGTGAGTGAGGGACCAGATCCAGCAGGGATGAGGTATTGGAGGAGGTGATTGAGCAACACTTTGGAGAGGGGCAGTTTGGATACATAAGGAGGTGACATAGAATAAGGGGTGTGTGTCTGAGATCAGACGGACATGGGAGGATGATTTTTATTGGAGAACACACCCCCAAAATGTGGACTGATGGGACAAAGTCTTAAAGATCCTTGAGTTCCAGAGTGAGGGATTGAGTTGGCTGTTGAGGTGGGAGTCACCCAGAGATGGGAAGGAGAATTAGGTAATTATGGATTCTGGAGAGGACCATATGGATGAAGCTGACTTTAAAAGCTATAAACAGTATGTGCATAATGATTCGTGGTAAATCAGTGGCATGGTGGACATCATGGCAGCCTTCCCTGAGATTCATTCCTCAATTACTGTGCAGTTCTTAGCTTTAGGAGAAGTTTAATCCTCCTCCAGTTTTAGGGAAGAGGCATCACAGCCTTATTCCGAGGACCGCAGAGGAAACCTTTGGACCAGTGATGTCAAGTTTGGGGAAATTTTACTCCTTCTCCACCTGCAGGGGCAGGAGAAACTGGTTTACAGGGTTATGGCCAGGAAGGGGAAGTATCAAGACAGAGGTAAGAAAGGTGCTGCTTTGATCAGGGGTCTGTGCTTTTCTGCTGAGGGCTTGAGATGGTGGTCAGCTCTATGTGGTGGGACATGTCACTTATTTACCCATTATCCTCAGGGCCTCACACAATACCTCCCAAATCCTGGCCGTAGCTCTAGCTGATAGATTAAATGAGTGTGAACAAAAGTTTGGAGATTTACGAGAAATAGGAAATGAGGTCAAGGAGAGTATCATCTGTTGCAGGGAATAGTATGGAAATTAAAAGAAAAATGAAGTCTTTAGTAATTTTGAAAGATGTAAATGGGATGCTAGCTTGTGAATTGATGAAAAGTATTTGGGTAAAAGGAAATTTTGACTAAGCTGAAGGGTCTCACTGTTTTAGGACACAAAAAACTGCTTTGGGAACAATTTCTTCTCTACTGTATCCTTATTTTTTTCTCTCTCTCTCTCTAAATGGACCTTTTTTTTTTTTCCTAAATCTCTTCCAAAATATTTTGATTTTCTTACAAGAATATATTGTAAGATAGAAAAGTGCAGGAAGAAAAATTAAGGGTTTTTCTAGGTCAGATCTTAATAGAAAATCACCATAGCAGTGATTGATGTGCTATGTGAAGATTCTATCAAAGTATTCCTGTAACTTGCCTAGAAGAGAAGTAAGGGATTGTCATTAAAAATCCTCAGGGTGCTTGCATAGGAACCTTGCTATGGTCACAGGGACCTTGCTATGGTCGTCTTCACCCTATGGCCTCTGTTCTTACAAAGTAAGGATGCAAATGTCATTCAGAGGGTTGGATTTTTAAAAATTGAAAGGAAATTCACTATCCAAGAAATTTTTTCCTTTGGTTTCTGTCTGAGTCCTTTTGGGCTGCTGTAACAGAGTACTGTAGACTTACACACAACAGAAATTTATTTCTCACTGCTCTGGAGGCTGGGAAGTCCAAGATCTAGACTCTGGCTGATACACTGAGGGCCTGCTTCCTGGTTCACAGACAGCTGTCTTCTCATGGGCTCCTCACAAGGTGGAAAGGGCAGGGGAGCTCACTGTTATTTGTTTTTTTTCCATAAGGACACTAATCCCATCATGGGGGCTCCACCCTCATAACCTGATCACCTCCAAAAGTCCCACCTCCAAATGCCATCATATCAGGGAATAGGTTTCAACATATGAATTTTGGGGGAGCCACAAATATTCAGTCTATAGCAAGTTCCTAGCATAAAATTTAGTATTTACTAAACATAAGTTTTAGTATTTTTGAAAAAGAAAAGATATACAATTCTAGATTTGTGAAAAGGACAGAAGAGACTTGAAAGGAAATCATCACTTTCAAACACTGTAGAACTTAGAATAGCGTAGTTGAGCTTTTGTGTGTAGTTATATGGTATCTGTGGGTCCAAAATGACATTTGCTTTCTCAGATTTTTGGAACTATTTTTTTGGTTTTATGTCTGGTTAGCTGAGGACATGGTGTAAAGAGATGTTTTTAAAAATAAAGATTCCATTGAATAGATGAGTATGTGGGCTCAGATATGTGCCTGATTCTAAATTTTTAATTAACTCTTAAAGGGGGTTCATCAAAATTGGGGATTACTGAAGCCTCAGCCTCCCATGGAAATTTAATCCTTTCACTCTTCTCAAGTGCTTTAAAGAGGGCTATTGCCCTCACAGTGGAACTCCACTTTGGAAAGTCTTGGCAGAATTACAGCTCTCAGGGCCCCAATGGAGGCCTCCAACATAATTTTAGACTTTAGTCCCTGGAGACGGAGCCCAAATCTTCTCCTGCAGGGCTCGCTGGAAGAGGCCTGCTCAGCTGCTGTGATGCTCTCTGTTTTCTCAGGACTTTTGCCAATTAATTCTGCCATACAGACCCCAGCTTGGTGTCATTACTTCGCAGATGCCCTGTGTCGGGTGGGTGTATACCCGTGTCTTTTAGGGCACTAGTTTTCAAATTGCTATGACTGGGAGATGTCAGAAATACATTTTATGATCCTGTATATATGTATTTCACAAGACAGTACACTTACCCTTGACTGTGATGTACTCCATTTTCCATTCCATTCCAAATTATACTAATAATCTGTTGTTATCTGTACTTTGAAAAGCAGTGTATTCGCCCTGCTTTCTAGCGTGGAGGGAGTACTCAGCCCCAGAGTCTCCAGAGGGTTTCTGTCTGTTCTCCAGCAGAAGTGGCCCTCCGATGACCTGCCATGACTTCCCCATGCCCACAGTCACTCTATTAGTGCTAATGCCATTCCAAAGTGGTCATAATGCTTCTAACTAGTATTTATTTATTGAACACTGTGTGCTAGATATGAAAGGTTTTTTTGTGTGTTTGAATTACCACCCATTTGCTTTACAATCATCTGTTAGGTGTGAGCGCTGTGATTGTATGTCTATTTTACAAATGAAAAGAGAGGTTCCTTATTCTGTGAAGGATGTAGCAGAGAAGGGACACTATGCTTAAAGCTGAATTATTCCAAAAGTATGGCTTTTTAACCTAATAACACCTCTCTTATGTAGTTCTAGATTTCCTAAAAATAGGTAAGAAAGTTATATAAATTATGACTGATGACATATAGAGTCGTCATTCTTTTTTCTTATATTTATTTTATTAAAAAAATTTTGGAGGGGGCTGCATCAGGTCTTAGTTGTGGCACGTGGGACCTTCGTTGAGGCATGTGAGATCTTTCGTTGCGGCACAGGCTCCTCCTTGTGGCACGCAGGCTGCTCTCTAGCTGCGGCGTGTGGGGTCCAGACGCGTGGGCTCTGTAGTTTGCGGCACACAGGCTCTAGTTGAGGCGGGCGAACTCAATAGTTGTGGCGCGCGGGCTTAGTAACCCTGTGGCATGTGGGATCTTAGTTCCCCGACCAGGGATTGAACCCACGTCCCCTGCATTGGAAGGTGGATTCTTTACCACTGGAGCACCAGGGAAGTCCTTCCTCATTCATTTTCTGTAAGTTAATAAATTTTATTTTCCAAGTTTGGGCCAGGACTAGAGTCTCACTGGTATTCATCTGATTTGCAAATCATAAGCTGAACTTTCATTAAAAACAAGAAAGTTTTGATAGTTTATCTTTGGTTTATGTTTACCAAAGGAATCAAGGCCATCTTCTTTCACATATTTTTTGATAATTAAAGCATATTTACTTAAATCATGGATAGATTTTTATACACAGGTAGTTATGTTTTGTTTGTGAGTTTAAAATGTTTACAGCTGTAATTTTAAAATATTAAAGTGATGGAAGCAAATTCGTTTTCAGAGAAAAATAACTTAGCCTTAGGAATGTGTCAACTTTGGACTTGATGTTTTAAAAGGCAAATTACAATTTTCAGTGGAGTAGCTAATAAACAGATCACACAAAGGCAATTCTAAGTTCTGTTTGTGTATAGAAGGGGCAAAAATCCCATAATATATGATGCCTAATTGTTTTGAGTTGGCTAGGATACCAACTGAACCCTAGGGTCCTGAACCTGTTTATGAAGGTCTAATGTTATTAGAGGTTATGAGTGTGCCCTGTCCATTGTTGGCTGCATCTGAAATTAGTCTACAAATTTACTTTCAAATATAAGCAAAACAGCAATTCAGATAGGCTTTGGCTTACACTGGTGTATCTGCAAGAACCAAATAAATAGGGTGTGTATTGAACATGTGGTAAAGCTCCTTCTGTTTATTGTGTTTTTGTGTCCTTCTTTGGGAGGTAGCCTCATTAATAACAGGGTTAATGCTAAACCCAGTGTTCAGTGAGTTCCTTAACTCATGCCATTGAAACATATTAGAATAAAACTTTGAATACTGTAGGTTAACTATCAAGGTTCTTTGGAGGGTAGCTAACCATATGAGGAATAAATATACTACATCTGATATTTTGGGTACACACTTATTGTTTCATACACACAGAGTTCTTGATGAATAATTTAGGAAATTACATAAGTGATAAGGTTATAAAACTTATAATTTTAAAAGTTTTTCAGCACCTATTAATTAGTTTTAATTTTACATTTGATTACAGAAAAACCAAATGAAAAACTGACAAGGAATTTCATGATAACATTGTTAAAGTACATCAAAAGTGTGATAACGAGTTATCATGAACTCCTCGTACCTGTTCATGGCCTACTGACCACACTGTTTCACCGTTTCCTTTAGTCACATGTCCTGGGAACATCAGCAGTGTCCCAGGATGGCAGCCAACTCGTCATTGGTCACTTCTTTATCATTTCATTCATTAACTCAAATATTTGTCACTGTGCTTGCTTTTTTTTTTTTTTTTTTTTTGCGGTACGCGGGCCTCTCACTGTTGTGGCCTCTCCCGTTGCGGAGCACAGGCTCCGGACGCGCAGGCTCAGCAGCCATGGCTCAAGGGCCCAGCCCCTCCGTGGCATGTGGGATCTTCCCTGCATCAGCAGGCGGACTCTCAACCACTGAGCCACCAGGGAAGCCCATCACTGCGCATATTTTTAAGGTTACAAGTTAATAGGTAATAGTTCGGCTTTGCAAAATATTTGACCACCGTCACCTTTGGCCAGCGATACCCATGCCCTTTGATGGCTAAGCACATAGAGCTTCACAATCTGTTAACCATACAGTTTGCTGAGTTCATGTGTTTATATGAAATGAAAGAGGAAATGACACACGTTTTTGTTCCTTTATGAAAGTATTTTCTAATTAAGTTCGTACTGAAATACAAGCCTTGAAGGTCTTGTATACATTAGGGCAACTCTGCTTCCAACCATAAAAAACCCCACTTTTTTTAGACCTAATTATATATGTTTTTAGACCTAATTATATATAACCCCACTTTTTTTAGACCTAATTATAAATATATATATATATGTTTTTTTTTTTTGGCATGGCTTAAATTACTGTATTGTAGTCAACCTTAGTGCTCTGCTTTTTTAAAAGATTATTTTCCTTATTAAAAAGTGGAATCAGCATCATTTTAATAACATTAAATAAAATCTTACATGTGTGTGAATAGGTAAATTGGTTTGACCATTGCTCACTAAAAAGTATCTTTCCTTCACCTCAGGGCCTTGTACTGATGGCTGCTTCCAGATTCTAGATAGGGCTCGAAGAACCTGTCCCTCCAGCTACCGGAATTTGAATTGGCTATTATTAGGGGGAAACTTATAAATTTCCAAGCCACTCAAACTTTGAATCCATCAGCCAAATCCAGAGCTGCTGCCATGGGAACCGGGGGGAAAGCCCTACAGATTTTCATCTTATTTCTTCTGTATCAGCTTGGTGGATTGGATGACTTGACAGTCATTCTTTTTCTCTACAGAAGAAGATGATTTAATAAGTAACACAATGTTTATCTTTTTTTATAATAAAAATTCCTCTCCAAGTTATATTCCATACTGCTGCTGGAATTCTGTATACAGAATGGGTACTGTGTCTGTCGCCTGCCTAATGGGTCTACATGGGCCAGCAGTGCTGTGAGGACAAAGTCTAGCTGCCTGGTGTACCATGCAAGGCCTTCACCTGCAGGATCTGGCCCTGAAACTCGCCTCTGCAGTTACTTCGCCCCACGGCCCTTGTGGTCATTCTGGGCCCCGTCATAGGGAACTATTATTGATGCGTCCTGGTTGCAGATTGGATCACGTTGCCATATCTTTGCAGGTGCTGATCTGTCTCTCCAGAACCTACTAGCCCCCTCCGTCCACCTTGCAACTCTAGGAAGTTGGAAGTCACTTTTCCATGCTAGCTTTGCAGTTCTGCCAGACTGGCCTGTCTTTTTTTTTTTTTTTTTTTGGCGGTACGCGGGCTTCTCACTGTTGTGGCCTCGGAGCACAGGCTCCGGACGCGCAGGCTCAGCGGCCATGGCTCACGGGCCTAGCCGCTCCGCGGCATGTGGGATCTTCCCGGACCGGGGCATGAACGCTGTCCCCTGCATCGGCAGGCGGACTCTCAACCATTGCGCCACCAGGGAAGCCCGGCCTGTGTCTTATTCACATATTTATCTCCTGTGCCAAGCACAGCACACTCAGTACTATCTGAAATCAATGATGGATTTCACTCACTCATTCTCTTTATTCAGGAGATTAGAAAATGGGAGCGATTTACCCAATATTAAAATTTTTTTCAAAGGTAATTATTTGTAGACGAGAGATTAGAAGCCCTCTGTGTTTTATATTTATGTACGTGTTAGGGGCTTAGATGTGTTGTTTAGCTTAATTATCTTATCAACCAGTGGGGTAAATTTTATATATATTTGAAAGGGATTGAGTAAACAGATTCGGAAAAGCTAAAGAGTTTGCACAAGCACCTAGCTAGTATTTGAAAGATTCCATATTTTATCAAAAGGCTACATGCCATCTCTCTAAGGCTAGCGTATGTATACACTGTTCTGGACTTTAAAGAAATGATTCATTTTGATTTTTAAAAGTTTATTATGTAGTCATATTATCTCCCCCTATTATTCTGTTTAAGTTTTATCTCATATATCCACTTGAGGACAGTGTATAATTAAGCAAACAGTCATGGATATCATGGTCCATTTTTCTCTGAATGATAGCAGTCTTCAAAATAAAAAAAAACCAATTGTACAGTTTTAAAAGCATAGCATCTGGATATTTCCTCTAGAATAACAATGTATGACCTTTTAACAATCTCATTTTATTAAACGTTTCCCTGTTTTTCTTTAAATGTGAACCCTTGTGCTGTCGGTCTGAGCAGTTCTAAGTGTTTAAACAGTGCAGTTAACTGTAGACTTCATCTCTTTTCCTGTAAAAATACTCTACTTAAGGTAAATTTTCATGTTTTTCATTTTCCATACTATTTTCAGTTCAACTTAAGGAGAATGTTGACACCATCTTGCATATTTTCTATACTCCCAAATATTTCTGAAATGGTAAACATATGCATTTTGTAATCAGGATCTGTGAGTTGTAGGTCATAAACTGTATCTGAGATGTAGCCCCTTCACCTTCCTTCAAATACTGAAGATAATAACAGTCCTTATTTTGCAAACCTGTTAGGGTGAATATACGAGTTAATATTTATAAACTGCTTAGAACAATGCCCGCCCATAGTAAATGCTACATAAATGTTCATTATGATGATTGAGGGTTCTTTTTTTTTTTTTTGGAGGTACGAGGGCCTCTCACTGTTGTGGCCTCTCCCGTTGCGGAGCACAGGCTCCGGACGCGCAGGCTCAGCGGCCATGGCTCACGGGCCCAGCCGCTCCGCGGCACGTGGGATCTTCCCAGACCAGGGCACGAACCCGTGTCCCCTGCATCGGCAGGCGGACTCTCAACCACTGCGCCACCAGGGAAGCCCAATTGAGGGTTCTTTAACTTCTACACCTTCCTTTTCATCCTTGATTTTCAGAAATCAAGTTAATTTGTATTTAATAGGTTAGGGTAGATAAGTCCATTCTTATAAAACAAATATTTGGGTTGAGTTCCTCATTCCTCTCTCTCCTCAGTGTATTTCCACTTAATCTTGACCTCCTTTTGAAGAAGAAAATTAATGTTAATTTTGAGTCTTACTCTCTTCCACCTCTTGTCTTCTTGGAGTCACTGCTGGCTGATATTAGTTTTTGTACTCAGTGTATTAATTGAGCAGGGGCAGCTGCTTTAGTCATTCTAGGTACTTTGTAAATATTGGTTAAATGAATCAATGGCTGGGCAGTAATGTGCTGGGTTTCTGGCTTCTCGACCTTCAGAGGTCAGTTTTCTCATACTTCATAGTCTGAAACATAAATATTAAAGGAGAAGTCTCTCCCTCCTGCTTCCCCAAATAGAAAAGTCCTTATTATCTGCGTCACAGCTATGGTGATCTCCTGATAAAGTGGACCTAAAGATTTTAGAATCTAAACCCCAGGCAGTTTTTAAAATAACTCATATTTGTATCTAATACTGTTTTCAAATAACTGTCTTAAAATTTCAGAACCAACCCAGTGAGTAGGCAGTGTGTACTCCATAATACTGAAACTGAAAAGCATAGCAACTCGCCTAAGGTACTGCACTGCACAGCCCTTTAGTGGCTGAACCGGGATTTGAACTGCATTCAAGTTTGAATCCAGTTCCGGGGCTAGATTTCCCCACCGTTAACCACCCTCCTCTGAACTACAACCAATTACTTTATTTTTTAAATGAGTCATCCTTTAATCATTATTGGTCAGTGAGGTTGAAGAGACCTAAGAGATAAGGAGGAAATGAATGCAGTGATTTAATCCTAAATCATTGTCGTCCTGTCTTTCAAATATGGTAATATTGGAGTAGTAAATGTAGATGATAATAATGAGTAAATATGATAGTGGATCAAAGTACTTAACCCGTTGAACTTGGAAGAGAAGGTGGAAGAACTTTTCAGAAATATTCCTTTGGCTGAAGTTTAGAAAAACAAGTTTTTCGTGTATTTGTTTTAAAATCGAGAATTAGAACATGTAAAGACGGACACTCACGAAATTTGGGAACACATGCTTGGCCTGGGTTCTGAAAACCAGGAGAAGGGGGTGTATGTTTACCCCTTGACAGCGGTTTTTTATTGTAATAAGATCAGTTCGCAGCATATCCAGGCATTTTGAATGAAAATTGAGTTTGACTGAAGAAAATCATGTCCTTCCAAATGAAAGTGAGCAGATGTACAAAACGAACCTTAAAATTAATCTTGGATTTACTCCTGCTTGTGATGCACGTGATCGTGTGAATGCATCAATTCACAGTCATGTTGAAAATGACAAGGGCAAAGGGAAAGCTGCTGCAGATTTAAAGTTTAAAAAAATCATTACAGACATAATTGGGGGGTTTCCACTGTATTGAACAACTGTCTTGAGGAGACAATTGCCTTTCTGCTTGAAGTCTGCAAAGAAGATATTCCTCTTTTTAAAGTCGTTTTACCTTTAACTTATTATGACGTCCTTTTTAAAACTGAGAAATCTTTGAATTGAATACAAGTTGTATCTCCCTGCCTCTTCTCTAACTGAATGCTGTCTATTATTTTAATCATGTTAATCTACTACTTAGTGGAAAACGCTGCTCTGTGGCTGCGGAGAACAAAAGTGCTTTCTGTTTCTCCTTCTTTAGTGAACCGGCCTTCACATGGTGCAGAACAGTCAGGGCTTTAATCCGAGCTGATCAATACATTCCGAACCCTTTATTTAGTGAGATCAATACAGTGTAATGAAGTCTGCGTTCCAGCTTCTTTCCAAACATTCCGGCCGGGCCAGGGAGGTGTCTGTTTTTCTGTTCTAAAGCACAATCAAAATTATGGTAGAGGTTTTTTCTTATTATTCTGGACTGGGCAGCGCTTTTGAGCGCCCTCCGGACAAGCTCCACCAAGCGCACTCCCCAGTCCATCCAAAGACGTGTCTCCTATAATAATGAAGGCGTCAAGAGAAATCATGTGATTCCAGAGAGAAAAATTAGTGTCAGCAAAATACTGCTTCAGTAATATCTGTGACTTAATCATGTAAGATGACTGCTGCTAAATGGCTTGGAATAAAATACTTTTTATGAAAGTATGCCCACAGATTAGCTGCGTGCTTGTGAAAAGTCTGTGAATTCTCAGAGAGGTGATCTGTCCACTGTAATTTTTGTATAGATTCATTTGCAGCAGGAATACAACAAATTGGAATCTATCGTACTTTCTTTTGAGTTTCTGTGTTTTGTTCAGGCTTTGCTCTTAGTGAGCCTTTTAAGCAGTTTTCATCTTAACTTTAAAACTATTTTTATATTTGGAACAGTGTTTTAGGGCATTTGGGATATCCGTTTTATAACTTTTGCATCAAGATATGCAGGCAGAACTGAAGCCTGAACATTGGTCCCTTATATAAAGTGCTAAGACACAATTTGTCATCTTGTTGGCTGTTTATATCTTCATATATTGTTTACAAACTTTCAGCATGACCTAACAATGTTCTGAGACTGTTCTTGCTTGGCATAGTCTATCTCAATAAAGGTATTTATTTATTGGAAATTTATTGGAAATTACTTGTTTTTCATATGGCAGCTAAGTCATTAATATGAGACCCACTGGAGATTTTTTTATTTTCTAGTTTCTCTTATACGAAATGTTGTAAGCTAATGTTTATATTCTTAGGCAAACATGAAGCACATACATGACTTCGAGTGTGCTAAGAGAGTTGTGTGTAACAACGTTTGGAGGAATCACCTTATAGGATGTTGAATCAAAACTGCTTATTTCTCAGTGTTTTATTTTTATTTTTATTTTTTTTGGCCCCGCCGATCAGCCTGTTCCCGGGGATCTAAGTTCCCTGGGCTGTCGGCAGTGAAAGCGCAGAGTCCTTACCACTGGACCGCCAGGGAAGTCCCCTCAGTGTTTTATAATTAGAAATCTTCATATTGACAATTTCTCCTTAACCATATTTTATAAGATCGAAGAAAAGACTAGAATTTTAGACTCGCAAGGAATTTTGCACATGGCCTAGGCGAGCCCTGCCCCCCTTCCATGGGGTCCGTGAATTAAAACAGTAAACCACAAATTAGCTAACTTAATTTATGCTGACTTTGCTCACAGAGTAAAATGAGACTGTGAACATACTCAATAATAAGAGCCAGGGTGAGGATGAATAGGAAATAAAAAACCTACTTGGAGAAAAGGCAGCACCTTTGAGCACCTGCTGTGCACGAATACTGTACCTCAGGGGTCCCTAACCCCCGGGGCCGCGGACCACTACCGGTCCGTGGCCTGTTAGGAACTGGGCCGCACAGCAGGAGGTGAGTGGCGGGCAAAGCTTCACCTGCCGCTCCCCCTCGCTCCCCATCGCTCGCACTACCGCCTGAACCAACCCCACCACCACCACCACAACCCGTCTGTGGAAAAATTGTCTTCCACGAAACCGGTCCCCGGTGCCAAAAGGTTGGGGACCGCTGCTGTAGCGCATATGTGGACAGAAACAGTTTTGCTTTCTCTGAGCTTTTCATCAAATAGTGGAGCTGAGCACAACGGCAGACAGTTGAAATGTTAGGGGATCCATGAAGGAGTGATTCCTTGTGTGTGTGGTGGTTGGGAAAGGCTTCCTGCAGACATGGCCTTGGAGCCTGTCCTTAAAACAGAAGCATGAATTTGATGAAACTGACTGGGATTTTCTGCTTGGCAGTTGTTGGGTAGCGGGTACCGGGAGGAGAAGGGAGCCTAGCCTAAGACTTTCAAGATGTGTGAATAAGTATTAGCAACTAGAAGACTGCCGGTACCTCTGACGAAAATAAGGAAGCACCAAGACCAAATTTCAAGGGTGAGCAGGGAAGACCACCCTCCTTTTCTAGCACCTGTGGTTCTGCTGAGCAAAGGATGTGTGGTTCCGTTGAACCTTTCATGGTTCATCACACCAGTGTGAGTGTGGTTTTAGTTTATGGCACGACAGTGACCTTGTTTTTCTTGGTAACCCTAATCCTGGGCACACAGTCAATACTCAGTAGATTTCTGTTGGATTAATGAAAGAGGATAAAGAATTCTGATCATTGGAAAGATAACTGAGGGGAGGACATCCAGTAGTGTGGCTTGGGTTTACTTGGAGCTGGGGGAGAGGTTTGAGAACCTAATCTAGCTAGTTAGTTACAGTTGGTGCTTTAAAGCCTAGAATCTAGAGAAGAGTATGCCTTGGACTGCCTCGTGGGATCCAGACGTGGAGCTGAAGGAGGTTAGGAGAGAAACCAGTACAGTGTAAACGAAGGACAAAGAAAATCTCAAGAATGAAGGAATGACCAAGGAGTTAAAATACTGCAGGGAGGCCAAGAAAAATGAGACATAATGAAAAGGTTGCATTTGGTGAATGGGCAGCCTTTGAGGCCCTTGAGAGTAGTTTAAATTGAGCGGTTAAGAGGAAAATATGTGTTTCTTTAAGAAAACATTCCCATGCTTTCACATGTTATTTGTAATGTGCTGGACAATTTAGTTTATTTAAGTGTTTTCTATTGACCCTTCACCCCTGGGTAACCAGCAGGCTGAGGATTTCTTGTGGTCATTTTAGTTGACTGAAAGCTGGTTACTACGTAAAACATATTCTAAGTACTGGATACTTTTGTGAAACTGCACAGAAGAATAACATTAGTGTTTCACTGTGGTTTCCATGGATTTCTCTGTTTGTCCTTGACTTGTAATGAGCCTGTTAACGGTAAGCTGTCCCAGTGCCTGTGGATAGAGTCAAATTCCATGAGTAACAGCTTACACCTGTGGCCAAAGGGACTTTCTCTTGAGAAGGGCTGAAACCCTTGCCAAACAATTTAATTTTCGAATCAGGAAATTGTTATCAAAGGAAATAAAAACAAGAAGACAACTTTTGATAGGATGGGTGACGTCTGTGTCTAGGGATGACCATTCTATGTTGTGTCTTTATTTCTTCAGCACTGTTGTTTCACTCTTAGGTTTACAATTTAGGACAGGATAGATGGGGTCGATGGAGTACCATAGGTTTTCTGTCTGACTCGGGCATAAATCATGCCTTCCTTTTATATCTATCACTTTTATAGTACTGCTCATCTGTCTTCTTTCTTACGGTCATGTCTTTTCAGTACACACAGGCTGTCTAGCTATGTCCTGTTGGATGCAATATCAATTTTGGTCATAGACAAGCATGTACTTGTTTTATACCTATGACTATGTAACAGCAAAAACTTTCTGGAGAAGACTAAGTAATGTATACAAGTTATGTATCAAAATCTGTATCTTTTCTGTGATGGAATATCCTGGCATTTCTTTGCTCAAGTTCTTGACTAGTCATATTTGAAAGCGTCTACTCCAGACAAAAGCATTAGGGAGAGGAAGTTTAAGAAATATGTTAGGGCTGTCAGCAAAATATTCCATCCGAAAATGACTGGGGCCCATACACACATATATGTATAAGACACAGGTGTATGATACATACATATATGTGTGTCTGTGTGTATCGTTTCAATCGTGTGTGTGTGTGTGTGTGTGTGTGTAATATAATTTAGACAGAATACTTAAGGATAATTAAAAAGTGTGGGTTTTGTTCACTTGGTTTATGAATTATGTAAGATACAAATTTGGCTGTGTGAAACAGGAGCTAGAAATAACAATAACTTAAAAGGAAGGAAGTTTATTTCCCTCACATGTAGCCATTTGGAAGTTGCCACTGGACATTCAGGGGAGGCAGGGTGACTTTGCTTCATAAAGTCACCCAGAGATCCCGGCTCCTTTGTCACTGTTTTGCCTTCCAAAGTGTCGCCCTCATTTGCACAGCCCAAGATGGCTCATAGTCAAGTTTACAGGCCAAGCAGCAGAAAGGGAGAGAATACCCCTTTTGTTTCAAGGCATGGTCTGGGAGTTGCACACATCACTGACCCTCACATCCTGTTGGCCAGAGGTTTCATAGGAAGCACAACCACCTGAAGGAAGGCAGGGAAATAACTTTATTCTGAGCTGCTGTGCGCCCAACTAAAAATTCTGGTACTTTGGAAGAAGGTAAGAATAAAAATCGGATTACAGTTTCTGTCCTAGGGCACAATAGAGTTTGTGTATCTAAATTGCAGTAATGTCATTCTCTATATTTGCATGATTATAGATCATTTATTGAATGTCTGCTCAATATTGGTCAATATTAAGGCATTATTGAATGCTTTATGAATGATGCATAAGACATCTCCTTCAACTGGAAAACGTGATGATCTCAAATTCCAGAACTTTGATCTGCGGAATTTGGTTGTGTGGTGGGTGGCACTGAATTGCTGCTGGAGGCCCATTTGTTTCCCAGCAGGTTAGCGTTGGCCTGTGTCTGATGACTTCTTGAATGCTGTTCTGTTCATTCATTTATTTCAGTCCTTTGTTAAGCTCCTCTAAGTGGAGGTCCTGTACCAGGTACTACATGAGATAGAAAGTGAATGGGACATAGGCTTTAGCATTAAGGTGTTTACAGTTGTCTCCACATCCCTGTGAAAAACTGGCCTTGACGATCATGGCTGTATCTGGTGAACATCACAGGCATAATTGCCCCAAAAGTCTCTTCTTCCTCATTCCATTCACTCAGAGTCTGCTCTGTACCATATTCCCTGAACACAATCCACTTTAGACCTGGTTGCTATCATGGGAAATATTTTTTTGAAGGTTCAGGTTCTTTCTGTTCCTTGGATTCGTTTTTGGTTTTGAATTTTCTAATATATTACGAAGTTGCCCCCACTGTAGTCAATTGGTCATGTCGGGGAGCAAGGAAAATAACTTTATTTATGTCTGTTTAATTAGTGAATTTTCAGGATTCGAAAAGTGCTTTTTTTTAGCATAACAAATATACTTTTAGCTAGTAGTTATGCATATTCTTCTCCTTTCTTGAGCAATTCAGATATTAAAATTTCCCATTTAATCGCACTATAACTTCTGGATATTTTAGAATGAACAATCTTAAGAAATTAGAGGCAATTTTAATACAAATTGATGGAATGCATCAATAACCATCAAGGTATACTGGCTAAGCCTCTCTTAGGTGCACTTGGGTTTGATTCTTAAAATCCCATACACAGCAAAACCTGGAATGACCTTCATATTGCTTGCGTCCTGAAATTAGCACACACACACTCATCAGACCCAAAATGTATTATGAAACAATAACATACTCAGCCATAGAAAGAACTAAATAATGCCATTTGCAGCAACACGGATGGACCTAGAGGGAAGTGAAGGAAGTCAAAGGAAGACAAGTATCATATGATATTAGTTATATGTGGAATCTAAAAAATGATACAAGTGAACTTACTTACAAAACAGATATAGACTCACAGACATAGAAAACAAACTTATGGTTACCATAGGGGGAGCGGGGAAGGGATAATTTATGTTTAAAAAAAATAACAAAAAACTGGTCACCTAGTTTTGTCTTTGTTTTTGTTATTCTCTTTAATGAGAACTTTGGACCTTGTTCTTTTTAGCAGTATTCTTTTGAAATTGTTTGATTATTTTCTTTGATTATATTACAACAGTGAGGACCAATAGTGATGTTACTAAAAGTCTTATATAGTAGAACATGGAACACTGCTTGGCTGTAAAAATGCATCAGTACATTTGTGGCAAAATCAGCACTTGTTCCTAATTCTTTTTTGCCTATTTGCACTTCTGTCCTTTCATTTCTCACTCTTCTTTCAAACTCAGTCTATTCTCTGTCCTTTCGTGTGGATATAAGTGGATATTAATTATCATATAGACAAATCTTGAAAGATTCTGCTTTACAGTATGGATAGAATCATATCATGGGGAAAAAACAAAACTCAACGGGGGCAAACAGAAAAGGAAAATGTCTCCATTGCCCTATACTTGGCAGAGGGCAGAGAAGATTTAAATTAAAATGGAGATATCACATCACTAATCTTTGTTTTGATTTTTAATAAATTAAGTCAGATCAAACACTTAGGTTGGGGTATGTGAAAACTCTTAATTTTTCCCCAGGACTGTACATAGTATTTAGATGACAGGCAGCCTAAGCTATTAGCTAGAGCAACAGTCTAGGAGTCAGGAAATTTGGGCTTCAGGGCCAGCCTGTTTTCTTATTTGTAAACTGCAGGGCGTGCACTATGTGATCACTAAGATTTCTCTCAGGTCTGTGATTTTCATTTTACTGGTTACTTTTATCTTAAAATTAACATAAAATAAAACAATAAGTCAGCAGTTTTTAAAGCCACTTTCTGCAAAGCAGGATTTGTGCATAGATCTGTGCAATCCATCTTACTTTAAAGATACACACTTTTCTTGATAGCTTAAATTCTTCCTTAATAAAATTTGTGACCTAGTGATGTTAAGCTCTGGTCCCTGGGGATAGCATGCAGCCTCTTCCTACTGTGATCAAGGAGCACTTACATAAAATCTCTTTGAACTAGTTTACAAGTGAAGCTGTGGGTGTGCATCTGGTGTGGGCAGCCGTGCCAGGTGTGCATCCTTTACAGACGAGAGGATGCCCAGCCTGCTGGTTGTCTGATCTGCTGATTGTGAACATTTGGCCCTGTTGTATATTTTTTCCTTTATCCGTATTCCCCTTGGATCACATGTCTGGCCATATGGATTTAGTTCACTTAATTTGAGGTTGGCATTTCCAGTCCCAATCTTATTTAGAACAGTTTGGTTTTCACAAGTAGGTGTGGCTTTCTGTTCATGTGTCATTGCTTCCCCTTTGTGTAGTAAGAATCAATTTTAATTTAAAGGGAATATTCAATATCAGTATGAAGGAAAATGAGTAAGATAAACAAGCCACTCTTCAAACTTCAGAAGTTAGAAGATTTGTTTCAAACACATTGTAATTTGTGAGGGAGAGTACAAAAACCAGATTGGGGACACAGTTGTGGGAGATGTAGCTGTTTAATGAACCCTATCCCACCTACAATATTTAAGTAATCTAGCTTTTAAAAAGATGAAATACTGATTCTTCCCACTTCATTCCTAAGACAGGTACTTACTACATAAAACAAGCAGCTATTCCTTTGGAGTATGCCTGTGTGAACTTTTTCAGTTCCCTTTAGTAAGGGCTGGTTCAGTTTCAGGAAGTCAGGAGTTCAGACTTCTAGTGGTTCAAACATCGAATGTCGATTGTGTCACACTGATTCGGAGCTCAGGATCAAAGGCCAATAGGGAAATAGCTTGAAAACTATTAACAAATGAAAGAGTTGTTTGGAAAAGTGTGAAACACATAGTCTTTGCTCTTGACTGGTCTTAGAGAGAAACCTTGAATGTCAATGACCTTTGGTATCATCTTGTTTAATCCTCTGGCCTTTTGGGAGTTCTTTCTAAAATAGGCACATGTGGGCTTCCCTGGTGGCACAGTGGTTGAGGGTCCGCCTGCCGATGCAGGGGACACGGGTTCGTGCCCCGGTCCAGGAAGATCCCACATGCCGCAGAGCGGCTGGGCCCGTGGGCCGTGGCCGCTGAGCCTGCGCGTCCGGAGCCTGTGCTCCGCAGCGGGAGAGGCCACAGCAGGGAGAGGCCCGCGTACAGCAAAAAATAAAATAAAATAAAATAGGCACATGCGTGGTCATTCACTCTCCATGTAAAATCTTACAGTGATAAGGAACCCACTTCCTACTGAAATAGTTATTTTTCTGAGAAGCTTTGTATTAAGCTAAAATCCGTGTGGTGTGATCCAAAATGGTTCATAAAAGGGTGTTCGAAATGTACATAGAGTTTGATCAGAAAACAAGTTAAAGCAATTAGTAAAATTTAAAACATCATGCAGGATTTCCCTGGTGCGTAGTGGTTACAAATCCTCCTGCCAATGCAGGGTACACAGGTTCAATCCCTGGTCCGGGAAGATCCCATGTGCCGCGGAGCAGCTAAGCCTGTGGCCCCAACTGCTGAGCCTGTGCTCTAGAGCCTGTGAGCCACAACTACTGAGCCCACATGCCACAACTACTGAAGCTCACGAGCTTAAAGCCCGTGCTCCGCAACAAGAGAAGCCACCACAATGAGAAGCCCGCGCACAGCAATTAAGACCCACTGCAGCCAAAAATAAATAAATAAATAAATAAATAAAACCACCATATTAAAAAAAAATTATGCAAATGTATCATCTGTTATCGCCTTCATTCTTATAGATGCTCAGGCTTCAAAGTTATCTAGTCTGAAAATTCTTTGATTATTAAACTCTGTCAACCAGTGGTCTCTCCCTAACAAGTTGTCCGTTTTAGCTTAGCAATTCCAGGTCATTTGGATTAAAAAAATAAGTAAAATTTCAAAAAAAAAATTGCCTAGTGAAGGCTTTCGCCCCAGTTTCTCAACCTCAGCACTGTTCACGTTTTGGACCAAATAATTCTTTGATGTGTGCAACTGTCCTGGGCATTGTACCGTGTTTTGCAGCATCCCTGACCCCTACCCATTAGATGCCTCAGTATTTTGGTGACAATCAAAAATACCTCTAAAACCGGCCATGTTACCTGGAGGGCAGAATCACCCAGAGTTGAGAGTCATTGCATTAAACAATTATTACCATCATTTAACACCCGAAATGTCGGAATGAAGGATAAGGCTTCTCAAGGAAGGACAGTGTGGGAAACTTAAGCTGACCTAATAAAAATGCAGTATTAAAATTTTATGAGATTTATGTAGTTTACTTGTTTTCCGGATACATGTTTGACAGATCTGGACCAGATCATAGAAGGTGAAGTGGAGTTCAGATGCACCACTTGTTCCATCACTGAAAAAAATCATTGTAAAAATTCTAACTCACATAGGCATGTTTGTATAAATGGAGGTAATAATTTTAACATCTGTTACGTGATTTTGGAGTATTCTAGGCAAACTGGAAATGGCCAGTACAGTTGTTGTGGTGGTTCTGGTGTGGTTCTGATGAGGGTCCTGTTGACCTTCATGATTGGGTAGCCAGGGGCCCTGACATCAGGAAATTCCCTGAGAAAGATATGGGGACCAGTGGGAAGTTTTGTCACCAGCCAGTAGGAAACACTGGCCTGTGTTTGAGAATCCTTAGGGGTTGACTCATTTGATTTCCTCTTCCAGTCACAAATGGGTGCTACCCAGAAGAGCATGGTGATTCATGCTGGGGACATTCCTGCATCTTCCAGTTTGGAAGGTTTGAAGAATGAGGCAGGAATGAAAGTGATATGACTCATGCCCCCTTGTGGAAGTCATCACTGTGGCACCTGTGGGTAGGGGACTCTTTGTCAGGAATATCTCCCATAAAATCCTTCAGCCACCGCTACAGCCAGGAGGCAGCACTCTAGGTAAACCCAGTTCTTTCCAGGGTATCACTTTGGTTCCCAGCCTTCAAGTAAAGGCTGAAGACACCTGGCACTCCAGGGTTCTTAACTCATTGAGTTTCAATTGGCAAGATACATCTTCCAGGAGTGAGAATGGACCTACTCCTTTGACATCACTGAGTCACCGCTTAGGACCTCCTGGTTATTATTAGGGATTTGTCATACCCCTCTGGTGGGTTGGGCAGGAAAATGATTGAGAACTGGGGGAGCCTAAAAAATTTTTGACAGACGGAAGCTAAACCTTAATACTGTTTCTTGTAAAATATTTTTCCAATATTTGTTTCCATTATGAAGGCAGCCTACAATTTAGATAGAGGGTATTACAATGTTTTTTTTTTAGAAGATGGACAGGTTGAGCCAAAGTTTACAATGTGCCTGAGGTTATGGCATATTAATAACTGATTCAAGGCCTCACAATTTTAGATGCCCCATAACTAAAACCTCTCATGACATAGTAACCTTAGGTATTTTACTGACATCAGATTTAGATGATGATAACATTGATCTACAGCTTTAATGTGAGTCATTTTTCAAAACCCTCTTTGACAGCTACATGGCATAGAAAGAAGAGGAAAAGAATACAATTTAAATGAAACGAAAGCGGATTTTATTGCTCATCAGTTGTCAGTTAAATTTAGAAATAAATTCAAATAAAAACTTAAGTTATCCAGATATGAAGAACTTAATTGATTATTTTTTTTCTTATTCATCACGTTTCTGTACTAATTGTATGTTGGAGGATCAGTTAGAAAAATAATTAGTAGTGCGGGCATATAGGCCTGGGTTAAATTGGAAATATTTTAGGACCGGTTCTCTCTCTTTTTTTTTTTTTTTTGCGGTACGCGGGCCTCTCACTGTTGTGGCCTCTCCCGTTGCGGAGCACAGGCTCCGGACGCGCAGCCTCAGCGGCCATGGCTCACGGGCCCAGCCGCTCCGCGGCATGTGAGATGTTCCCGGACTGGGGCACGAACCCATGTCCCCTGCATCGGCAGGCGGACTCTCAACCACTGCGCCACCAGGGGAGCCCAGGACCGGTTCTCTTGTCCCACTTAACGTCTTAATTGTTGGAGTGGAGGATGACACTACCAAATACCATGGAACCTGATTTTGTTTCCAAATGACTGCTCATGTTTTACATTGCCTTTTTCCTTTGTCCTTTTCAAGATACTGTCATTTTTCCTTAGTTTTTTTAAAAGGTAAATGCACATCTTCATTATGCCTCCTTAGAATTTGTATAAATCACTCAGTCTCTTGTGGAAGGTAACTTTATATACACTAGGAATCATGAAAAGCTTGATGGAATGTATAGCAGTAGTATTCCATGTTCCCTGTCCTTTTTTCCGAGCTAATCCTAAGTTATTTTTTAAAATCATGCTCATTTTACACAGTATTCTGAGGAAGAAGATCTGTATAAATGCCTACAGTAGGGATGTTTCAGTCCCAATTGCTATGAAGTTCTCTCTGATGTCTAAGTTTAAATCGTTCATGTTTCATGTATGCCTAATCTATCTCTATCTTGCCTTCCCTTCTCAGGCAGCAGAGAATTTTGTGCCACATCTTTGGTGAACATATGCCTTTTTTTCATCTTGTTTTTTTTTCTTCTCCTGGCTTACAACAGTATTTTGACAGTTCTGAATTTCAGACAATCAACTATGTGTGTATTTAAACGTTCTGTTTAATATGGTGGCCAGCAGCCCAGATGTGGCTACTGGACATTGTAATGTGGCTACTTTTTTGAAGACTGAGTACAAAAAAAGGAATATAAAACGTCTCCTTTTTTGATTACATATTAAAATGATAGTATTTTGGATATGTTGGGTTAAATAAAATCTATTAAAATTAATTTCACTTGTTTCTTTTATACCTTTTTTTTTTTTTTTGGCGGTACGTGGGCCTCTCACTGTTGTGGCCTCTCCCGTTGCGGAGCACAGGCTCAGCGGCCATGGCTCACGGGCCCAGCCGCTCCGCGGCATGTGGGATCTTCCCGGACTGGGGCACGAACCCGTGTCCCCTGCATCGGCAGGCGAACTCCCAACCACTGCACCACCAGGGAAGCCCCATATACCTTCTTTTTTTTTAAACTGACTACTGGAAACTGTAAAATTACACATGCAACTCATATAATATTCCCACTGGGCAGCGCTGCTCCAGAATCTATTTAGTTTATTTGCACCTTAGAACCCAGATTCAGTATTTTACTCAGGGTCTGATAAATGTAGATGGTGTGGAAAGAATATTTACTGTCTTCATATTCTGTGAATGCTTCCCTATACTTTTAACCACTCCTCTAGTATTCTTAAATTTTAGCAAAACAGACAAATATATTTAAAATAAAATTTTTTCTTGTTCCACAGATTTGGCCCCCTTGATTTCCTTCCCTGTGTTGTCTCTGTGCCTTTGACTTGCTTCCTTAAAAGAATTAGTGGACACCCTTTCAATGGCTGGGCCTTGTTTGCTTGCCAGCCTGCAGAGATAAGGGGTCTTAGACTGCACTTTGATCTGCTTGTTTGTGTTTGTAAATCTGCTACTTGAATGTGGGCTGAGATCCTCAGCAAGTTTTTTTGTTCTTCTTTTAAAATAAATTTTGAGGGACTTCCCTGGTGGCGCAGTGGTTAGGAACCTGCCTGCCAGGTTAGGAACCTGCCTGGACACGGGTTCGAGCCCTGGTCTGGGAAGGTCCCCCATGCCGTGGAGCAACTAAGCCTGTACGCCACAACTACTGAGACTGCGCTCTAGAGCCCACGAGCCACAACTACTGAGACTATGTGCCTCAACTACTGAAGCCCGCGCGCCTAGAGCCCATGCTCTGCAACAAGAGAAGCCACTGCAGTGAGAAGCCCGTGCACCACAACGAAGAGCAGCCCCTGCTCGCCGGAACTAGAGAAAGCCCACGCGCAGCAACGAAGACCCCAGGCAGCCAAAAATAAATAAATAAATAAATAAATGTATAAAATAGATAAATAAATAAATTAAATTAATTTTGAGTGACCAATTAGAGGACATTTATAAGAAGTCACATACATGATTTCTTATAAAAGATGACCAAGTAAGCAATAGAATGTAGTCTTAAGAAACTTCCTTTTTTTTTTCAAAGCAGCCTGGTAATTTCTTTTAAGAGCCTTTGAAGCTTTCGCGAAATTCTACATGAACTTCATAGCCTTTTGTTGAATCTGTCACCTCGGTGCCTCCTTCAAAGGAATTTCGGTGTGGCCTTTTCACTGGCCATTTGGTGTCCTCTCTACTGAGAGCAGCCTGGAATGCCCTGCTGCTCATTAAGAGCCTGGTGTGGAATTCTGCGGGCAGAGACATCACTAACCCATCTGAGGACGGGAGTGCAGCAAGTCAGAAGGTTTTATTTTGGATCAGTGAATTTGTCTGTGGCTGTAGAGCTGAAACATGAAACAAACCAGCCCTGGAGACATAGCGTCTTGCATTTGTAGTGGAAGAGATTTAATGAGTGGTCGGGTAGTAACACAGACATGATTCATGCTCTATCTCCTGATGACGAAAGACTCCAAATACGTTCAGTGTACTGATAGTGCATTTCTTAAATGCTAAATATATCTAACTCTTATCCACTAACTGTTTGTCAGGGTCATTGTCTGCTGCCCTTAAATGTTAAGGTCAAACTGTCTTTCTAGTTTTGTAGATATAAAACTCTATCTCTGTGACAGAAGCGAGGAAAGAAAATATATACAAAAATAAGTGTACACTTGTATAACGTGGTTAGCTTAAAATTTTGAAAGCAATCACTGTAATGCCCTTAAGCTATTTAAAATTGTGATTCTTGTTGTTTACTTTATTCTTGTTATCTACTCTTCCTGAGTTTGGAACTGAATCACAGAACTTTAGATCGGGGCGGGAAAGACTTTAGAGATTGTCTGTTTCAAGCTCTTAATCTTTCCAAGTTGCATATTAGTAAACGCGGTTTGAAGAAGGTAAACGCCTTCTTTCAAGTCTCCCTGCTAATGAACAGCATAGGTTAAACCAAACTTTGAATTTCTGACACTTCCGTTTAGTGTTCCTTCTGCCGGCATTTGACTCTTCTCACTCAGAAAGTTTCAGGCAGATCCAGACATCTGTGTTTTTAATTTCAAAGAAGCAACACCTGCCTCTCTGATCCTCAGTTACTTCATTTATAAAATGATAGGTCTTGGTTAGAAGATTCCTAAGATGTTTTTGCGCTCCCACAAATCATAGCACAAGAGTTATTTCTTTTTTTGACGTGGACAGTGTCATTACCTCAAATGCATATGTTTCCAATCTTTAAAAAAGCCACTTCTGTTTCAAGGTTATGTTAAGTAACATTCAAATTACAGCTGAAACCGAAGAGAAAAGAAGGAACGTGAGATTCCCTTGCCTGGGTGGGGAGGAGAGACTTGAGTACACGATGTGTTCGCGCCTCGTGAGCTCTGAGCATCTTCATCTCGGTCAGGGTGGGGAGGGGGCACTGAAGCCGAGGCCAGGCTGCTGGGCTTTGAGATTTGGTGATAGAAGTCCGGCTCTGTTGTTTTCTTTCCTGGCCGTATCTGTCTTGCCTGTTTCCAAGGCCTGTAAGTAGGCCAGGCGAGCCACTGAAGGTCAGCCTTGGGAGTTGATAGAAGAACTGATAAGAACTCTGTTACAACGCTGGGCAAGAAGGCACCTGATTCGGTGCCGACTGTCAGATGGGCGTGTTCTTTCTTCATCCTCTTCTTTAATTTCTCTACCAACCCAGTTCAGCTTGATTTACCTTCAGTCCTGCTGTGTCTCTGAATTGGACCGTGGAGGCAGTGTGGCTGGGTGAAGGGAACCCACGATTTGGAGAATAGAGATTTGCGTTCTGCAGCCAGCTGGGTGCCCTTGGCCAAGCCTGGCCACCTCCCTCTGGCTTCAGTTTCAGCTGCAGCCTGCAGAGGCCTGGGCAGCTTTCTCTTCTGGACTCTTGATGCAGTAGTAACAGGTTCACTTCAGCACTTATGTCCCACACTTACTTTGTGGTCATCACTGCCTTATTTGGTAGCAGAAAGTCATCCTCTGTATACCTTTGGCTCCTGAATAGCATGTAAGCTCACCGCCTCCAGATAACCCCTACTATTGCTTAGGGGGTCAGCCCACTAGCTGGCAGTGCAGACTTTTAATTTAAGGATTGGGGAACAGAGGCAAAGATTTATTTTCAAGAAACAATTGATGCGGTGAAGGAATGTGGCTGATAGAGGGTCCCACGTAGGGAGATGCTGTTTTCTGTTAGTCTTTGGCTGGAACTAAAACAAAGCAGGGGGGACTTCCCTGGCGGTCCAGTGGTTAAGACTTCGCCTTCCAATGCAGGGGGTGCGGGTTTGATCCATGGTCGGGGAGCTAAGATCCCACATGCCTTGGGGCCAAAAAACCAAAACATAAAGCGGAAGCGATATTCTAACAAATTCAATAAAGACTTTAAAAACGGTCCACATCAAAAAAAATTCTTTTTCTTTAAAAGTTAAAACACAGAAAGGAAAACAAAGCAGGATTTACCAGAGGACAGTGCATCGCAGTGGTGATAACAGCAGAGGTCCCGCGTGTAACTAGTCCAGCGTGAGAGTGTTCTCATTTCATAAGCTCGCGTGGGCAACGCCAAGTTCATAATTCAGAAAGACAGTCAACTCCAAAAGGTTGATTGCCTTTCACCTCTTATCTCAAGAAAGGACAGCACATCGCCCTGTTTTTGTATACTCCTGCCGTGACAATTCCTTCTGTCAAAAAGGATTTTCTCCAGAAGGATAGTGTGTAAATTCTTGTCCGATCATTCAAAAAAGGAAGGGAATAGTGTGTATTAACTAGCATTTATTTTTGAAAATACGGCTCTGACATATGAAAGAGGAATTAACAACCCCCTGTAAGTGTTGACACTATTTATGTACTTTTAATGATAATAAGAATACATAATTTTATAAACACTAAAGAAAGCTTTCTTTCTGATCTGCTTCTCTAGACATGAAAGTTTGGGGGGTTTTTTTTGGCTTTTGTTTTTAGAGTTTCATATTGCAAAGTAGTAGGGAAAGCGTCAGAGAGATTTTGACACCAGCTATTTGTGAAATCACCTTGAAGGAAGACTTGGTTCTGTCTTGCATGATATTGAAATCTGCAATAATAAATCATTCCCCAGTTTGGGGGACTAATATTGCAACATGTCTTATTTGTATGATCGTTCCCATAGTTAGCGTCTCATATTATTTATTATGATAATACTTAGAAGGAGACATGGAAACTAACACAGCATTGTAAATCAACTCTACTTCAATTAAAAAAATAAATAAATAAAATAGAAGGAGACACGGCCAAAGAGTTCCACTTTAAGTTTTCATTATGCTCAGTAAACCTTTCTCCTTAAATCTTTCACGAACTGTAAGGGGGAAGAAAGCATGACTCTTTATTTCTAAATATGTGCAGATAAAGGAATTCCCCCCAGTTAAACTTAGATGGCATTCCATTATTTATTTATTTGTCAGTTCTTTGTAAACTGGCAAAACTTCCTTCTATCATAAGTGTTAAAATTTACACTAAAGGTTACTTAAGGTCACAGGCCTATCTACCAAAATTTATTTATTTTGTGGCCTAGGAATCTTGTTTCTATGGGAAGTTTTCTTAATTTGTGTTGGGCATTTCAAGGACAAACTTTCTCTTTTGACCCTTATTAGTTCCAATCATAAGAGTTTGTAGATACAGTATTTATGTCGTTAGCAGTCTCATTATTTTCCCACTGCATGGTGGCCATGGTTCAGATGCTGGTTGAATAAGATTAATCAGACTGCTTTTAGTACTGGAGAAGGTGCTGCCCTGTTGTCAAAGTATTATTTACTGTTCAGCATGGACAGAACCTGTTGAGGGATGACTGGACTTGGGTTTCATTATTCTGCATTTCTTCACAGATCAGGTAAATGGAATTCTATAGACTACGAAGAGAGGGAAGTGTTTCAAATTTGTTTAGACATTTCTCTTGCTTCTAGTTAAGGTCAAGAAAATTTGGGAAAAGCTGTTCTGTTCTAACCGTGACCTGTTTTTTTTTTTAAGTACCCCTTTATGTTTTTGCAAAGCAGAGTTCACATCAATAGAAAATGGCTAGTTAAAACCTTCTGATATGTCATCTGCCTAATGCAAAATATTACCATAGAATAAACCAGAGTTTGTAGTTTTATAATTGAGGTTTGTGTATATCAGGCACGCACAAATGGATTTTGAGGACGTAGAATAAACTTGATTTCTCTGAAATTCCTCGTTGGATGGATGTTGTGTTTGACTGGTAAAGGGACACAAATGTGTCTTCGAGCAGCCGCTTGGTTAAAAGTTGAGCCCCAGTCTATTGGGATGAGTGAGAATTGGTCAGGATTCAAGGGTCTATGATTGCATTTCATGTGTTTGCTATCTCAACGGATGGATCTGTTTCTTTGAGAATTTGTACTTCGTCCTTCAGCAATGACTAGATACACCAATGACTGTAGATGCCATGGACCAGAAAGAGTTAATGATGCTTTTCAGTAGAATGTTATGTTTCCCATAGTAGTTTTTAAATTTATGGATCAAATAAGCAACTGGGAGTTTTCAGTACTTTTTCAGGTCTTTGGAAGTTGGCTCAAAAGCCTGATCCAAGGAAAATGATTTCACTTTTTATCTTTCCAGGGTTTCCATGCCCTCTCAACACCTGTGTACTAATGGGATAAGGAAGAATGGTTTTCACTTCTTGGAACCTGCAGGCTATCAAATGGAGGGAGAAAAAATGGAAATGCTTTCCTCTGTCTACCAGGTTTTATTATGGAAACTGTTCACCAGATAATTGGGTTTAATTTGAAACAGAGGAGAAGATTTGTATTGTAAACAAGAAAGTTCTTTGAAGATAAATCTTGTTAGTAGCTGGAGGAAGCCTTGACATACATATATATATATATATATATATTTATTTATTTATATTTATTTATTTTTTTTAATGGCCTTGAGTGAGAGGCTGCTTTTCTTTTTCTTTTTTTTTTTCAACCCCTTTCCTTCCTTTTTGCTAGACTCCAAAGTGTTATGGGACTGGAAGGTGATAATTAGTAGTCTTCACCTGTTTTTTTTGTTGTTTGTTTTTTGGATTTTTTTGCAAGTAGGCTAATTAAAATGCATAAAAACTTTTACTTCCTTTGTTTCCCGTACTTCTTTTGACAACTGCCTTTCTGATCTTCTGCCCTCTTCTCTGCAACCCTCTTTGTTTTGTTGACTGATTCTTATATACAGCAGAGAAGAACTCTAATATGCTTATTTGTAACTCTTACGTGTTAGGGGAATGAGTTCCACTTGTAAATGCAAGGCTTGTAGCAATATTATACTCCTATGAAGTCATTTATTCAGTTCTTCTAGTTCTTTACATGGGGCTTTTTCTGACTTAGTCTTGTGTCATCTTAAGGCCTTAGAAAATAGTGTTCCTACACTCTTAGATATTATAATATATCACGGATTCCACGGTTTCTGCGTTAATATGCATACCAGCTCTCATTCTAGACTTCACTGTCACACCAAGAACCAGCTAATTTTTCAACATTTTAAACATAACATATGTAGGTATTGGAGTGTTGTAGATATGTGTCTAGGTTCACTTTTAAGTTTTAGGTGTCTTGCTTCAGAGAATATATTATTCCTGATGAGCTTTGATTTTACAGTCTAAAATGGTGCTAGATTTTTATGAGACATTAACTCCAGCAAATGTACTGTCGTAGAATATTCTAGTTTTGTCTACTTTTAATTGTCCAACTTGTGGGGTTTTCCAGTTTTACTGTCCAAGTTTCTCACCATCTGAGAAAATATTTGGCAGGGAACTGGTAAGGAATACTTAGTTCTGTGTGTGTGCGTGTGCATTTCTAATTAGTCCCTCTTCGTAGGTAATTTTGATTGTTCTATTTATATCCAAAATAATTTTCACTAAACATGTGTGTAGCTAAATGAACTGTAAAAAAAAAAAATGGTCTCATGCGACCTAGAATATAATTCATACAGTTAGACTTGCTAAATCTAAATTATAAATTATTTTAAGGACTTGAATTTGATTTTTTAAAAAGCTGATATATAAGATACTTATTCTATAGGAAAATAGTTTATAGAGCATAGTTTAGTTAAGCCAGAAACAAGAGTCTATGAAATGAGACAGATGCTCTGAGTCTCAGAAACAGATGACTAGCTCATCTTGTGGACTTCCTCACTGTTGAGTACTTACAAGTTACATGATTTTTAAAAAATCATATCTATAAATTTATAACTGTAGTGGATAATTTCTATAGATAGTTTTTTTCTTTCTCAGATGAAAAATTAAATTCAAGCCACCTATCAGGGAAGAAGAAAAAAACCCAGTGAGGTGATGCTCATAAGATACAGATAACACTTTCCAACCCCATGTTTGCTCATGGTGACTGACTGCTGGCAGGAAATAAACATTTTCAAGAATCTCACATTCATAATCTCAGAGCAGAGAACTTGTGAATAAGCCCTTTGAGGGAGGTAATAGCATGAGGATATTACTCAAGAGAATGCATTCTACTCATTTCCCATTTATTACAACATCCAGTTACTGCTTTTACGGTAGGTCCTCAATTAACTAATCCACACAGTTGTTGTTTTTTTTTTTTCCTGGTTCATTATAGTCCTGTAGGGGTTAACCAGGAACCTAGTTCTATTCAAGCTTTACTTTTAAACATTTTTATAAAACGCATTAGGAGACTTCGGCTATTTATTATAACACCAATAATGAATGTGATTATATTTTTAATTAAGGACTGTGCATTGACCTGGGTGAATATTTTTGTGAATTTGAATTTTCATTTTAGAGTTCTGTGACACGGCCATGCCCCAGAAGTTAGAGGAAAGAGTAAAAGGTTTATTGAATGACAGATACGAATTTGTTCTGATGTCAAATTGAACTTTTCCCTCTAAGATTAGAGTAAAAAGAATTTTTTTTTAACTTTAAATATATAAAAGTGATGGCTTCCGTTTAATTGAGGCTTACTGTATTTCTTCTTCTGAAAGTCTTACTTTGAAAAGGATAGAAGGAATCTGGAAGTATTCATACTTAATAGTATGAATAAAATTCATACTTAATAGTTTGCTTCATTCAGATTTATTTTGATTGGCATGTGATTCTTATGTTGTGTTCTGAAATAGCCGAAATCACAACATCTTGATAGAGTCTCCTCTATTTTTGAATTGTTTTAAATAGTAACTGAAAAATTTGCATTAATTGAACAGTACCTTGTCATAACATTTGCTTTGTGTCATGAAAGGTTACCTATATTTGGAAGTAACATTTTGGTAAAAGGAAGATTATGGAATATTTATGAACTTTCTCTCTCACAGATTCATAGGTTATTAGAACAGGATGGAACTTTAGAGCTTTTCAACCACAACCTTCTCAATTTACAGTGGAAGGAAATGAGGTCCAGAGAGATTAAATGACTTGCCCAAGGACACACAGCTGAAGAGCTGTATAAAAAGGACTGTAACCCTGAACTCTTAGCTGCAGGTCAGGTATTTTGTTTGTTTGTTTGTTTGTTTGCTTTGCGGTACGCGGGCCTCTCACAGCTGTGGTCTCTCCTTTGTGGAGCACAGGCTCCGGACGCGCAGGCTCAGCGGCCATGGCTCACGGGCCCAGCCGCTCCGCGGCATGTGGGATCCTCCCAGACGGGGGCACAAACCCGTGTGCCCTGCATAAGCAGGCAGACTTTCAACCACTGCGCCACCAGGGAAGCCCCAGGTCAGGTATTTTTACTATGAAAAATTCTCTCCAATAAATGTACTATAACTTCAAAAAATTATGGTGTGAAGCTGGAGGGTGTTGAATTTTATTTTCAGTATACTTCATTATGGTGAATTAGTTTTTGCATCCACATATATGTTTAGGTAGTTAAATGCCTTTATTTGTATGAAAGTATGTTTAATTCAATTTGTGAATTAATTGCAAGAATAAGTTTATTTGGGTGAGGATAATTTTATTTATTTTCATGACCCAGTTTTAGGACTTTTGCTCCTGAAAACCTCCATAAGATAGTGGGGAGGAATAGGGATACTGTGTAAAACAACTAGTTTAAATTCTTGGATTACTTCCTGGTTTTTACAAAAATGTTTGAAGAAAGATGAGAATTAATTATCATCTGTTTATGACCCTTAGTTTCAATATACCAAGAGTTATAATTTCAACTTCGAGGTAACTGAATTTTATTGTATAGAACAGCTACCTGTGCACTTTTAATTACCTTTGTTTTAGTTAATTTCTTCAGATGCAAATGCGTGAGGAATCTTTCAGTGCATAGATTTGTGGTAAATATTGGGTTGGCTGAATTGGTCGTTTGGGGTTTTCCATAAGATCTTACAGAAAAATCCGAATGAACTTTTTGGCCAATCCAATATTTTCACGGTCGTAATATTTGGTACAGAACCAACAGAAACTGTTGATGATAACATTATTTATAGTATTCTTTCATTATAAATCTGTTTAAATAACCAAAATCAATAATATAACCAACTGGAGTTAACAGTGATTGTTTTCTTAGAGGGGCAGACAGAAAAAAGGCACAGCCAGTTGGCATCAAAGTATAGCAAGAGTTTAGTGCCACTGGCCACAGCTGGTGGAGTTTGCCAAAAAAGTGCTACTCCAACTTCTATTGGGCCATTGATAGTCACATGTGCAGCCTTTTTTCATATTATAGAGCCCAAAACTTTTAATTGCATTTTAAAATCCTGTTAATTTTTTTTTTGGCATTTATAAATATGTAAGAGTTTATCAGTTGGGCTTAAGACGCTTACTTATATTACTTCATTTATTTCTTAACTGGCTGTTCATTGATTACCTACCTACAAGTACCTATTAAGTAACTAGTGAAAACAGGGTGCTCTTTCTAGGCAAATCATGTTTTGATGATTGTAATCAGCTCCGTTGTACGTATTCATGTATTTTTCCTGACTTCACATTTACACTCTAAATTTTTTTATAATTTGAAAGCCAGTTTCAAATTGCAGTGTTAGGCATTCTTAGGTAATTAGCATTGCTCAGTAGTTATTAATAGCCTCTTTTTATACTTTACAGTTCCTTCTAATTTCCATTTCTCAGATAAGTAGTTTTGGGCCACAACCCTAACCCCCTGCTGCCTCTCCCACAAATAAGCCAAATAAATAAGGCCTCTAATGACAAAAATTGGCTTCAAACCACAAGATAAGTTTTAGGATTTTCTATGTTTACTTTACATTAAGTGCCTAAACTCTTGACTTAAACAGGCAAGAGAGTAATTTACATATTCATTAAAAAATAAATAATAATCTGCTCTGCCACCGCCCTTCCCCAAGGTACCAGCTACTGTCACTCACTAATGGATACTCAGTGTGGGAATGGGCCTCTTGTCCTGCATAAAGTTCCACAGCCTTGACTGCCGGGCTGGATGTATAGAACCAGAAAGCAGAGATTTGGGTCTATGGTAGTGTACCCAGTATTTCTAGTTCAAACAGAACAAAACCAAAGAAAACGTTTCGGGCTAGGCTGTGCTTGAAATTTTTCATTTCTTAATTCTTTAGGTATTTTGCAGTCCATCAATTCCAAACGCTTGGGGATTCATTTCTCCATTTAATAAAGTTAAAAAAAAATAAGGTTTTTTTCCTACGAAAATTAACTCATGATTTCTTGGTTTATGGAAAACATCACAGTTTCCCCCAAAGAGAGGGAGGAACCACTCACTTTTACTTTCTCTTCTAAATGGGAAGGGAGGACACAGGCCAATTTCACAGTAGAAGTGGTTTCAGCCCCTCCCATGGAGTTGATAAGACTGGGGGGCCTTTCTGTACAGATGGCCGAGGGAAAGGGGAACACGCATCAGCTTCTCACACTGCATGTCCATCGCTGGCTCCCTCTTGAGCAGTTTGAGAAACAGGAAGAGAAGTAGGTGGAAATGGAGAGGGCAGAGAAAACCTGAAACAGGTGCACGAGTGGCTAATTTTGGCTTTGATAGGATATTCATTAAGACCAAAGCAGGGAGTCTTGGTAGGGTGAAGTAATTTTATTTTTTACTTTTGCGTATTTGGAAGCCTTCTTAAGCAATCAAGGAAATTAGAAACCCTTTGATACTTAGGGCAGATTTTGTGATCTATTGTGTTTGGTTTCCTGGATTCCAGAGAAGTTTATTCCTGTCCTTTAATCAATTCTTTCTCTTTTTAAAACTGAGTCCCCAAGAACTGCTATTTCTGGCAAACATAATGTTTTACTCAAAATTGCACGTAGGTATTAAGTAAGCTGGGTGAGATTAAATTCTGAAACGTGTTGTGGTGTATTTGTTTATACATCACAGGTGTGGGTACAGTCAAGTCTCCAGGTGGCTTTTGGAGAAGTTGAAGTTAAGAGGGTGCTGTTAAAGAAATGCATACAGCTGCAGATGGCTTTGAGAGGCGGGAAAATTCACCACTAACTTCATTATGGGAGATGAAAATAAGTTGTGTGTAGTCGGGAGGGTCGTGTAAATAGCTCCAGGGCTCAGATGACACTGCCAGGGAGGTAGCAGCTATGTGTGTAGCTGAGAATGGGAACATGGGAAGCTCTCGAATATTCTCGAACAGAAGTTTGGACATAAAAAATATTAAGTGGGAAGCAACCTCCTGAGGTTTTCTAGGTATAGTGTAACTGGAGAGTTATTTAAATCATTCACATGAATTCATTAGCAACAGCTGTGTTAGAGGTGAACTATTACGTTTTGTAATCCAGATCGCCATGGTGAGTCCTCCACTCGGAGGTCCTAGAATCAGATTTGAAGTGTCATGAGTAATATGACAGTAACACTTGTTAACAAATTTTACAGAATTTCCCTTTTTTAAAACACGTGTCTGAGTGAATTCCAGTTTACCCCTCTTAGTGGAGTTTGTCTTACTTGCGTTCAGACCTTCTTGTTCAATGGGACAGACGGGTAAAGTGTCAGCTAGGTGAAGCACATGTCATTGCCATGCAGGTGGCCTGTCCTGAGCTAGCGTCTCAAAATTTACTGTAATAACTGTAGAGAGTCTAATAATTGTAGTCCTTTAAGTTCCAACAAAAAGTTTTTAGGTTTTTTAGGAATTTTTAAAATATGCTTACATGATGCATAGTCTTAAATATGCATAACGTTGGATTGTCTCATGGTTGAAGAGTCTGCCAAGCTAGACTGAAGACCAGAGGCATCGTGTCATGTACCAGATTTGGAGAAACTCAGGCCCTCTGTCTTTCTCGTATATACCGTGGTAGTCTAGCATGGTATACTACTGTATTACTAAGGGTCTTCCAGAGAAACACTTATATATGTTTTATTGTATAAACCCTTATATATGATTTATTGTAAGGAATTGGCTCAAGTGGTTATGGAGGCTAAGTCCCGAGGTCTACAAGCTGGACACTCAGGAGAGCCGGTGGTGTAGTTCTGGCCTGAGGGCCATAGGCTCAAGGCCCAGGAAAAGTCGATGTTTCAGTTCCAAGTCCCAAAGCAGGAAAAAACTGATGTCCAAGTTCGAAGGCAGTCAGGCAGGAGGGATTCTCTTTTACTTGGAGAGGAGGATTAGCGTTTTTTGTTCTATTCAGGCTTTAACTGATTAGATGAGGTCTACCCACATTAGGGAGGGCAATCTGCTTTACTCAGTCTACCTGTTTAATTCAATTTCATCCAAAAACACCCTCACAGAAGCACTCAGAGTAATGTTTTACCAAATACCTGGGCAACCTGTGGCCCAGTCAAGTTGACATAAAATTTCCATATCACACATGGTGTCTGTACAGTGCCCAGAACAATACAAACACCAGTGCTCAATAAGTATTGATGGATGGATGGATGATGGATGGATAAATGACAGTTCATTATAGAAGTTAAAGAATCATAAGTTTCCATTCTGTAAATCTGGAAATACTTCTGTTTTTGCTGGTTGAAAAGCCATAATTTCACAGATGTTTGTTGAAATATAATATTCTTTGAACCTTGCATTTAACATATGGGCCAAGCCGAAGGTTATTCCTACCTTTGAATGTACTCAAAGATACTCAAAAGGATCTAAACCTGTCTCTTCTCTGAAATTGCACACCATTCATTTTACTTGCTGTTTGCTTCCCTTAATATCTCATTGCCTCTCAGTTTTTCTTAAATTTCCATGGCCTCTTTTTTCCCCTATCCTCATGGTATTTAATATTTATATTTAATTTTGTTTTTATTTATCTTTATTTATACTTACTATTTATCTTTTCATCACTCTAAGTCATTTTGGTTTTCGTGAGTGCTGCCCTTAATGAACTTCTTTCTAATGGATTATTGCCAACTGACTTTATTTTCACTGTGTTGATAATAACTTTTCAGATTTTAATTGATGAAAAATTGTTCAATGAAATCTTCCAACTGATAATAAACTTATTAGTATGACTACAAACACAAAAAATGAGATACAACATCAATATTTTAAAACTTATTTATGGGGCTTCCCTGGTGGCGCAGTGGTTGAGAGTCTGCCTGCCAATGCAGGGGACGCGGGTTCGTGCCCCGGTCTGGGAAGATCCCACGTGCCGCGGAGCGGCTGGGCCCGTGAGCCATGGCCGCTGAGCCTGCGCGTCCGGAGCCTGTGCTCCGCAACGGGAGAGGCCACAACAGTGAGAGGCCCACGTACCGCAAAAAACAAAACAAAACAAAAACTTATTTATTATATATAAATAACTTGAGTTCATTTTCTCTTAATCTGGTATTTTCACCATAGGATCGTAACATTTTCTTGACCTGCATCCCTTTTAATTCCTACAGAACAGACACTGTCAGTGTTTAGGGGACATCGTTAATTTTAAGTAACTCTCAATATTATAAAATATTTAATGGTGTAAAGGGAGTTCTGAAAATATTATGGAAATACCATAATTTAGAGGATTTTGTTAGTAATTGTTTTCTTCCCCTAATCAAAAAGTTAACATTTGCTCTAGAAAGTTTGAATTGATAATCATGTACTTTCTAAAAACAATTGAAGTATGGTAAGCTTACTTTGAAACAGCAGATGAGCAAAGAGAAGAAAATAAATATCCCTCGTGACAGACCTCGTTGGCTGTGACATGGAGAGACTTCTGTTCCTAGCTTATCCATCTAGTTCTCCCCTATGACACTGTATATGGACAGTAAATCCTTGTTATTCATGGATTCTGTACTTGTGAACTCACCTCCTCCCTAAAATTTATTTGTAACCCCCTAATCAGTACTCGCAGCTCTCTCAAGGTCATTCACAGCCAAGTGCAGCGTGGCAAAAATTTGTCACCTAATATACACTTTCCCTGCTGATACTGAGCAAAGCAACACTCTGCTTTGTTTCAGTCCTCATCCTGTAAACAGGTGTCCTTCTTACAGTCTGTTTAGTTGCACTTTTTGTTGGTGATTTTCTTGTACTCACAGGCGTAGTACTGAAGTGCTATCTAGTGTTCCTAAGTGCAAGAAGGCTGTGATGTGCCTTTTGGAGAAAATAGGTGTGTCAGATAAGCTTCATTCAGGCATGTGCTGTAGTGCCCTTAGCCGTGTGCTCAACGTTAATGAATTATCAATATATGTTTAATCAGTGTCTTTAAGCAGAAATACACATACCACAAAGTTATGTATTGATTAGTTGACATTAATGTTGTGACCAGAGGTGTGCAGGACCCTAACTCCGAATTTCTCTTAGGAGCAATAATTAAATATTCACTAAATCAGTGTTTGAAGTGATTTTATAGAACATAACTACAGAGAATAACAAGAATCAACTTTTTTTTTTTTCACTTTTCAAAAGTTGACTTGCACTGTACATTTGTGCGTTTTTCCTTAATGGTGTATTTTGAATATTTTTCTGTGTCATTAAATATTCTTCGGTGTCTTTTTAATGTCTCTGTAGCAATACAGTATGCGGATGGGCTGTCAGTTTATTTAATAAAAGTCTTTTTATAGAGCAGTAACTAACCCTCCCCCCCAACTTTTTGCTGTTGTATGCAATTCTGGAATAAACATCGTTGTAGCTTAATCTTTATCATGTACATGATTATTTCCTCAGGATAAATTTTCTGCAAATGAAATTTTGGAACACAGGGTACGCACATTGAGAATTTTGCTGTTTGTAAAATTCCTTTGTGATCTTTCTAATGTATTCTTTTCTAAAAAAAAAGGAAATTAACAAAATAAACTCTCCATTTTTATCAAATTTTGAAAACTTTTATGGGGTTTTGAAAAAATTATAAGTTATTTTTATCTTTCATTTCAGTGGCCATTTATAGCAACTGTTTTCTAATATATTTGACTTGCAGGGCAGTGTATTTTAGACAGGGAGAGAATTGCAGATTAGATAAGAATGCACTTGCAGGAGCCCTTAGGGTTTTTTAGTCCAACCTTCTCTTTGTATTGATACAGTTGAAGACTGGTTTGAATATTCTAATGTGAATTCAAGATTTTAAAAAGAACCAAACTGGGGAATGGGGGAGGGATGGATTGGGAGTTTGGGATTAGCAGATAAAAACTATTACATATAGAATGGATAAACAACGAGGTCCTACTGTGTAGCACAGGCAATTATAGTCAATATCCTGTAATAAACCATAATGGAAAAGAATATACATGTATAACCGAGTCACTTTGCTGTACACCAGAAACGGACACAACATTGTAGATCTACAATACATGAATATAAATAAATAAATAAATAATAAATAAGTTCCTTTCCAAAAAAGAACCAAACTACATAGCTTTATTTTCTTCTGAATGTTATGACCCATAGGTATGGAGGAGAACTCAGACTGTTTACCTCCATTTACAGCCCCTCTTTGATTTCTTTTGTCTAGCTCTGTTAGAGATCTCTAAATTCAGGAAGCAAGAATCACACATCTGTTCTTTGTAGATGCAGGTGTGTAAGCGCAGAAGGGGTATCACTCCCTCCCCGGCCCCACAAGTCAGAACAAGTACACATAGACCCTCTGCTGCAAGGGAGATCCTGATTAATGCCTTAGGAGGAATCTGAGCTGAATACACTGGAAATACAGAGGTTGGAGTAAACGTTACTTTCTGCTGTGAGAATTGACGGCTGAAAGAGGTGACGTGTGTGCTAGACATTGAAAGATGACTTATGTTAATGGGAAAAATTATCTAATGCTATAAATTTGCATGCCTCTACTACATTGGCAGATGTTTAATTTTGCATATGATTTTTCTTGAGTAGTGAGCATGTCTAGCTTATCATTTATTTTAAGCATTGCTGCTACAAGAGAACAAATGTTGATTTATGCCATTTACTTCTTATTTACAAAGTACATGTGGCATTTCATAGTTTGCACATTTCTTCATATCAGATTTTTCGGTTTGTTTCTGCAGTGCCTTTGAGATCGTAAATTATTGAATAAGTAATATTAGATTGTGTTGCTATATTTTAATTTGTTAACATTTTACCCTAATCTGATCATTTTGGATTTTGTTCCACTTTTTGATTATTACAGATAATGCCAAAGAACAGCTTAATGCTCACATCTTTTTTATTTCTTGTGGGATATTTTTAGAGCATATATTCCTAGGAGTGGAATTACTTGGAGCTGTTTCATTGCTTTTGTCGTGTATTTTCATACTGCTTTCCAAAAACATGTTTTAATTAATAGTATTCTTTACAAGTTACCCCATCATCGTGTGTTATGTGTGTTATTTTAAAAAAAAGAGTCTTGCTTCCTTAGCGGCCATAAAATGGCATCTCAAGTTTGCTTTAATTTATGTATCTTTGATTTCTAGCAAGGATAGACCTTTTTCTAATAGTATTTACTGTTGGAATTTTGTCTTGTGCAAAATCATTATTCACAATTTTTACCCAAATACTTGCCCAGTGGAGCCTTTTCTTTGCCACAATTAAGGTCATTCCATTTTTTATGGAGTGATTCCATATACTTTTTATGTACGTAAAATTTAAAATCTCTACTGTGTACGTTCACAGACCTAGTGGTACAGAGGGAACTGCACCTCATGTTATTGGGTTTTCATTTGGATCCAGACTAAGGAATAAATACATGTGTGAACCACCCTCATAATAACCCCTAAAAGAAGCAGAGCTAGTACAAAGGGCGTAATTCCCATATAGTTTATTTTCTGACATTGGAATGCACCCAGTTATTCACAGTAATCACCTCTTAGGCCTCATACCAATTCGTTCATCCCTTTTCTGTTGTTATTATACCTCATGTACGTACACTCTCCATTTGTAGGACTTAATCTCAGTACATCGTAATTCTTTTTTATGTGTCTGTGTTCCCTCTTCCGGATGCTTCCTGGGAGGTGGAAACCCATAGTCAGATTCTTCTTTTTTTTTTAATTCCTCACGCCTAACACATAACAATGCAGTTCCTCCTACGTTTGTTCATTAATTCAAGTATTTATTGGATGTCTGAGTGCTGTCCTAAGATTTATTGGGCACAGAGTATATAAAGATGAGAAAACCCTGGTGCCTGAAGTCTGGCCAGACTATTTATGGAGGGAAAACCTGGGTCCCTAGATAATTTACAAGTCTGATTTTAGAGCTTAAAAGGGTCTTAAGCGCTAGAAAATATGAGTTGAGACACTTTTTTAAAGCAGCAATGATCAGGAATTATTGGAAAAATTATGTAATAACATGCTATAAATTCATCAAAGGTTATTTTCCCAAACTTGATCAACTTTTAATTAAATTGGCCTGGCCAGCTATAAATCCCAACACTCATTCATTAAAAACTTCAAGTCCTAGAAGAGTAGCATTTAGAGCTGGGAGAGATCTTAGAAATCATCTATTTAAAACTCTTCACAGTTGGGGAAGCCGAACTGCAAAGCGGTTGTGACTTTCCTCAGGCTAGCTGAGGTTTTTATTTCAAAAAGAAAATATTTCAAAAAGGTAGAAGGATATATTTCTTAAGAAATATAATGAAGAACTTTAGGCACCTCTTTGCATATTTGAGCCTAAGAGTTTTTAATCAAATGCAAGAATAACTTAGGTTTGCTCATTCGTGGGCTGTGACAGTGTGTCCAATTGGCCTTTAGGGAAGTCTGTGTCATATGCTACCCCATCTCTCATCATCCTATGTGTTCCTCCAAAAATGCTTCCTGTGTATGCTGTCTGCTTTTTAAAAAGTGGGATTGAAGTTTTGGGACTTTAGTTATAGTTCTCTTTGTGACAAGGACATGAACAAATTACTACTGGGTTTTGAGTTTTCGTTTTTCCATATTCTCTATAATATGTAAAAGAATGAAATAGGCTATGTCAAGGAAATTGTATTAGTCATGCAACCGGCTGGCAGTATTAGTGTTTTTCACAGTGTTTTGTCTGAACTTTGTCAAGTGCTTTTTTGTTTTCGAGAACAATCGAATGTTTTGTTTTGTCTTTTTTGTTTTTGTTTTTTTTTACTTTGCTTAGACTTTAAAAGATAAAGACATATTTTTCTTAATCACACCAGACACAGCTAACAGTGGCCTCCATATGGGATTAGAATGGAGTAAAGGGCAGAAAGAAACCTTTGAAACTCTATAGTATCTCTTTACTGAGTTCCAAAAACTTAGAACTCCCACCTTATTACTTTATTACATGGAAACTCTCAGTTAAGATAAGGGCTCAGGGGGCTTCCCTGGTGGCGCAGTGGTTGAGAGTCCGCCTGCCGATGCAAGGGACACGGGTTCTTGCCCCGATCCGGGAAGATCCCACGTGCCGCGGAGCGGCTGGGCCTGTGAGCCATGGTTGCTGAGCCTGCGCGTCCGGAGCCTGTGCTCCGCAACGGGAGAGGCCACAGCAGTGAGAGGACCACGTACCGCCAAAAAAAAAAAAAAGAGCTCAGGGGCAAAAAACTCCAGTTAAAATCTTCTAACTTGGGCTTTGTTTCTGATCCATGTCAGAAGTTTTACTTCTTGAGTACTTTTTAGGGTAGTATTTGATTTTTCTGAAATGCCAAATTTTGTATGTTTGTGTATTTTTTTCTGGAAAATGGGATTTATAACATCATCAACAGTATTTTCAAAGGTGAAAGAGGTGACTTATGAAAAGGCAAACAACTCTGTTGTCACTATCTTTTTGAACAAGTCCTTCAGAATAACAGAGGTGACAGTTCAGTGTTACCTACATTTGTGATTTGTTCAACAGTATGAAAAGTATTCAGATTCATTGGTTGTCTTTGGAAAGAGATGTAACTTAGATGTAGGGCAGTGGCCTCGGCTTGAACATTGAATGATTCCACTTGGTTGTCGAGAAAATTTCTTTTTGATGGACCTCATCCTTTACTGTTAAAATGAGGGGAAAGATGTGAAGATTTCTGTGATTCTGTCCTTCTCGTATAATTTCATGCATTCTATGGAATGTAAATAAAATTAGAAATAAATACTAGAAGTGTGATTTCGTGCCACCTGGGTTATAGATTTTGCCTAGCTGTGGTTTCCTTAAAGATATGGTCTCTGACAAAAATAATATTTCTGTATTAGGATTTTCAACTGCTTAGTTTTTGTAAGGCTTTTACAATTTTCATGCTTTTTGCTTTTTGTTTTGTTTTGTTTTTTTCTCCTCTGATCAATATTTTATTCCTATTTTTTGATTTAGGGCTGTTGAAAGAATTTTGACAATTGGATTGAATGCCTCCCCTTGGGCTTCTGAGCGCTAACAAATAAAATTTGTGTGTCTAACTCTTCCTCTAACTTATTTATGTTGGTTTGATCATAACCATTCCAAATTTATACACAAAAAGTTATCATTTCTTCAGTTATAAAAAGGCTAAGGTTAGACCACGACTAGCACTGACCGTTGTTGGTTTGGCATCATGGTCAGTGATTTTCCTGACTTTTCCACAGTCTTCTTTCCTTGGCCTTGGAGATAAACAATGCTGGGCTGAGAAGATTAGACAGAAATGAAGAGGGTTAAGTTTTGGTTAGTGGGGATGTTACAGGCTGAATTTGTCCCCCTCCAAATTCATATATTGAACCTACAGTACCTCTAAAAATGACTGTATTTGGAGAGAAGGTCTTTCCAGAGGTAATTAAGGCAAAATAAGGTCATCGAGTCAAAATGAGGTCATCAGGGTGAGCCCTAATCCGATGTGACCTGAGTCCTTACAAGAGGAGATCAGGATACAGACATACCCAGAGGGAAGACCACGTAAAGACACAGGGAGAAGACGGGCATCCATAAGCCAGGCAGAGAGGCCTCAATGGAAATCAACCCTGCCTGCACCTTGATCTCAGACTTCCAGCCTCCAGAATTGTGAGAAAATAAATGTCTGTTGTTAGCCACCAAGTCTGTGGTACTTCTCTAGGCAGCCCTAGCGAACTAATACAGGGGGTCGTGTTTCAAGCTCAGTTAATCAACTGACAAAAATAAATCTATCATTTTCCTTTGGAAACAATGTCCCTTCCTCACAGCCCCTTTGAGAGTGTCCTAAAACCATCAGTATTTTGTTAATTTTCCAATGGCAGCTCCTTCAGGGCGCTGATCAGTAGGTTGTCTTTAAAGTATCTTTTTCTGTGAAGCTTCAGGAAACATATACTTCGAAAAAGAATTTGCGTTAATCATTAGGATTAATTGCTCCATTCCCATCACAATATTATTTTATCTTCTTTGATGGTTTAAATTAATAAGTTGTTTTTTTCTTCCCCAATTTACAAAAACACACTGAAAGAATTGTGAAATATATGCCAGACAGACTGAAAGACAAAGTCTCTGGCTAACTAAACTAGAGGGAATTAAATCCACTTGGTTACAGAGTAGGTGAAAGGCAGCTCAGTGCCAGGGGGCATTTTTCATTTGCCATTTTCTCAAGGTAATTGAAGAATAAAGGGAGAAAAAAGAGGGAAAGGGAGGAAAGTACAATTTTATCACCTCTGCTCTCAATTTGGTTTATGATCCCTAATTGTTGATTTCTAGTAGGGAAAACAAAAACGAAAGCAACCTTTTTGCAATCATGTAGGTATTACAGAAATCAGTACTCTTAAGTTTACTTTCTTCTTGTGGCTTCATATCAGAGTATATCTAGATTCTATCATTTTTACAGCTTTATCCTGGAAAATACGGGATAGTCGACCTATGCAATTAAATGCAAAATCAATGTAAACTGCCCAAAGGACTAACATATTGGGTATTAGATTGTGGAGACAAATGCTTTTTCAGTCCTCTTGTGGTTCTACCACTATTGGATGTAGAAATTTAAGGCTTAATCTCTATTATCTCAATGTTCTAGTTGTAGGCAGAGTGAAAAGGAATAAAAAGACTTTTCTTTTCTTCCCCAATCCAGAAAGTTGCATTAGAAATATTATACTGGCTTCTGGGTGATTTTAGGCCATGATAGATGCAACATTCTACAGTACAGTAAGAGAAAATTTGTCTTTTGCCCTGAAGTTATATTTTAGGTTTCGTTACGTTCTTATCTACCATAAGATTGGAAGGAGAAAATCTTGTAGAGCATTTCCAAGAGTGTACTGAAATGCAGTAGGATATATACACAGTGTTGACTTCTGAATTCTGGAAAGGTAAAGGAGAAATGTCCTCTTTGGAAGGAAGATTGTGGGTAGCACCGGAGCAGGGTTTATAGATCTTTACCTGGGTGGAAGCTAGTAGACCTCAGTGTTGTCAAGTTAACTATCCTGCTCACGGGAGTGTGACCTTGGCAAGATGGTTCCATCATCTCTGGCCCTCAGTTGTCCTTCAGTGGTGACATGAGGGAGGTGGATGAGATTTGGGCTCTTTCCTTTTAGGGACCTCAGAATCATTGCCCAATACACAAATCCATATTAATACCACACGTTTGCCACTATTCTTCAAATGAATTTAGATGCGATTGAGATAATTACAATATGCATCCGTTTAAAAGCATATTGAATTCAAAATAGTTCTTTCATTATCATTATCTTAGTCCACAGATGCTAAAAAGAACATTACCAATATGTGGGAGGAAGTCAGTTCTGTGTTTTGTGTACTTTTGTTTATAAATTAAACATTAGAACTTACATTCCAAAAGGAAAGGAACAGCCTCATTGATCTCTAAGACCCTTATAGCTGTGGCAGCCAATAATTTTTTGAAAGTTGCTATCTACACTTTAGTTTCTCATCACTGAAACCTCAAAGATTTACTAAAAGGATAAAATCAAAAAGTTTATAAAAACACAATTTACAGTGGGTTTGAAGGGTCTCTGTCTGCCAAACACGGATCCGAAGTGTGGACAGCTCCAGTGGGACCGGCATGGGGCTCTGTCTTGTGTCCTGCCAGTGTTCCTGGCACCTGTCATACACTGTTAGGTGGTATGTGACAAAAAAATATTTGTTGCTGACTGTATCTCTCGGAAAAAGACCTGGTTTCAGCTAACCTTACTTCCCCCAATTTTTCTTTTAAAAAACAGTTATAGATATAACCAAATAGGAAATTGATAAATTAGATATAACCATTTGCTTTAGAAAGATTATTGGGCCTGAAAGAAATTGCAGTGGAAATTGTTTTACATTATTTAAAATTTTTAAATAATTAACTTTATTAAATAATAATTAAATAATTGAAGCATGACTCTCTTTACAGACCATCAATTTATAGGCTTTTTAGGAAGAAGACTGTGAAAAAACAGATATTCTTGTATACAGAGAGGTACGACCATTTAAACTTTTTCTCACATTTTAGGAAATGCTGTTGACAGTGAGAATAATTGTGATGTATATAATTATAATGTGTGCAACTGGGTATTCTTTCTAAGTGGTGACTGAATATTATTGTTTGATTTTTCCGTGGTAATTATTATGTGGTCTCTGACTCCTTTATTTGAAGTCCTAAAATCTTTCTTCCAGAAAGTTATCAGTTCATGGTGTCCTTATCTGGCTTAGAGTCAGAGAAGTTTGTTTGGCATTTAGGTTTTTAGGAGGTTTGTTTCTACTGCAAGTAAAGGGAACATCCTTCTAATCTGTTGTCAAACTCTTCTTCTTTCTCCTTTCTATTCAATGTATATTCAGTTATGAGAAAGAAGAAATGAATAAAACTAAGCCACATAAATAATAATGACTAAAACTAAGTAGTTTTTTATTTGTTTATAAAGCTCTTTTAGAATCGCTATTATAAATTATACTTAAGTGTAATAGTCTGTATAATAATTTTCTTTAAGTCAGCTTTGGTTTCCCTTTGAATTTGCACTGTAGTCTTTACCTGACACCCAGCATAAACCTCTTGCTTTCTCTCACACTACGCAGGCTCTGCTTCCACTCGGTTCGCACTTACACTGTTTTGTATCCTTGTTATCTTTTGGTATGTACAGAGAGCCCCCAGTTTAGAAACACTTGACTTGCTGGGAAGGTGGCTGCCATGGAAACCTCCCTCAATCCCCTAGGAACCCTTCCCCACCACTGGGGACACTGCTAGAGCTGGGAGCTTTACTGTCTCTATCTGCTGCTTTAGGAGGTACCCAGCTCACTAGACCCCTCTAGGACAGACCTACACCCAGAAAGGACATTTCCTGCCCCATCACTGTCAGGGTCTGCGTGCATTCAAGTACATGAGGTTCCTTGTGCTGGTAATTCACTATTTTAGAAAGGATTCTAGGTTAGAAAGGATTCTCTGAGCTATTTTGGAGACATCCCTATGATTCCCAATTTAGTTTGAAATAAATCAAGAGTCAGACCTGTAAATTAACTTTCAAACCCATTTGTATGTTCAGGGTTCACATGTCTTATTTCTGATACTAGATTTTCAGTCTCACTGGGTAAGGGCAGTTGCTTAAAAGTGCCCAGAGCGATTTTTGCTTATATACTCAAAAATGCAATTCACGGGCTTCCCTGGTGGCGCAGTGGTTGAGAGTCCGCCTGCCGATGCAGGGGACACGGGTTCGTGCCCCGGTCCGGGAAGATCCCACATGCCGCGGAGCGGCTGGGCCCATGAGCCATGACCGCTGAGCCTGTACGTCCGGAGCCTGTGCTCCACAACGGAAGAGGCCACAACAGTGAGAGGCCCGTGCACCCCCCCCCCAAAAAAAAAAAGCAATTCACTTTTTGAGTACCAGTCTACACCCCCCACCCCATAAAAAAGAAAAGAATTATACTTTAATTTGATGTGAAAGTCTCTTTTTTCTTTAACCTATTTTTGTCAATTTAGCCATATAACTTAGTTGCTTCTCATCCATTAAGCCTAATTGATCAAGGTAGTATTTCATTTTCTCTGACTTACTGTCTGGTTTAACATTTTCACCAAGGAGCCTAGTTACCAAAGAGTCATCTTTTCATTTTGACAAACTAAGCATGTCCACTGAGGAGCTTGTGTTTGTAAATTTTACATTCCAGCCCCTCTGAGGGGGAAAAATAATGAGGAGACAAACAATACAAACCACTAGCCTGGATTTCCCTGTCCTTGTATTGTACCGCAGCTATAATTTCCCTGTCCCAGGGCTCCCATGGTAGAAGTCTGGTCAGCATTATTTTTTGTTCTGTTTTCTTGCTGTTTTTACGACTGGAGCAGTGGAAAAATATGTATTTCAGCAGGAGATGATGACAGCTAAGTGGCCTTGCCACACTTTTCAAAATATAACAATATTATATCCAAGGAGTATATATTTGGGTATTGAGGTATTTGAGGTATAGAAAGAAAGAAAGATTGTTATTTTATTTATTTTTTATTTTTTTACTTTTTAACCGAATGTAGTAAAAAGATTGGATGAAGACAGTCCCAGGAGTACAAACTCACTGTGTCCAAATGGTGTCATTGCAGGAGGGCATGAGTGTGTGGCTTGTTTGTGTTGGCATGCAGGCATGTATAGAGGGTGGTATAAAATACCCTGGCATGTGAGACAGCAAGAAGATGCTTTTAGTCCTTGAACCCGATTACTGTTTCTGTTAGAACATGTGCTCTGCTTTCTTCAGGCAGGCTCGTTGTGTTTACACCATTCCATCTTTGTCTCTCCTCATGGCATGGGGAGAAACACTTTATGCTTCCCTGCGCTTCTCTTCACAACAGATGCACAGCCCTTTGTGTGCTTTGCCTCAAACTTCTCTTTCATCCTGTCTTTTGTATCTTTCGCAAGGAAATTGATCTCATAAAGAATGCTATCAAATTCATCAACAGGCAAAAGCTAGCATTTCAGAGTATAAGGAAGGGGCATAAAAAGAATGCAATCGTAAGCTTGACTGTTTCAACAGAGCTGCTCAGCAGAAAATATGAAATCGGCCTGCATGCCATGAAATCACTCAGGGCATGGCTAGCGAAAGAATTTCACAATGTGGATAACCTCCAGCCCTCTGACTGTATGCAAAGTAGAAGGCCTGAATAAGAGTATTGTGTTAGAAAACCTTAAGCTGGAGGGAGTCTAAAAAGCCCAATCTCGCTGTTTATTTTGGACATTCAAATGCTGTCTAAGAGAAGAGAACTCATTATGACTCAGTTCCGTTAATTAGACGTAAATTACCATCTTTTGTCTGATACAAAAGAAGGTAAAGGGAACTCTGCAAGACCAGAGGATACAGAAATTCTAATGAGATGAGGGCATGGTCTGGGAAACCCAGACTGAACACAGGAGCCATTCAACTTGAGGCGAGCCCCTAGTAGGGCTTGTGTATGAGCAAAAAGCAAAAACATACATTTGTAATTGTCCAGATTCATATACTATTGAGAGCCGTGGTCAATGCTCCCACAGAGCTCATAGGGTCCTGATTTTGACAGGATGTGAGGCTGACCCAGGAAATTTGCTCTTCTTATCCATTCCTCATTCCACTCTTAAGATTTTTGTTGTGTACACAGTCTGTTCTCAGTGGGAAATGAAAGGCCTCAACCGTGATTGAATGATAAGTAAATGGACCTTTTAACTTAAAAACAATGAAGTCTTAATAAATCAAGGAAATTAGCAAAGTTTGACCAGGAGACTTAAGGAGTTAAACAGAAGGAGAGAAATTGTTTAAGCTTAACAATAACTGGAGAAGTACAAAATTCTGCTGTTGGAAAGGACTGTAGGGTAATTTTGGAACTGAAAAGCCACTTCATTAGGCTAAGAAAATAGTAACCCCATTAATCCTTTCTTTAGAAATGTATAAACACGTTCTTAATTGCATCAACTTCTCAATGGCAAACCAGGTTGTTCCCGAGCAGATTTAGCCTCACTGTTTCTGCCTACTAGAAAGTTGCCCTTGTGTTGGGCAGAAATTAACAGGGTCTCAAAGGTCCTATGGTCTGGTCACTAAATGTCATTAGTTTCTAAAACAAGTTTATAATACAGTGGTAAACACGCTTCCTGGTGGATAATATTTTCATTCCCCTTTGAGAAGATGGGCGCAGTAGGAGTTTATATCCTGTGTCCTACACTGTTGACTATCATGCTATGAGTTCACATGACTCTAATGCTAATTTTATAGGAAGTTATAATGTTAGAAGTAATTAGTTCATTCATTCAGCACATTAAGTACATATTAAGTCCCAAACACAGTGTTATGCAGGAGGGATTCAAGGATTACTGTGACCCAAGGATAGCGAGTACAGGACCACACTTGGAAGAAAGTTCCCTCAGATCAAGATGCCCATGAACATGGTAATGTCAGTCAATGCCAAGTACCTCACTGAACATGGTTTTCTGAACACGGCGGTTAAGTCCAAGCAAATAGGTCCAGATCTAGGAGTCCCCAGGAGGGAGCTGGTTGTTGATAGCATACTGTAGTGGATGGAATCATTCGGGATGAGTGAGAAGAGCCAGGACTTGGGAATGATGCCCCCAGGGTATTAAGATTCAAGGGGCGGGTGGGAAATTGAGGCACCTGAGATGGAAAATCAAGCCTGTTCAGAGAAGCAGGGTGAAACAAGTAGAGGCCATGCTGTGATTGCCGGGCAGCACAGTTCCTTTTCTCAGTATGCTTGAGTTGTAGGGTGCATGTGTCTGTCCATTTGCATGCGTTGTGGTGGGAGGTGGGCGGCACGGAAGAAAGGGACTGCCAAGTAGAGCCTGAAAAGTGTAGTGATTAGCCTGGAGAGAAAAATGGTCATTTTGGAACAAGCTTATGGCCTGCATACAGGAAAGTGTAAAAAGAGTAGTTGAAAAAAGGAAGGGGGGGGGTGACCTACGTCTCTAGGTGAAATCAGGGTCAAGGACAAAGTTGGAAGGCTAGTCACCAATAGGAAGAGAACTTCCAACTGTAATCCTGGAGTTGGGAATGGGTGTGAATGCTGATAACTTTATAGGTAGAAGAGTGGGGAATTGAACTTTGACCATGGCTGGTGGCCTCCATCTTCCCAGGAGAGTAGGAGGTAAAGTCACCCGTTGGTTGGGTGGGAGTCTAGTGAAGGTTCAGTATGGTCCCTGAAGGAGGGGGAGAAAAAAGTGTTATCAAAAACTTCATGCCTACTAGTTACCCAATTAGGACTCAAGGCGTGCATTGGAGGAGATGCAGAGCTGCAAGATTTTTTTCCAGAAACTCTCAGCTTCCTGCATCTGGGTGAGATGGTGCTTTGCTATATCGATCCCAGTTTTCAAGTTTTGCTGGGCGGATGAGGTTGAAAGATCAGGCCAAAATGGAACAATCATTTAGCTGATCAGTAACCTAGTAAGGGTGGCCTGGGGCTTAGATATGTGGACCGTGATGTCTGTGTGTGTGCGTGTGCGTGTGTTTGTGTGCGCGTGCATGCGTGCACATGCCATGGCTTCTCAGTACCCTTCCTTCTCTATGAAATGTGTTGATAGTAGCTTGGAGAAACCAGGTAAACGGGGAGATTCTCTGGCCATTTCTCAGATGCTTGACCACAGATGAAGACACAAAAAGCAAGCCCTGAAGTGTTGGTGATTCTTCCTGTCATCATTTGGTACTCTTGAGTCTTCCAGGAAAGCAAAATAATGAAGAAACAACAAAGGAGGGAACATAAAAGTCCTTTCTCTGGTGTGTTTGATCTCAGTGACTCTGGCTGAATCCACCCCATTGATGTTCTTAGAATTCTGAGTAAGGGGTTGAATTCTGTCTTCAATATTGCCTGCTAGTTTTCAGGCAACAAAGAAACTGTGGGTACTGCCTTTGATATTTGTAAAAACTCAGAGACTAAGAGGTATACAGAGAGTTAAATAAATAGGATTCATTTATGCTAGCTGCCAGCCCTGAGTCATGTACCGTTGGTATTCGGTAATTTGAATTTGTCAGACAAAAGTCTTCATGGCTGATTTGTTTACTGGCTACCCAGGACAGGCTGCAGATTGTATGTGAACCCAGCTGGAGACAGCTCTCTAAATTCTGCAAAATTGCTCTCTGCTGTACTCTGCAAGGCAGCTGGGGAGCTAACTAAACCAAAATATGTACCTTCTCACCCCCATGTAAAAATGTGAGTTTGAGGAGTTGGTCATAGAACCAACCTAATGTGTTCTCCAAACACTGAATTTAGGACAGTGATTATTGCCTACCCTGACGTTGTAATATCTGTGCCTGTTTCCGTTTGCCTTAAGGAAAATCATGGTTTTAATTCATTTGACTATAGTGTGTGTATGTATATTTTCAGTCGGCCTTAAATTTGTCATACCTTTGAGGAATGAGAGAACATATTGAAATCAAGCTTCAGGGGGCTGGGGACTTTGTGAGTAAACCTAGGCCTGAAAATAAGGCAATCTGGGTTCTGGTTCTTGTTCAGCAACTAACCAGCTTCGTAACCTTGAGTGAGTCACTTATCTTTGGGGTCTTAATTTCCTCTGCCATAAAATGATCTTTAAGGTCTTTTCCAGCTCTTAATAATTCATGATTCTTTCAGTTGTGTTTGAAAGAGTTTTACAACAGTTGTTTTTTTTCTTGCTGTTTTCTACTTGGGTAAATGTGATCCACATTTTTTTTTCCTGGCACAACAGTGCTTGTGCTTAAACTATAGATTACCCAGGTTTCTGTTGGATCAAAGCCCTTTCTTTTCAAATTCTTAGTCTTCTATGTGTCTCGTGACTTTTGACTATTTGTCTATTCATTACCACCTCAGGGAGAGGTGGACAGGGATGATAAAATATAAGATTTAGGCAAGAGGGCTTCCCTGGTGGTGCAGTGGTTGAGAGCCCACCTGCCGATGCAGGGGACACGGGTTCGTGCCCCGGTCCGGGAAGATCCCACATGCCGCAGAGCGGCTGGGCCCGTGAGCCATGGCCGCTGAGCCTGTGCGACTGGAGCCTGTGCTCCACAATGGAAGAGGCCACAACAGTGAGAGGCCTGAGTACGGCAAAAAAAAAAAAAAAAAGATTTAGGCAAGATACTGCTGTAGGCTTTGTCCTGATGTTGAAAATGAGTTTCTTGGGGGATGTTATCTGTAGTTACTTAATTATACTCTCTATGTCTCCAGGAGCTAATTGAAGGAATGGCTTTACAAACAGATCAACAAGAGCACACATCTTTTCTAGGACTTCTCCCCTAGGAAGTTCATGGGCAGGAAATTTCATATCAGCATTCTTTTCTGCTTGGGTTGGCATAAATTGTTACTTGCTTTTAGGCTGCTCCGAAGTGTTTATAGTGCATTTTAGTTTAGTCCAGTGTGAAGAAGAACAAACCCTACTCCTGTGGTCATAGACCAGGGTGGGAAAGAACCTGTGGGAAAGAACCTTCGAGGTGATTCAGACCAGTCCTCCGCCAGTGCTGAAATCCTCCCCTTCAGAGAAGACTCTCACTCTCGCCTGTGGGTACTGACAGTATTTTTCCTGTTCTTTTTCCTTGAGTCCTAAATAATGAAAAAGAATTTAACGTGTGTTTGCATTAGATTCAAGAAACGAAAGCTGAAGTACAATTAAGAAAGCAATCATTTAAGGAACAGCTGTGTGGTCATAAGACAACATGTGTAATGCACCCATTTCATAATCTAATGTAAAATAGGATTAATGAAATGATAGGAATTGCTTTGTGAATCTTTGAACAGTTTGTAGGAAAAAAAAGAAATTAATTTCTAGATGGGGGTGCCTCTTAAAATCTTTAATGTGACAAAGATACTTCATAGGAATTTGATCCACTGTGGCTAGTTCGAATCGACTTAGGTTATGAAGAAGTCTCCAGAGAAGAAATGTAACCAAGCCTAAAAGGATTGGTTGCCATTTTTAAAACTTAAAAAAAAAAAAAAAACCCTGAGGTAGCTGTGTTCCTTATAGTAATAGGTAGAAAATACTTGGATCAGCCATTTGGTTACAATAAGCTTGCAAATAGTTCACAGCAAGATTTTTCTTACCAAACTATAAACTTAATTTTGAACTTGAATATGTTATGTGAGGAGCCGTTACAGAAAAAGGTACTGTTTAAGAGATGGCAATGAAGAAAATATGAACCTCTCGCTTTCTGACCTGCATATGCTGTGCATTTTAATCAAATGAAATACCCTGCTCTAAAATGTTTCACCTTTGGCAAACATTATTCACATATATTTCATTACCTTAATGTTAAATTATGTGTGAGGTTCCACAGCGACTAAGCTAACCGTTTAAACCATGCTGACATGGACTGAAGCTTGTAGCGTAGAAAATAATTAATTTTGCAGATGCGACGTAATCATTATTCAGCAAAGTCTTATGAACCATCCAGGAAGCATTGTTACACATGATAGGTGAAATAATACAATTAATGTTGTGCTTTACTCATATAATAGAGAGTAAATTACTTCTGTAGGATGGTCTAAGAAGTAAGACTTATAATACTGCAACTTGCAAAAAACACCTTAGAAGATAAAATATTACAGCTGGTTTATAAAAAACTTTAAAAATAGCCCGTTTGTGAGGGATTCCTTGTAATTTTAAAACATTCCCTAAAAGTTAATTTTAATATCTAGGTATAAGCTGTTTGCCTAAAACATATTTTAAATTTCTCCACTCTGGGCTTCAGTGAATATTTATCTTGACTAGTGCTTTATGAAGTACTTCAGGATATAAAAGGGACCTGTCCTAATGGAATAAAATACACCTGGGGAGAATTACTAATTTGAGTAAATAATTTAAAAGCAATTAAATGTAAATTGTTAGAGTTAAAGGAATCCAGGAAAGGAGAGATTATCCTGACCTAGATGGACAAACAGCATCTAGGACTGGATCTAGAATGATGAGGGCAAGTGTAAGTGACTCCAATGGTCTATAAGAGGCCCTGCTAGGCCCTTTGTGGATGGTAAGCCTCATAACAGCCTTTTCTCAACCAGGAGCCCAAGTCTCAGAGCTTAGTCACTTACCCTTGATCACAAAGCTACTTTGGGATAAGAAGACATTCAAAGTGGAAGGAATGCTTAAAAAAGGCCCTGAGGTAGGCTCAGCGGTGCTTTCCAGGAGTTCATGGCTGCTGAGCTTATAGGAAATCTGCATTACTGGAAAAATGATTTACATACGAGCCAGGACCCTTTTGATTATCGTTAAATATCTTTCTTGGTATTTATTACAAGGTGTGGAATATCTTAGGTGCTCAGGTATCTTAGTTGACAGTGTGCAGGAGAAATGCATCTTTCTCAATTTACTGTATAATACTTAAATGAGGTTGGTCATTGGGTTAAAAGTTAGCATGAGCATGATTTCACAAATGAGCCATAAGTATTATACGAACAAAATAACTTTTTAAACTGTATTAAAACTTGTGGTAATTTGTTTCCCCATTCTTTGATAATCAAAGGTGTCAGATTTTTTTTTAAAGTACTTCCTTTTCCTTTGTTGTCTTGTGCTGTTAATTTTTGAAAGACCTATTAAAGATTATTAAATTTATGCGGTATTGTCTGACAACTTCAAAATTTAGAAAGTGAGGCATCTTTACAGCAAAAATCAACCAGTTTGCATTGTAAACTTGTGTCTTAGTGTAATTTCTGTGGAATTTTAATTTCTTTTTGAATAGGAATGGGCTATTTCAAGTTGCCTTATTAAATAGGAAATGAAAACAGAGATTTCTGTATTCTGGTGTTAGATTCTGGTGTTATTCATGGTTTTTAGAATATCCCTGAAAGGCCTCTGGGCTTGTGTTAGATTTCAGGTAGTGACCTTCAATATTCATGGCTAATTTCTCTTTGGCCTTACAGCAGCTGTCTTTTTGTGTTTTTTTTCTTTGCCTTCAGGCCTTGTCTTTTCTCCACTTTCTGGTAAATTAATTACCAGAATATTCTTTCTCTTTTGAATATCAGCCCTGAGGAATCTGTCATTAGTCACTGAAAACTCCTCAGGGTCCCTGAATCAGACTCTGGGTAAATTCATTCTAGAGAATTTCAGTTTACATGTTAGATGTAGGAAGATGTTTTTCTGACCTCATGTTTCCCTTTGCTAAAATTTTATTTTTTTTTTAATGTAGAAAATAACGGGCCAGTTTTTAAAAATCAGTTAAGTCTGTACGATCATATGACACATTTTCTCTGGAAAAAATAATTCACGTTTTATAAAGGTTACCCACTGTATCTGCTAGAGTTAAAGTCTCGGTCATAGGGCCTTGCTCTAACAATGTAGGGCTGTGGTTTTGAGGACAGTGTCCTGTTGACAGAGCTCTCCCCTTCTCAAGTATGTGTCATCTTGCCTCTGACCTGATAACAGAACTGCAATTGGGAATCTTTACCACTTTAAACCATTGACCAGAGCATCCTTTTTTTTAAGTAAATTGATCCTACAAAGGAAAAATATTCATTGGGATTAGGGAATTTAAAGCCATGATCTCTAAAAAAGCAGGATAATTTGCATCAAGGGAAAGCACAGAGCTATAGAACAGCAAATAATTGGAGAGACCCAAATACAGCTGAATATGTATTTGATTGTATACAGACAGGACCCACACAAGATTGGAAATAATGTAAACCTTTCACTATGCCTCTCTTGTAAATAATATTTATTTTCTTGCTAGGTTGCCGTATTTTAAGAATTAATGGAGAAATTAAAGAAAGGAGTAGAAAGAATGATTAGAGAACAAGGATTTTTATAATATATTCAGTGGACGAGAAATATGGCTCATCCCCACCTATGGAGGAGGAGAGGAGGTGAATTACTTTTTAACTACAGAGCTTTACTTTGAGAAATTAAGCCAAGTGTCTACTGAAAAAAACACACAACCTAAAAGTTGAAAATTCTGTGTAAGAAGGAATCTTAATTTAAATAGCTAAATGTTAGATTATTTTCATTATTTATTTAGCAAATATTTGTTGAGCACTTAACATGTTGCTAGATGCAAAGATAAATAAGAAATGTTCTTATAGGCTTGAGGAACTGAAAGTCCACTAGTAAAACCAGGTAAACAATTACAGTTCAAGGTGGGCTCTACTCTCTTGATTCGTATGTGGCAGACTGATGTTATGAGTGTCCAGAGGAAATTCCCATTCTAAGTTATCCCAGATTTGGTTGCTCAGCCCTGTGTGAAATAAGCACGCTCACAATGGAAGAGTGAGCAGTGGGCTTTGGAGGCATAAAAGACAGGGATGAGACTGCTGGGGAAAAGGCACAGAAAGCTGTGGATGTGTGGAAATGTTTTCCTAGAGTCTGGAAAGATAAGTAGGAGTTTTTCTGCTGGAGAAAGGTATTTCAGGCAGAAAGACTCCATGTGCAAATTCACGAGTGCTTGAAAGAACACAGTACAGTAAGTCCCCTACATGCGAACCTTCAAGTTGCGAACTTTCAAAGATGTGAACGTGCATTCGCAAGTCCAACCACGTGAGTTAGTTCACGTGTCTGGCGTACATTGTCACGTGTGTGCATCCTCTACAAGTGGCTGTGCTTTTGTGTACTTTACTGTACAGTACTGTATAGAGTACAATAGTACAGTGTCTTTATTTCAAGTCCAGGATATCTGGAAGCAAGTGTAAGAGCAGCGGTGACGTAGCCGGTACTGCTAAGAAGCTCTAGCTGTTGTATTGTACTACTGTACTTTTCAAGGTACTGTACTGTAAGATTAAAAATATTTTCTTTATTTTTTGTGTTTGTTTTTTATGTATTATTTGTGCAAAGAGTATTATAAACCTATTACAGTACAGTACTATATAGCCGATTGTGTTAGTTGGGTACCTAGGGCTAACTTTGTTGGACATACGAACAAATTGGACTTAATGAACATGCTCTCGGAATGGAACTCATTCATATGTAGGGGACTTACTGTACTGGAAGGGAGAATTTAGTGTAGCTTGGGTATTAGATGTGAGGAAGGGGAGGCTCAGGAGGTGAGGCAGGCTGGTAAGATCAGGAAGCACTTGGTTCTGATGTTGGAGATAACATCATTCCACTCCCTTACCCCAGTTTCCCAGTTAGTCACCAGCGATTGCCCCTACCACCTCAACCTACCTTTCCTTAAGTTCTTCCTCAACACTCTACCTGTCCTGTTGCTGAAATATAGATTCTCCTCTTTTTTCTTTTTAATTTATGTATTTATTTTATTTATTTATTTTTGGGTCTTCCTTACTGTGTGCAGGCTTTCTCTAGTTGCGGCGAGCGGGGGTTACTCTTCGTTGCGGTGCGCGGGCTTCTCATTGCGGTGGCTTTTCTTGTTGCAGAGCACGGGCTCTAGGCACGCGGGCTTCAGTAGTTGTGGCTTGCGGGCTCTAGAGCGCAGGCTCTGTAGTTGTGGCGCACGGGCTTCGTTGCTCTGCGGCATGTGGGAACTTCCCTGTCCAGGGCTTGAACCCTTGTCCCCTGCACTGGCAGGCGGATTCTTAACCACTGTGCCACCAGGGAAGCCCACTCCTTTTTTTATCAAGACATTAGTGAATCAAGAAATTCATTAATAATTCTCCATCTCATTTATATGTGAACATCACTACTTTCCTTGTACGAATTGAATAAGTGTAGTGTTTGCCCAAGACAGGGAGCTTAAGATGACCTGGAAAGTTCTTTCAGCCCTGGAGAATGCTTTGAGTTAATCTGGAGGATTCTGGGGCACAGAGTAGGTCTTGCAAAGCACATTCCAAGATCTTTTGAAAACTGTGTTTTCATGTCAAGTGGAAATGCAAAAGGAATGTAATGTGTTCTGTATGCAAGGACATTTTGCAAGTAGTTAAGTATATATGCCATGGCGTGGATGTCTCCTGGTACAAAGCTTACATCCAACTTTGTGTTCTCTGAACAGAACCTAATCAGTTTTGAACTTGATAACCAAGTAGTGCCTCCCTTGCAATGGCCACAGATTTGATTTAGCATCTAGAATTTTACAAAGCTTCCACTTTATAGGAGAATAAATGTTAGTGATAACCACTGTTCCTTTTCTTTTAAAACACGATAGATGTTTGCAATTTCTTTTAATTTTTTTCTGTTGATTTTTAGAGGAAGTTAAAAGATGATGGTCTTTCTGGGTTTTCGGACATTACTCTGTTAGAAGGCTTTAGTGTAACAGAAGCAGGAATTTTTGAATGTCCTTGTACTGGTGATTTCCTTTACTAGAGCACATATCAATCTTGTTTTAATTTCTAGTTTGATAACATCTTCCTTTATAAATTTACATTTTAGTCAATTTGGATTCTGAAATCTCTGATGTAATTTATTCATTTAGTATTTATTCCAAGATTATGACTTCTGCTTTTCACAAGCAGAATAAAATGTTGTTACTCAGTTGTTGGTTTTTCCCAGTTTGAACATACTTAGAACAACAGTGTGGCCAGTGTACCAGAAAACAGTAACTATCTAAATAGGAAACATAAAATGAACATTTATGGCCAATTTGGCTACTTAATACAAATAGCACCTAGGTTTCCTTCTTAAAGTGAAAGATGAATAGATACGTCTATAGATAATGATGACTGATGATTACGATAATGATGGTAATGATAATGACAAAACTTTATTAAGAACAGGAGATAGGTACCGTATAGAGTACTTCTCATGCATCATCTCATTTAATTTTCACAGCTCTTTGCTTTTTCACCTGTCAGAGATTGGCAAAGATGTTTGGGTATAATTTTGTGAGAGATCTGATGAACTAAGCAATGCATTCCCTAAAAACAGCGTTTCTCAAGCTTGGAATTTAAAAAAGGGCCTCTTTCACAGACGATTTAAATTCTATCATGTTAGTTATAACATGCAAAATATGAAACTAGTTAAGCCTTTCTTACAATACATCTCTCATAAAGGCAAAGTAGTTTTAAGCCACACCAGAAAACTAAAAAGTCATTAGAATTGGAGTTAGAGTGTTAATTCAGTGTCATGGATGATGAGGTTTTGTTGAAACAAGCATTACACAAAATGTGTCTGTATTACGCTAATGGGTTCAGTGTTCTCATATATGCATGTGTCACATGGCAACCAACTTCCCTCACTGCTTTCCTCGTTCAGATGATTTCAAAGCTTCGTACAGCATGGCATGGCATCATTTGACCTTTGCTTGACAAGACAGTATCATATACATATCAAGTCCACCTTCCCATGACTGCTTTGAACCTCCTTGTACATGTGGACACAGGCGGGCATCAAATACTCGTGCTAACTTGGTGAATAAAAAACAAAATCTAATTTAAAAAATCCTTGTAGAGTGAGAATTTCTAGTTTTCCAGAATTCTTTGGGCACATCTGCTGCCCCTGCTAAATGAAATTAATACGGTAGAAATAATAAGAGGACGAATGGCTAGGTGCTGTGCTAAGCTCTTTATAGCCACCATCTCATTGAATCGTGCAGCAACCCTGGGAGCCAGGTCATCTTGTTAACCCTCTTCTGTAGATAAGGACACTGAATCTTGGACATATTGAGTAAAGGCCTCCCAAGGTCACATGACGAGTAGCAAATGATTTTGTACCCAGGGACTTTCATTCTAGAGCCTGTAATCCTCCCACAGTAGCTTCATGTCTTTACCAATTCTATAAATATATATGGTGTACTTTCCAATGTACCAGGTCCCAAGTCAAATGCTTCCCATGCATTACAGTCTTTACAAGAATCTCAGCAGAGTGGCACTGTCATCTGCCTTTGGTAAGCTGAGAAGGCTCAAGGTCACCCGTTTAGTAACAGTCACCCCCCACCTTGAAAACAAAGTAACGATTTAAAGATGCAGAGTCAGCGTTAAAAGCAGAGTTTAAAGTAATGTCTTCATTTTCTAGCGCTTCAGGAGCTTGATTTATATTTTTCAAAGAAAAACAATCAACTAAGAGATCTTATACTTATATTGATTTTTTTTAAAAGAAAAACTTAAAAAACGTCATTAGAAAACAGGCCTAGTAAGCTTTGTTTTTTTTTTTTTAAGAACCTAGTAAGCTTTTTAAAGGCCTCTGTCGTATGTAAACCTTGACAAAGGATATGAAATAAATGCCTTGTGAAATGAAGTTCTCAACATTAAAAACATTCTTGGTCAGCAAATTTTGTGGCAAATTTATCAGTGTGGTAAATATTTCATTTACTAATAGGGCTATTTGGAAGAAGGCTTGTTTACACTAGGGAACTGAAGGAAATGTAATCCAAATGGCAGGGCATAATGATTCTCAGTGATAGTCTCGCAGTACCCTCTGGCTTATATGCATTTGGAAAGTGATTATTTAAAAAAAAAAAAAAACACTCTGTGTCACCATCTATATAATTTATGTGAGATTATTGACAATTAGTATACTGGTAGCTCAGACAGTAATAGGAACTCTAGGTGTGTGTATGTGTGAGTACGCATGTAGGTGTGTATAGGCACACACACGCACATAACTGTGTAACCCATGAATCTAACTAGAGTTCACATGCTTTTGAACATTGATGGATTTTTTATTTTGAATTTATGATACCACTCATGTTCAAATATTACTTTGCATACAGCAGAAATTGCCTTGGGTGCAAACAATTAAGGACTTTTTTAAAAATTGAAGTATAGTTAATTTACAATGTTGTGTTAGTTTCTGGTGTACAGCAAAGTGATTCAGTTACACATATATATGTATTCTTTTTCATATTTTTTCCATTATAGGTGATTACAAGATATTGAATATAGTTTGTGCTATACGGTAGGACGTTGTTGTTTATCTATTTTGTATATAGTAGTTTGTATCTGCTAATCCCAAAATCCTAATTTATCCCTCCCTCCACCCCCTTTCCCCTTTGGTAACCTTGTCTGTGAGTCTGTCTGTAAATAAGTTCATTTGTATCATATTTTAGATTCCACATATAAGTGATATCATATAATATTTGTCTTTCTCTGTCTGACTTACTTCACTTAGTATGATACTCTCTAGGTCCATCCATGTGGCTACAAATGGCATTATTTCATTCTTTTTTAATGGCTGAGTAGTATTCCATTGTAAACTCTAATTCAAAAACATACATGCATCCCAGTGTTCATTGCAGCACTATTTACAATAGCCAAGCCATGGAAGCAACCTAAATGTCCATCGACAGAGGAATGGATAGAGAAGATGTGGTATTTAAGGTCTTTTAATAGATTACTTCTGTTTGAAGGATAATACATTGTGATGATGAATAATATATCCTAAAGTTCAGAAAGTCTCCCCATGTTACATGTGAAAGTTTCATGGAAAATTATCGTTTTGTTTTGGTTTTGGTCTCTGTCATTTAGATATGACCTGCTCATCTGTTCTGTTACTCAGGACTCTTGATTGGCTACTTGCAAAGTTCTGGAGCAGTAGTGTGGGTAACTAGAGGGATGGAGTCCCTGACCTGGTGAAACTAGTGAGTCAGACAGACAGCTAACAAGTCGTGATACCAAATTGTGGTGAGGATGGAGAAGATTCATGCCAGATTGAGTCTCCAAGGTTGAGCAAAGGAAAGAGAGAGCCACGTGGATGCGGACGCTGCTCAGAAGCTGGAAAGCATGCAGTATGGCGGTCATATAAGGCTAGCCTGGGGATAGGTGGGTGGTTAGCTTGGATGGGCCAAAGTGCTCTTTATACCATTTAAAGAAGATTCAACTCAAGAGAGAGGACAAAGAGATAAGAAAGAGGTACAAAAGTGGGCGAGGAACAGGAGAAAATGATAACCAAGAGCTAGGTTAGGGGTGGGAGGGTGAAGGTTCAGGGCAGAGTTGACGGTGTCAAATCTGACTGCATCTTTCAAGACAAGCTCTCTACAGAGTCGTTGACTTGGGCAATTAAGCAGTCATTGGTGGGCTTATCAAAAGCAATATCATTATCCCTACTGTCTATTGAATTTCTAGGATCTTAGAAGAGGAATTGTATAAGAAAGTCCCATACATGTACACACTGCTATATTTAAAAAAGATAACCAACGAGGACCTACTGTATAGCACAGGGAACTCTGCTCAATGTTATGTGGCAGCCTGGATGGGAGGGGAGTCTTGTGGAGAATAGATACATGTATATGTATGGCTGAGTCACTTTGCTGTGCACCTGCAACTATCACAACATTGTTAATCGGCTATACTCCAATACAAAATAAAAAGTTAAAAAAAAAAAAAAGAAAGTCTCATAAAACTAGTCCCTTTTTGTTTTTGTTTTTTTTTTAATTAGTTTTTTTTGGCTGCGTTGGGTCTTCATTGCTGTGTGCGGGCTTTCTCTAGTTGCGGCCGGCGGGGGCTACTCTTCATTGCAGTGCACAGTCTTCTCACTGCAGTGGCTTCTCTTTTTGTGGAGCACCGGCTCTAGGTGCGCGGGCTCCGGTAGTTGCAGCACCCTGGCTCAGTAGTTGTGGCTTGCGAGCTCTAGAGTGCAGGCTCAGTAGTTATGGTGCATGGGCTTAGTTGCTCCCCGGCATGTGGGATCTTCCCGGACCAGGGCTCGAACCCATGTCCCCTGCATTGGCAGGCGGATTCCTAACCACTGCACCACCAAGGAAGTCCCGTCCCTTTTTCTAATGATGGTGGAACTACTATAGGCAGCATTCTTGCCACCCTTAGGGTTATTAGTGAAGTCCCCAAGATGAGAAGGAGGAGGGAGGGAAGAAAGGCTTCCTCAAGCTACTTCAAGGAAATGGACAGTGTACATAGGCTCATCTCGAATTTTTAAGTGGCGGGATTTATCTTAAGTAGCTTATAAACAAAATTACTTGGGTTGGTTACTGATCAAGAAAATGCATGCTGGCTTTTCAGAATGCCGGCGGTTTCTTATATAGCAATAAAAGAGGTTTAATTATTTGCCTGCTTTTGAACTAATGGGAAGATAAGGGGTGAGAAAGGTAGAGTGGGTCAGGGTCCTGCAGTTCCAGGAAGGCTGAGGTGGCCTCCTGTCCCCAGTGTTCTGCTGTGAAGGCATTGATGATGGAGTTACAGTTATGGACAGATGTCCCTCTGTCCCCCCCATCTCTGTTTCTTTCACTCACTCACTTGCCCTTGTGAACTTCCTGCTTCATTCTCCAGGGAACAGAGATGACCTTCCAGCTTGTACACACCTGAATTTTTGCTCAGAGCAGAGATGACCTTCCAGCTTGTACACACCTGCTTTTTTGCTCACTAGCACTTTTTTTTCTGTCCCTTTAGGAACTGGGAAATACATATTTTCCCAGCTTCTTCCTCCTACTTAAAGGAAGGGAAAAAAGGTGGGGGGGAGGAGGGAGGGAACAAAAATTGGCAGAAAACCCTGCAAGAGAATGAGTTTAACAGATTTGTTCGGTTCTGGATTTCTGTCTTCCTGTTCCTTAAATCTGTCAGAAAAGCTAAGGCCCTGCCCCCACGATGAATAAAATCCCTAAGGCCACTGTCTGAAAAGAGGGGAGATACACATCATTTTCTCTCCAGATTATCAGAGGAAGATCCATGCAGACAGAACCAAGACACAAGTCATTATCTTTGAATTATTGGTGGGAAATCAAATTAATGCTGGAGGCTTAAAAATGGGTGGGCTAATGTGGAGGAAGAAGAAAAAATAATTGAAAAACAGAATGTCTAATGAATAATAAATACGTAAAATCTAGTTGTAATTTAATCCGAATCCTACCACTAATGTATTGCTCGTAATTAGCGGTGTGGCATGCTTTTTTACCATTTCCTGAAATTTCACCTCTCTACCTACGCTGTCTGATAAATGCTGAAACATTTATCTTAGGATGTTTAATTACTTGTTTACACTTGGTTGTTTCCAGTTAGGCCAGGGACCTCCGTGAGAGCTGGGACCAGGCATACTGCCTTCTCAGAGATCCACCCACAATAGATGTTCCAGAAGGCTCTTGCGTGCGTCAGAGAAAGTCAAGCAGTTTTTATTTTGTAGAGATTGATCTAGTGAGGCGTCCAGCTTCAGAAGAGAGGCTGGACCAGTGGTGTTCTCTTCCCAGATGCACTGGCTCCGCGCTTTGCCCTTCGCATTTCGGCCCTGGCTTCTCCCTGGGCTTGTGGAGTTCGTCTCCTTCTGTGGGATGGAATGACCCCCACTGCAGTCCACCTCTACTCCACCCCGCAAGAACCTTAGCAACTTTTACACACTTTTCCCAGCCTTAGCAATAAGGAGGGTAATTATACCTACCTCCTTGGCTGGTAATAGGACCCAAAAAGGATAATTACTATGAAAGCACTTTGTAAATTATGAAGGCAGTAGTTGTAGTTAGGGCTGTTAAGAGGGCAGAACAATAGCTGCAGATACTATACTTCCTAAGCAATGTTTACTCTTGGCAAGGTGCCTCGTACAGAGAAGATAGATAGATAGGTAGATAGATAGATAGACAGACAAATAGGTAATAGAGTGAGAGTGTGTGTGTAAATTTTCTTGACCTGCAGAGTTCTTGCCTAATTCAAAGCTGTATCCTCCAACCCCAGTTTTCCCATCTCTGATCCTGTGCAGATCGGGTTAGCTGTCTGGCTAGTCACCGTGTTTCTCATCCTCCTGAGCCCATCTTGCCTCCTGGGCTTCTCGCGGCTGTGGATGCTCTGGAGGCCTGAAAGTAGACCTTCACTTTTTGCATTATTCTCGGTTGGGAGGCTGCTTGTGTATCACATTTTTTTTATAGACTCTCCAGGGAAGTGGAACCTTCAGGGTTTTTCAAAGTGAGGTGGAGCGCGAGGTAAGTCATTCCTCCAGATGCATCCAGATAAGTTGGATGGTCAGCACTGAACACAGCTCAGGCTCATTATGGGGGTGACTCCAGCATCACATGAAACGTGGTCCATGCCTTCATGTATCTCACGTTCTGGTGGGGCATCTTATTCCTTGTGTGTGTGTGTGCTGTACTAACAGGTATCAAATAAGCTTGCGGAAGCCCAGGGACTGGGTACTGCTCATCTTCAGGTGAGATATCAAATGTTGTCTTTTATCCTCAAGATTTCAGAGAGGAACGTTCAGGCAGTCCACCTGGAAGGTGTCCTGGAAAGTCGCGTTAAGATGAGTTGGTTGTCACTGGGTCTCTTGGTTCTGGACACTTGAAACTTGGAGTGAAAAACCATGGCACAGAGGACAAAATGAGGAGGGTAGTTCTTTCGGGAAGAATGAAATTCAGTTTCCATTGCCTGGGAGTAATATTGGAGGTTCAGAAAAAATTGACTCTTTTTACCACTTAGAGAATAATCATATAGATATTTTCAGATTGTTACCTCGAAAAATTTTGAAGAAGCATGTCAAATTCTAGATTAACAAGACAAGCAAAGGGTAGCATTACAGTGTCAGTGTTATCGAATTTCCAAAATTGAAAATACTTACTGGAATATAAAGATATGTAGAAAATTCTTTGCATAAATTCTGAAATAATGTGCATCTCCCCAAGTAAAAAATGTGTCAAGGTTACTACAATTTCAAAATGGTTGAGCTGAATGAGTTTTCATGGTGATTCTATTTCATATGGTAAACAGAAATAGCTCAGTCATTTACCAGGCATAGTCTTGGTTAAGGGAGAATCCAGGAATATGCTCCTTGAGTGATACATGACTGTTCTCCAAAAATAGCAAGAGAGAGAGAGAGAGAGAGAGAAAGAATAAAGATGGTTTATTATATGGTAGGGAATGACTTGTCCTTTTCTTATTTAACCTGTTTCTCATGTTATTAAACAGATTTCGGATTGAATAGCTTTTCACTATTGATAGCATGGTTTCTATCAGGTTGTCCAATTAGGCACTAGTTAATGGAACAGCCCAGGATCTAGTTCACCATGATGAGTTGGCTCTACAGCTCTTCTTTAGCTGGAGGGCATTTCTTGTCAGCCTTTTTAAGACCAAGTTTAGTCTTAAAGCTGCTGCTACTGAGTGATAGTGGCTAATGTCATTATCTTCATGTATGAACATTAGGTGTCATAACCTTGCCACAAGGCTTACTGAAGCTATTTTGGTCATGCTGTTGACACTTCTGCTTTTAATACCAAGTGTCTGCATTATCGGCTGTATGAGTAAATTCGGTTTATTTTTAATTTGTTGATAAGTTTTGTGCTGGTTAAGAACATTTATCTGAGGGTTCCTTTTCAGATTGTTCAAAGTGGTCTTGATAGTGACATTATGAGTGTTTATGTGTGTGCATGTTTGTTGATTTCGCTTACTTGGTGCTTCAGAAATGCACACGGACTACGTATCATTTGGACTCTCTGGAACATTCTTTGTGTTTATAAATAACCAGCATACTTGCTCATAATGTTGACAATTTAAAGCAAGCAACTCTGATATTTTTTTTTTTCCTCTTTTGCTCTTAGCTTTCAAAATTTGAAACACTGTGTGAAGTGCTTGGGGACCAGGAATCTTTTCTTTGTTCCTCCAGGTCGGCTCTCTGCCCCAGGAGGCTGGCCCGTATGGGCTACACCATTGGGCTCCTTTGCCCTCTGTTTCTGGATGGATTTAGCCAATGAAATCCTTGCCAGAGAATCAATTTCTAGATTCCTTATACTTGAAACTCAGAAGTAATTTTTATTTCACCATAACTAGACAATCCATCATTTCATAAATGAGAAAATTGAGGCCCATATAAGGTGGTGAGCCTTGCTTTTAACTCTTACAACTGGACTCTCAGGGACATTTAGTACTTTTGACCATAATCTTGAACGGTAAGTAAATTATTTTACTTTGCGGAGACGATGCTTTGTAGAGCTTGATAGGATGAGTATATTTAGTCAAGAAAGTAAAACTAGATAAGAGTTACTATTTTTAAAAGTAGTTAATTGGAAGTAACCCAAATGCCCATCAGCTGATGAATGGGTACATAAAATACGGCATAGCTGTCTAAAATAATATTTTTCATCCATAAAAAGAAATGAGGTTCTGTTACATTCTACAACCTGGATGAATCTTGAGAACATTATACTAAGTGAAAGAAGCCAGTCAGGAAGGGCCATATGTTCCATGTATATCTAAAAAATAGGTAGATCCGGCTTCCCTGGTGGCGCAGTGGTTGAGAGTCCGCCTGCCGAAGCAGGGGACACGGGTTCGTGCCCTGGTCCGGGAAGATCCCACATGCCGCGGAGCGGCTGGGCCCGTGAGCCATGGCTGCTGAGCCTGCGCGTCCGGAGCCTGTGCTCCGCAACGGGAGAGGCCACAGCAGTGGGAGGCCCAGGTACTGGAAAAAAAAAAAAAAAAAAAGGTAGATCTATAGAGGCAGAGAGTAGATCAGTGGGTGCCTAGGGTTCGGTAGTAGGGAGTTGAGATGGGGGGTGGTAAGGGAGGTGATAGCTAAGAGGGGCAGAGTTTCTTTTTGGATTAAAAAAATTGTGGTAATGGAAGTACAACTCTGTGAATATACTAAATGCCATTGAGTTGTATACTTTAAATGGGTAAATTGTATAATCTGTGAATTATATCTCAATAAAGGTATGAGAAAATTAGTCAGCGTCGCTGGAAATAAACAAAGAACAAACAAAACCAAAACCACAAACACAGGAATACATATACTGCATATTCAATATGAGTTTACCAATATTTGCTTTCAGATTCTGTGAATTTTTAACATAAATTTCTAGTTATTGCCGTTACCATGAAGTATATAAATCCATGCAATCTCTTTGTTAGTACATTTATAGAGTTTGTTTTCCCTTCCAGTTTATGAGGTTTTGTTTTTGTAGGTTTGTTTGTTTATGAGAAGAAAGATTCAGGTAGAAAACTAAATTTCTATGATGCTTTTGTTTTAGGGCTTTTATTTCAAGTGTTACTTGAAATTTACTTTGGGCTTTTCCATTTTGGGGCTTTGTCACTTCTTTCATGTTGGAGGAGCATGTATACAAATGCTGCAAGAGTTGAGTCTCCGGAATGTTCATTGTGCTCATACTGTGGATTTCAGATTCTGACAATACACATTTTTTTTGTAACTTACAGGTTAAATTTTTTTTTCCATCTGATCCGGTGGTAAAACTTATCCTTTGCACCATTCAGATTCAACTTGACTATAATAGAAATCATTATTCAAACTGTAGAGTAGTACCAGCCTTTCAGTGGCACCTAAACTGAAAAGAGAATTAGTAAAACGGTTTTAATTACATGCTTGTCTGTTTGATAGGCAGTAAGAAAAGGAGAGTTTAGCCTTTGAAAAGTGAAAGGGGTCTATTTGGAAAAGGGGGTTGTCAATACAATCCCATGCACCGCTATCAAGAATTATTCTGAAAACTGTTGATGCATTAAACATAAGAACCTTTGTTCGAACTCTCGCTCTAAAGGTGGCAACCTTCAACTCTAAAAATACTCTGATTAGGAATCCAAGTTTTACTTTCAATCATGTAAAAGCAGTGTTTCTCTTCATGAAATATCTGCAATTTTGAAGCTCATCTCTAACTGGTTTTGAAAATAAAATTATTTTACATTTCGTAATTATCTGCTTTGGCTAAGTCTTTTCTTTTTCCTGTGTGCAGTTGAAATAAGCCGTCCAGTTCAATCCATTTGAGTTCTAGCTTTTCAGATAAACATTTTGAATTTAAGAATGATTCTTTTAAAGACGGTGATTAAGTACCCTTCAAACAGTTATCATAGAGAGTTGTGGCAGAAATTGACATGCCGATCTTGAAACTAGCAGGCTCTCAGATATTTGATGAACAAACAGGGAAAGTGGGGGGATGTAGCCCCAAACCCTATCACCTCCCACCCCCACTTTAACCAGAAAGCCCCAAGATGCCTTCTTCCTCAGATTTACTATGTATCTTAAGGAATAATCATCAGGGCCTAGGGAGAGTGAAATTTAATTTTGCGATCTTTTTCAAACCCCCAGCATTCAAGTCTGGCGTTCCTACAAGAAATGAATGCCGATGGTTGTCCTGCTTTTCTGAGTCGTTAATCACCTCATTACCCAGGGGACTGACTAGGTCTTCCTCTAAGATACCCTTGCTTATGGTCTCCTGCAGAATTTAATATTGTAGAATTGGACACGATGATGATGATGATGATGATGACGATGACGATGACAATGACAATGACTACCGTGGAGAAGATGTTGATGTAATATCTCTTACCATGTCAGCACTCTGGGAAAACAAGGAACCAATTCTATAGCAAGTGACCATGGATTTCTTTGGAGGTTGACAATAACGGGATTATCAGCGTAGCCAGCATTCTTCGCACTTGAGCCAGCGTCTGAGAATGTAGAACAGTAATCCCTCTTCCATATTAGGAGATGGAAGCGTTTTATAGTTGAAAATAGCAGTCCTTTCAGAAGATTTCTCTATTACGTTTGCTCTGGGAGGGATTCTTCTTAACAGACAATTTGAGTGCCTTTTTGAGTAATACATCTTCTGTAATTAAAGCATTGTTTTGGAGACTCCTTAATCAGCCTATTACCTGCATCCTGATATCTGGGTGTTACGTTGCATAGATTATCAATTGTGATGCCTAATAGAATTGGGGCCCTGGTTTGGATCTTGGCTTATATCTTATTACCTCTCTGAACAGTGAAGTGTCAACGGGAGATAAACCCCTTGATGACTGAGTTTCTGACTCTCCTCCCAAGAGCTCCCTTTACAAGAGGGACTGAGGCATGTTGAAATGAGCTACAAACGAGGGTGGTCACAGTAATTTATAGTTTTTTAGTGGCCACCGAGCACAGCACTTGAGTTGTAGCACAACACCATTTGTGACGTGCTTGGGTCTGAGAAATCTGATGATGGTAGGCAGCTGCTGGGAAGGAAGGGACCTGAAAATTCATGGTTCTTGAACAGGACAAGCGGAGGGAGTAGCAAAGAGCAGAGGCGGGTTTATCAGGAAGCTAAGGAAGCTGGAAGTTCAGGGCCCCTCACTTGCAGGCCCTGAGTGATGGGATTTGTTGGGATTTATTCCAGAGTCTCCTCCAAGGGGACGAGAAGCCAGGTTGTAATCTGAAAACATTTCTAGTAAATGGTTTGAAGAAAAGAAAAAGAATAAATGAATGTGGAAACCAAGCCAGGTGTATTCAGAAACCTGAAGCCCTGTTGAAAAAAGTACAGAATGTAAAATGGGGTGAACATTTACTTAAAATGAGAGAAATGAATCACCAAAATTACTGGAGCCTTGAGAGATTCAGGTCTCTTTCTTCTGAGATCTCTTCAGGAAGTTCAGAACACTAGGAGGGGTGGCTAGTTACGTTCATCCCTGTTTTTCTATTTTAGTCTCTATTTCAGTCCTTTCTTTCTCTTTTTTTCTTCCCCCCTTCCTCACCCCCTTCCTCTGTCTCTCTCTCTCTCTCTCCCTCCCCCTTTCTCCCTCTCCTCCTATTCTCTACTTCAGTACACTCTGGTATATCCCCATAAGCTCTGGCTGGTACTTCATGGAAAAATTTCTACTTTCGGAAGCCCGTAAAAGAAAAAGAATGGGGAAAACTGTTCTAATTCCCAGAGATCACTTCCATCCAAATACTAGATTCAGAGGTGAGGCTCCTTTTGAGACAGGAGAAAGAAACTCTCTCTCTCCCCGCTCCCTTCCCGCTTTGAGGAATTTATAGTTTTAAGAGATTTCCAGATGTTTCTCATCCAGACACGTCTGGAGAAATAAATGAAGGACAGCATATATTTTAACTTGTTTTGGCTGTTAACACCTCTCAGGCAGGCAATAAATATTGTATTACTTTTTCCTTTGCTTAAGTTGGCCTTAATGATAGAATAAATTGGGGCTGGTTGTATGTAGTAGAATGTGCTGCTAGTGATTTTTGAAGATTGGAGAATATAGATGGTTACCAGTAATAATAGGAAGCTCCTTTAGGGAAAAAAAAAAAATGTAGAAAAGCCTATTAATGCTTTTTGAAGCGTGAAAGAGGATACTTTGTCTACAAATCCCAGGGACGTGTAGCTTAAATGATGTGAAGTTTTACATATACACAGTTCCGCTGTCAGATCTGCCCCAGCCAGGGGAATTTGTCTCCGTAGACACCCCGCTACAGATCATTACTGGGTTCAGGCTTCCCTTTACGGCTTCCTGAAGCTATAGGCCTCCTGCTGACATTTAGTTTTGCATGCAGATGAGAAAGGAACCCTTGTGCAAAGTTTTTATTAGGGTGCGTTAATGATGCTTTCCTGCTCCATACGGCGGGTGAGAGGGATCTGCTGTTGTGCTGGGTGTGTGCCCCCATAAATAACTTGCCAGGGGTCCCCATTTCTTTTTCCTCCAGATGAGAAAGACTGCTTCTCCTCCCATCCCCCCAAACAATGGGGTGTTCTTCTGCCTTTGGTCCCTGTACTCTTCCTCTGTTGCTGGTTCTTGACTCCCTGCCCACTTTTCTTTTCTTTTTTCCTTTGACACCAGACAGTGACTGTGTTATAGTAGTCATGAGATGTACAGTAAAATGGTTGAGATTCGAAATGCAAGAAAACGATATCAACGTTGCTGTCGCCCTATAATAATTTGGGAGTGTGTGATTTTTGTCCAAGTCCTTTTTCATGAAATAAATAGAATTGTACAAAGCTCTCTGCTTTTATTTTTTTAGAAAATCACCCTTAAAATGAGTGGCTTAAGAGGGAGTAGCTGCTTTTTGAAGCCCTGCTTGTTTTTCTATGATATTATAATATAGTCTGAACAATTTGGGAGCCTGTTAGGCTCGTATAAAACTTGCATTTCACAATTTGTGATGTTTCATTCCATTTTTTCCCTTAACGTTGTACCATTAAAATTTGGAAAGTTTTCATATACGCGGCCGCCTGATTTCATGTTAATGTGGTTCCTATTTGCATTTCTCAACTACCTAGTGTGGATTACCTGATTGGCAGTATCAGGAGATGTTTTTAAAAAACACCTAGGAATTATAAAAGTTTTCATCTATAGTATGCTGTAAAAATAATGAAGACACCCAAAACTGAGACTCTATTATTGACTCAAGTTGCGTCTATTAGATTATAAATCGCCGTCAGTTAGTTGAATGTTCTATAGTTCCTGTTGGAAACATCGCTAGATCCTTTCATTTAGTGGACAGGTGCATGAAAAGTTGCCAGGTGTCTATCCTATTCCATTATATTCCCTTCCTTTTGAAACAATGTTAGCCACTTTTTAAAGTTAAAAGAGACATAAGTGGCTAGAATAAAGATTCAATATCTCACAAGTTTATTGCAAAAAATAAGGCTGTTCATTGCAGCTGTTTGTAAAATTTAAAGACAGGAACAAACCAAATGACTCTGAGTCGGGTACTGGTTGAATAGATTATAGTACATCCATCGGAGCAAGTACTATGCGGCTATAAAAGGAATGCGGGCTATCTATAAACTGCTGTGGAGAGATCTCTTAGATAAAATGTTAAGTGAAAACAGCACTGCCCAGGAAAGTGTACTCAAATAAACAGTGCTACTGCTTATTTAAGGGGGGTGTTTTGTGGATTTGGCTCTGGAAATGTGTCCATATTTTACATAAGTATAAAACAAAATCAATAAAATGAAGACAACCATTAAAGATGAAATAAATAAACCTCACTGTATATCTAGTTTCTGGTCTAACCAGTCAGAGACAAACCATTTCAAATGATACTAAGACACAGAAGTTTGACTGTATATCCTCAGTGGATTATACTCTAAGATCTAAAAAAAGAGGCAAAGAAATTTTAAATGTTCTCACAATCATATTTGGTAGCAGTGTTAGTTTTGGAAACTGTTGTGTGTGTAATTGTGGGGTAGAGCAAGTAAGTGACCATGTTTTTGGCTGGGAGAAGGGAGATGTAAGATTAGTGTGACTGAGTAAAAATCCTGATACCCTGAATCAAGTCAGAGGTATCAAAATGAATTCATCTTTAAAATGTTTATTTCTTAAATGTGTCCTTTAAAATACCTGAAAACAATGAACATCCTTCCAGTAGCCATGAGTTCCCCTGGGGTCCACATTGAGATTCACCAGAAGGAACCTCTTGGAAGAAATGGCTGATTCCAGGTGAATGGCAAGAAGTGTGTCGACTGAAAAAAATGCACAACCTTAGCTGAGAGTTATGTGTTATTCAGTGGACATACTGAGGACTTAAGCCCGGGAGTCAGCCTCTCAGATAGCTGTGAGGGACTGTTCCAAAGAGGTAAGGGAGAAGCCAGGATATAGGATGTTTTGCAACAAAAACCAGTAGTCGGAACATCAAAAGATTACTGTTAATTGAAGAAAACCAGACATCTCAAGTTAATGAATTTAGTGCTTTTCTATGTATGGGAAGATGCAAGAATCTAGGCTCAATGAAATCATCTCTTTGATTTGCACCTTGATTATCTAAGGCCAGTATCCTGTTTTTCTCCATCCTGAATCCCCTCAGGTTGCACACCTGAGGCTGCAGGGGCTGATGGCTTGATGGCCACAACATCCTTTGTTTACTGATATGGCAGGTGACATTCTTTGTCCACAAGTATATGGGATGACCTGGAATATCTTGTTGCCCCACCACACAGCAACACAACTATCAACGATCACTAGTCTTATCAAACAGTTTCCCCAAGTTAGGTCAGCTTTGGCCATGAACAAGGTTAATGACTGCAGTGGAAAAAAAACGAACCCATTTTGGTCATTGATTTGAAAATTGTTAAATAATGGGAAATAATAAAGTATTTATCTTGTTTTTTTCTATAATGCTTGATTTCATGGTAGCCCTATATATGAATAGATGGTGGGAGTAAGTTCCTTTTTATAGAAGTATTGAAGCTAATACATGAAGAAGGAACTACAGAAATCATCACCATTTTGCATCTCTTATTAAAATAGTGTTTCTAGGCAATGATCACCAGTGACTAAAAGAAAGAAAATCTGTTGTTTCCTTCTTCTAAGAATACACAACATCATCTGTGAACTAGCGTCACCTGACAAAAAAAGTAATTAATAAGCCTGGATTTGATCGAGCTTCTAGATCTGTCAGCTTGTAAGAAACACAGAGGGCAGAGGATCATGTTACATGACATTATAGAATTACAATCACCCAAGATCTAGATTGTGGGGAAATGCTGTAGCCCAAATGATCTGGTTTCTTCAGCAACAGCAAAAAACTTAAAAGGAAAAAGGGGATGGAGAACTTATAAATTAAAGGAGCCAGTCTCACTGGAATCTGATTCAAACAAATGTGTATGTGTGTGTGCAGGTTTATAATAGACATACAAATACACGTAAAGTCTATATGTGAAACAAGCACATCTACATGCAAATGTGTATGTATATATGCATACGTATGTATATACATGACAGTCAGGGAAATTCGATTCCTGACTGAATATTTGGTAATTGTAATGAATTATAGTTCACTTTGAGATATGATACGTATTACTATCTTTACAATATGTTTAATACTTATTAAAATATTAAAGTAATACTGACTTGCCTGATTATGAATGAAGTCAGTGACTTAAGTTTTAGAGTTTTCGGCATTACATAGTATATTCGTTTGCTCGGGTTGTCATAACAAAATACCACAGGCTGGGGGGCTTAAAACAGCAGAAACTTACTTTCTCACAGTTCTGGAGGCTAAAAAGTCCAAGATCAAGTTATTGGCAGGTTGAGTTTCTGCTGAGGCCTCTCTCCTTGGCTTACAGGTGGCCGCCTTCCTACCATGTCCTCACGTGATCTTTTCTCAGTGTATGTGCCTATCTGTGTCCCCATTTCCTCTACTTATAAGGACTCCAGTCATACTGGATTAGGACCTGCCCATGTGACTTCATTTTACCTTCATTACTTCTTTAAATTCCTTATATTCTAAGGTACTGAGGGTTAGAGCTTCCACTTATGAATTTGGGGGGTAGGGACAAAATTGAGCCCATAACACACAAAATATAATGTTTTAGTGATCTGAGGAGAGAGATTGATTTCTTTTCTTGTTCAAAAAACAAGTTAGCTAGTTTCAGTGATCTAACCTATATATATATTCTTTTTCATTGTCTTTTCCATTATGGTTTATTACAGGATATTGACTATAGTTCGCCGTGCTATACAGTAGGACCTTGTTGTTTATCTATGTTATATATATATTAGAAGTTTGTATCTGCTAATCCCAAACTCCTAATTTATCCCTCCCCCACCCCCTTTCCCCTTTGGTGACCATAAATTTGTTTTCTATGTCTGTGAGTCTATTTCTGTTTTGTAAATAAGTTCATCTGTATCATATTTTAGATTCCACATATAAGTGATATCATATGATGTTTGTCTTTCTCTGGCTTACTTCACTTAGTATGATACTCTCTAGGTCCATCCATGTTGCTGCAAATGACATTATTTCCTTCTTTTTTATGACTGAGTAGTATTCCATTGTATATATGTACCACATCTTCTTTATCCAGTCATCTATCGATGGACACTTCAGTTGCTTCCATGTCTTGGCTGTTGTAAATAATACTGCTGTGAACATAGGGGTGCATGTATATTTTTTAATTATAGTTTTTTCTGGGTATATGCCCAGGAGTGGGATTGCTGGATCATATGGCAGCTCTATTTTTAGTGTTTTGAGGAACCTCCATACTGTTCTCCATAGTGGCTGCACCAAGTTACATTCCCACCAACAGTGTAGGAGGGTTCCTTTTTCTCCACACTCTCTTCAGCATTTATTGTTTCAACGATCTATTTCTTGGTGTCCAACAAGCAGAAGCCCTTGCAGAACACCTGGCCACCTGGTCATGCAGATATTTTCACTTTCTGTCCTTTGTCAGTTTCTGCTTTGTTCCCATGCTGGTTTCCTTTTCTTTTCTTTTGATGCATGTGCAACACTGAAGTTAGGGCACTATCTAATCACTTGAAACCACCTCTCTACAGTTTTTGGAATTTCCCTCCCTTTCCAAACAAATGAGTAAGACCCTATAGAGAAGGAAACCCTTAAGTATGATGTAAGCTTTTTATTTAAATTAACTTAAGAAAGGATGTTCTTCGGAGTTCACTTCCATAGGCTTTTTAATGACAATGAACTCTGAGAAGTTTAAATGCAGTTTTTCATTTGCTGTTGTTACAGCCTAAATATAAACTAACATTCAAGTAATGATTTCTCCCCCTTTGTCTGTTTAATTACAAGTTTGATATACATATTGATACCATGTCTTCTCTTAGTCACACATCCCTTACACAAATTACTTTCCATGTGTTATAAATTGAAAATGGAAATTATGACTTATCTAATTACTTTTTCATTTCTTCATTGTGCCTTTTGGAAAAGTATTGTAGTGCTGGGAAATACAAGTAATTTTCGTTGTGAAATAGACTATGATGGGAAAACGAACTTGCTTTAAACTTCGTAGACTGGTTATTCCATGATGCCAAACAGTTATCACTGATTGTATTAGGGCTGTCATGGCATTGTGATTCTGTAAGATAGTGTTCACATTTTTTGAGACAGATACCAATGGGATCAAGGATTTGCTTTAAAATACTTAAGCAGTGATGACAAAAGAGACAGAAGAGACACATACGGCAAAATTCTGATAATAGCCCACTCTGGATGATTGGTATGAGTTCATTGTGCATTCTCTCCTTTTGTGTATTTTACAATTATTCCCAATTAAAGTTAATGTCATGACATAATTATCATCATTACATAGTGAGTCCATAGAAAAATATATACCAGTAAGTATTTACCACATTGATTCATACAGTTTGTTTTCCTAGAGACACAGGCATTCCTAGCAGGCCTGATACAGACTGTGTGCTAGGAAACGTAGTCATAAAGAATCTTGTACCAGGGGAAGGGCAATTCTACAGTTAGTAGGAAGCATTTTTGAGTATGGTTCATTTGCAGCAAAGGATTAAATTATTTTTTTTTATTAAAAATCTTGAGCACTAAAATCTTAATTTTTAAAAGTCAAGCATTCCTGATAGGTATTAGAATGATTCTGACATAGAATCTGTCATCTTACATGCAATTACCTCCGTTTACTTTATAGACTTCATTTCTTAGGATGAGCAGACATTTTTGGTTGCAAGCCTGATATTACTGACTGCAGAGATAATGTCATCCTATCAATTATGCAAGTGTTATTTTTAGTGCATTTGGTATCTTCGCAAGGTCATTTTTACTCCTAACATAATATCTAGTTTTCCTACATCTTAAAGTTTTGAAAGATCTTTACCCAGTGTCATGTTAGCTATCCTTTAGTTTCCACTACTATGAAATAGCCTGACCACCCTGAAATATTAGGAAATATATCTGATAAAACAGGAATTTTATGATAATTTAGTGTAATGCTTAGAAAGGCTGACTCTCTGCATCAGAATCTTTTCAAAGCTACCTCAGAATCTTTTAAAAGCTACCATCCATAGGACAATATTCATAGTTATCTGTTTTTTAATAATATGCATAAGATTTAGAAATGGGGAAGGAAAATTGTTTGAAAGAATTGTTTTCTTTTCAGTTCTTAGTATGTATGTATAAGTAGCCCTTATCAAGCCTGAGCTAACTTAATGATCATAGATGAAAAGAAGTAAACTTAAGTACCCTCTTGAGCTAAAACTTATGTCTATCTTAGGAATTTTCTAGGTTGTACTTCTCCTTTACAAGAAGAGAGCTTTCAGTCATCCCCAGAGGCCTCTCCTTGTCAAGTGGACCATCTGGGGGTGGGAATGGGAGAGCTATTTCAGTGCCAGATGAGTCCCTACAGAGCAACAGAAATGAAAAAGACATTATATCTCCTCTGTGGAGTCGGCTTGTTCCTCCTTTAAACATTCTTAAATAGAAAAAAACTTCACTGAAATATGGTAAGTATTAAGGATGCACCTACTTGAAATCGAGAGCTGCAGCCTATTAGCTCTGTGGTCTAAGTTACTTAACCTCTGTGAGTTTTGATTCCCTTATCAGAAGGGGAATAAAGTTACATTACGGGAATTGTTTTAAGAGTCAAATGAATAGAAAGTGACTGCTTTAGTGCCTGAGATGCTGAGGCTGAAACATCGTGTTGAAGAAATGGCAGCAGCTACTTACATGAACTTGGAGGGGGTTAAAACTAAGAAGGTCCAATTTGATTGAGGCTTTTAACTATAGTCTATCAGCAATAATGAAATCTCTATGTTTTTATTTCACCCTATACCATTATTTAACATATAGACACTATTTATGATGATATGTTAATCATATCATTATTAGTACTATTATCTTAGTGAGCTCTTGCTAAAATAATGCTGCATAACAGACCACTGCAAAACTCAGTGGCAGGCACAGCAATCATTATTCCTGCTCGTGCATTTGTGGACTGGGGAAGGCTCAGCTGCTCCAGGCTGGGCTTGGATACAAGCTGCAGACTGAGTTTCTATCTACTCCACATTCCCTTCATCCTCCTGAGCTCCGTGGTAGCCAGATCATGTTCCTTTGCACCGTGATGGCATCCTCCAAGAAGGCAGGCCCCTCAGTGGAAGCGCGTTTCAAGCATTGGCTTGTGTCACGTCTACTAACATCCCCGTGGCCAAAGCAAGACACAGATTCAAGCCCAACATCAATGGAATGGGAAAGTAATATTCTGCCCATAGCGGGGGAAGAAGCGAGTGAATATTTCCTGTCTAGTAATTCAAACGATTAAAATGATTATCATCATCTGTCATTATTATTCATTGCATTGGGTTACATTGTATTGAAAGTTTCTAAAAGCAGCGGACAGGTCTGCAGGATACGGCTGAGAAGGTTTTTTGTTGTTGGTTGTTTACTTTTTGACACTGAATGTGCATGTGGCCTCGTCATGGACGTTATTCAGTGATGAGTTCGTCTAGTCCCTCAGCATCCTTCTGGTCAGTACGCTATGCCCAATGAACAAACGCCTATAAAAATTGTAAGGCACATTGGTGCTTCTGTGGTATCGTTAATGATCGCATCTAGCTGAGGATGTTTTCTGTTTTATCAATCTGCATTACTCCATCTAACTTGCCCTTCAGTCCTACCACAGTGTGTATTTGTACTGTTCATTTCATCTCTGTGTGAAGAGTTTCATCTCTCACTGAAGGTAGAGTTTCAGGAGCTTGTTTAGCATTGTAACAGGTGAATTGGAAATAGCTGTAAAGCAACTAGTGACTGTTGTTTTGGCACAAGTACCACGTGCCCACGGCACGTTTTTGTGTAGACATCACAGAGGGGACTTTTAAAATGCATGCTGCTGCTTTCAGACTTTTCCTTGCACCTCCACATGACCCCAAACAAATCAATCATAAGCCCTCTGGTTGAAAACTTTTCCCGTATATGATGTGACACCAGCGGAATCTTTTTAAAAAGAACTGTGTTTCCCTCTAAATGTACAATAACTAGGAGCATAACATGGGTTCAGGGAAAAAAATAGTGCGTAAAGGGGCGTCAGAGGCTGCTGGGGATTTCATGCTGGAGTGAGCAAGTGGACTGGCAAGGTTTGTCTTTCAGCTTGCATGCAGATAGTATTGTCTGTCCTTTCTTTTTCCCCATACACAAGTGGGAGGAGAGGGCTGTTTCACCTGCCATTGATGAAAATCAAACTCCCAATGTCTGATGGCAGGCTGCTCTTTCACGCTCTGCCATTTTTGTTTCAACAGAAATTGAGTTTGTTGTTTTTGCTGGCAGTGTTTGCCTCTTCTGAAGTAGGGAGACTGCTGCATTTAGTTAGGGGTTCAGCGTTTTTTCCTTCCATTCAGATTCATGTCCCTGAGTATCGTGCTTCCGATATATTAAATAGAAACACCTCCACGTAGGCTGGGAAATAGCGTCATGAATAACACTGTAGTTTTTGAAGAAATGCCAAAAAAACTTTAACGTCAGTCTCTCGTTTCCCACTTTGTATGCTTTGGGGACACTGGACCCACATTACATATCAAATTCAGTTACTCTTTATAACAACTGGAATTATTTATCACCATGTGATGCATATTTTGGCAGGGTTGTTTCTGTGTATACGTTTAACATGATAAAATCTTTGACCATCATGTCAAGTGAGAAGCAGAGGTGGAGCCGAAATGTAACAGGAAATTTTATTTCAGCTCCCCTCCCCTTTTATTTTTTGGCATTCGGCATTTAAACACTAAAGGTAAAAAAAAAATACCACATTTCAAACTCACCAAAGCATTATTCTGCATATGGAAATGAGCTGGTTAGTCAATCTTTTGTGGGACTTCCCTGGTGGCACAGTGGTTAAGAATCTGCCTGCCAGTGCAGGGGACACGGGTTCAATCCCTGGTCCAGGAAGATCCCACATGCCACGGAGCAACTAAGCCCATGCACCACAACTACTGAGCCTGTGTGCTGCAACTACTGAAGCCCATGCACCTAGAGCCCGTGCTCTGCAACAAGAGAAGCCACCACAGTGAGAAGCCCGTGCACCACAATGAAGAGTAGCCCCCATTCGCTGCAACTAGAGAAAGCCCACATGCAACAACGAAGACCCAATGCAGCCAAAAATAATGAAAAATAAATAGATAAATAAATAAATAAATAAAATGTTTTGTAATGAGAACTTAAATAATCAGATGAAAACTCGATTTTACCTTAACTGATAATTATGGAACTGAAGTCTAGCCTGGCTTTAGAAGGCAAGTTTTAACGTTTTATTTTTTATTTTAAAAGGATAATCATAAGTATTACAGTTCATTGGCTGAGTGCTCGGGAGGCCAATCTTACCCTCTGGTCTTAAAACATCTTGGGATGTAAAGTGAAGAGTATTTTGACATGTTTTCTTGCTCAGCAATGAATATAGAGGGTCAAGGCTTTCTATGGACAGATGTTTAACCTTTATCAGTATCTCATTCCTTCTTGGCTTCTAGCAAGCTTCTAGGTATTTAAATCTCTTAGTGCTTTTTTTACTCAGCTGCCTTTCCTACAGCTGAGAATCCACTTCTTCTGGAAGTGATTGTAATTCGTTTGTGAACTCCCTGGAACGTGGCAGATCACAAGCCATAGAAGATCTGAAGGGTTAAGGAATCCCTCTAGGAATCCCACCAAATACAATCATTTGGTTTCTCACACATCCCAGTAATGCCTGCTTCTTGAAATTCATCGTCGTCTTTTCCCAACCCTCCACTAGATTTCACAAAGGTAATATCGTGTACCTGCCTTTTCGGCAGCTTGAAAAGGAGAAATTTACTTCTGCTTAATCAGTCATGGCTCCTGTCACTTTCATCCATTATTCCAGTTCAACAGAAGTGAGATCTTAAATGCAAAATTATGTCTTGCTCCCAGGGAAGTAAATTGGAGAAGTCTAAACAATTTTTTTTAACTGTTTATTAAACTTAGAATGGATAGTGCTCTTAAAGTCTATTAAAATGTCCATTCATTTCCTTTAGATTTTTTGACTGAGTAGGTTGAAACTGATGGATAAATTATGTCCATTTTATTCTGGTCTGTGACAATATGTCACAGATGTTATGTTAACATAACACAATATGTTATCTAGGATGCATTCTGGAAATTTGCAGAGTGTTTTTCTCAGCACCGAGTCTTATATTACAACATAATTTGATTCAGGAATGTAAGATTTTCTTCTAAATTGTTAGTTCTCTTTACTTCCCTTCCTTGAATCACCTTATGTCAAAAAATACTGATTTTTTTTTTTTGGTTTCTGACCACATCTTTGCATATTTTCTTAATGTTTTATTATTGCATGTTTATCAACATTTTTTAAAGAAGTAATTCTCTATTTTAATCAGCTATCAAACAGTTTCCCCAGTGCTTTTTTTTTTTTTTTTTTTTTTTTGGCGGTACGCGGGCCTCTCACTGTTGTGGCCTATCCCGTTGCGGAGCACAGGCTCCGGACGCGCAGGCTCAGCGGCCATGGCTCACCGGCCCAGCCGCTCCGCGGCATGTGGGATCCTCCCGGACCAGGGCACGAACCCGTGTCCCCTGCATTGGCAGGTGGACTCTCAACCACTGCGCCACCAGGGAAGCCCTCCCCCAGTTCATTTTTATCTTCTTGTTTTCTTCTAAAACTTTCAGTACCCATTAAGGAAGTTATGCAACTTAACACTAAAGTTGCCCAAATTTCCTAATAATATAGGAGATGGTCTCAGATTACTAGACACTAGTAAGCTGTTTTCTGGTGTTGCCCAGTAATGCACCACATTGAAATTCTTTAGACCAGAAGACATTTATAAGTCTCTCAAATTGTCATTTAAGGGGCAATAGCCATCTTACAAAACTGCACGCTGCCTCAGCCCCTTTTGGAATAACATGTCAGCTTCATCACACACGTGGTTACCTTCAATAGGGTATTCTCAATAGCTATGATGGAATGTCTTCTTAATTAGTAGAAATCATAATTATGAACAGTTATGATATTCTGTATTATTGTGGGTCCTGTGAGATGCTGAATGTCTTCAGACTCCAAAACAACATACTCTGAACTTTGCTTTTTATTCTTGAAATTCAAATTTTAAATTCCCTTAGCTGTCTCTTTCTGTTTGTTACCTTCATTCAGGGAGCATATATTAAGGGCCTGTTATGGGCCAGACCTGAGCTGATCATCAGTGACCCTAAAGGAAAAAGGCACAGCTCTGCCCTTTCAGTTTGGAAAAATAGGTACACAAACACATTAAATACAAGTGTGAGTGCTATGATGGAGGTATTTAAGGTTACATTTGCAACTGGTTACAGTTGGAGCACAAATGTGTGGGAGGGCTATATCTGCCGAGGCTTCATAAAGGAAATGACCTTCGAAAGATGCATAGCCACTTGCCAGGGTGCTGAAGGAAGGACGTTCCACTCAGATGGACCAGCAGGAACAGGCTGCTGTGGTCCAGAAACTGTAAGCAAGTAGGTGTGATTGGAGCAGAGTTCACTAACAAGGCGTGATGAGAGAATTAACTCCAGGCCATGGCCACATTGTCAAGGACATGTGTAACAGTCCAAAGAGTACATCTTTATTCTCTAATCAATGGAGAGCTATTAATAGACTTAAACTTGATCTGCTTTGAGTTTTAGAAAGACATCTTCATTAGCTGTTGGGAGGGTAAATTTGGTGAGCTCTGCAAAGGCCAAGCATATCAGATAGGAAGCTATTGTTGGAAGCCTGGTGAGAGGCATAGAAGATCTTTGTACCCGGAGAAGGGGAGAGGACGGATTTGAGAGATGTTAAGGGGGTAAATTTTACAGGGTGGGGTTCGAGTGGGATGAGGAAAGCGTTTTAAGATGATTAGACTTGTGGCTAGGTGAGTGATGGTTGATGGTATCCTTCATTCTTCAAAGTAAGGGATGTACGAGAACCCAGATTGAAAGGAATGAAGATGTTAATTTTTCTTTTGGATAGATTGAATTTGAAATTTGAGGTCTGTCTACATGGAAGGGTCATAGAGACCCTTAAATCTGTGGCTCTGAATCTCAAGAAAGGGCTTGAGGTTAAAGATATAGATTTAAGTCATAATGAAATAAAATGGCTGTCATTTATGGAAAACATTCTATATGCTAGACCCTGTGCTACTTATTTATATATATATTCTTTTTCATCTTTAGTATAACTCTAGGAACAAGATATGATTATCCTCACTTTATTAAAGGGTAACTATGTTTTAGAGAGGTGAGAAAACTTGTGCGAACTTCCACATCTAATAATTAGCAGGTCCAGCATTGAAGCCAAACATATATCATTAAAACTATGTTCACTGCCCAAGTGCCACAACTACTGAAGCCCGCGTGCTGCAACTACTGAAGCCCGTGCACCTAGAGCCCGTGCTGTGCAACAAGAGAAGCCACCCAATGAGAAGCCCGCGCACCGCAATGAAGAGTAACCCCCGCTCGCAGCAACTACAGAAAAGCCCGCACACAGCAACAAAGACCCAAGGCAGCCAAAAATAAAAATAAATAAATTTATTTTTTTAAAAAGTATGTTCACTGTCTTTTCCATTATTTTGTTTTAGGAAGAATTGGAAGCAAGGGATGGAAGTGGTGACAGGCTATGTGTGCACTTGGACCTGGATTTGAAAGCTTATTGGAGAGCCATCCAGAGAATATCAGAATGTTGGCAGATTTGATTTTATCTTATTGGCAGTTGGGAACAGTGAAAGTCTTTAGCAGGGTAATTAGAAAAAAGGAAATGAATTCAAATAAGGATACAAAATGAACCAGTGAAAAGGGATATATTGGGTTGGCCAAAAAGTTTGTCTGGGTTTTTTCTGTAAGACGTTATGGGAAAACCCGAACGAACTTTGTGTCCAACCTGATAACATTATAATATTAATGTTCTTTTGGTTACAAATAACAGAAACCAACTTAAGCAAAAAGGATTGTTTATTGGAAGAATCCCAAGAAAGTCTCCCAGAAACAAAGTAAGAGGTTAACAGCCAAGAAGTGGAGCAGTTTGTGGAATTTCCCCTCCAGGGTTCAGCCGAAAATTAACATGCTATCTGCAGGGCCCTGGCTTTCTGTATCTCTGTTCAAAATTTCAAGAAGCTAAAAAAGAGATGCACGGTCTAGCTGGGGGTGGTTCCTCAGCGCTGCTCCTGTCACTTGAGATAATTCACTTGGAAACCTGGCCTCTCCAGCTCCTTTCCGTCTCTTGTCCAACTTTTGATCTTAGGGAAATCATTTCTTCTATCTTTATTTGTTAACTTGAAATGAAAATGACATTTTTCGAAGGTGTGGGCCATAAGAATAATGCTAGTGGGATATTTATTTCATAAGGAAAAGTCATAAAGTTAGAAGTGAAATGAAAGGTAATGAAAACTCACTGCCACTAAAGAACTTATTCAAGTGCCCTTAAAAATCACAGATCTCCAGGAACTTCTCCAAATCAAACCTGTTTTTCAGATATCCACATTTTATCTCCACAGTAGGAAGGAGGTCGCTCCTTTCACTCCTGTGCCAGGTCATGATTTCTGCTAGAAGTCACTAGTTCTAGTTACTCTGTGTTTTCTTCCTCTTCTTTAGTGGAAAATGATGAAATTCCTTCATTTTGTAGACTTCAAGCAGAAATAAGGCTAAAAGTGTATTTTTAAAACCTTATTTTCCTTTAATGACTTATCCGTGTAAACATGGCCTTCATTCACTTAAAAACTTGTGCGGTGGGAGTGGGGGATGTTTTGTTCACTGCTGTATTCCTAAGGCTCATAACAGTGCCTTGCACATAGTAGGTGTTCAATAAGTAATTGTTACTCAGCGGTAAGAAAAGGATGAAATAATGCCATTTGCAGCAACATGGATGGACCTAGCAATTATCATACTAGGTAAAGTAAGCTGGACAGAGAAAGACACATATCATATGATACCACTTATATGTGGAATCTAAAAAACAATGATCCAAATGAACTTATATACAAAACAGAAGTAGACCCACAGACACAGAAAACAAACTTAGGGTTACCAAAGGGGAGAGGGATAAACTAGGAGTTTGGGATTAACATATACACACGACTCTATATAATATAGATAACCAATGAGGACCTACTGTATAGCACAGGGAACTCCACTCAATATTTTGTAATAACCCATAAGGGAAAAGAATCTGAAAAGGCATATATGTGTGTGTGTATATATATATATATATATATATATATATATATATATGACAATCACTTTGCTGTACACCTGAAACTAACACAACATTGTAAGTCAACTATACCTCAATGAAAAATAAGTAATTGTTAAATGAATGAATGATTTTATGACATGTTAAAGTGAGGTGATTTGTCTACTTATTTTCAACATGAAGAATACAACAGAATTTATCAAAGTTTAAGATGTGTATATGCTTTGGGTGTGTTATGTCAGGCCATCAATGGAGATGCACCAACTATAATACCATTTTATAGAGAGTGGAGTTTAGTGTCAAACAGATCACCTTAGATGTCATCTGAGGCAGGTTAATCATGGAATTACCAAAGAATCTTTAACTTAGAGTACACTTAAAGTAAAATAATAAAGCACTATTTCAGTAATTCCAATGCTATATTATTGGCTATTATAAAAACAGAAAATCTTGTCTGTGAATCAACAGAAAAATAAATCAATTGGTCTAAATACAATGTTCAGAATTTTGTTTCCTTTATACATACAGTCAAAAACATTTAACAACAAAATGTATTAGTAAAATATAAAAGCACATATATTGTGAATAAAAAAAGTGCTTATTAACAATTTGGTGTTTCAAATATACCAGCTACAGGGCTTCCCTGGTGGCGCAGTGGTTGAGAGTCCGCCTGCCGATGCAGGGGACGCGGGTTCGTGCCCCGGTCCGGGAACATCCCACATGCCGCAGAGCGGCTGGGCCCGTGAGCCATGGCCGCTGAGCCTGCACATCCGGAGCCTGTGCTCCGCGACAGGAGAGGCCACAACAGTGGGAGGCCCGCGTACAGCAAAAACAAAAAAAAACAAAAAAACAAATATACCAGCTACGGCTTTCATATTTCCTGTTTTTATGATGATGATTGCCCTCCTAGTATACAGCTGTTTCTCAGTTGTAACTACAAAGGGTGTAACAAAACCTAAGAACAACTATTTAAAGAGAAAATCGTTTCTTGGTATTAATTCATTTGTTTCATCAATAAATTATATTTTTAAAAGTTTTCATCTATAAGATGTATAAAGTCTGAAGATTTAATGTGTAACATGGTGACTATAACACTATTGTATATTTGAGTTTTACTAAAACAATAGAACTTAAAGGTCCTCACCAAAAAATAAATATAAATATATATACACACATATAAAATATGTGAGGTGATAGATGTGTTAATTAACTAGATGAGAGGAATCTTCACAATGTACACGTATATCAAATCATCACAATGTATGCTTTAAATATCTTACAGTTTATTCATCAGTTATACCTCTATAAGGCCAATGAATGAAAAAATTGTATTTAAGTGAAATCAGGGTTACATACTTAAGGTAATTGGAAACATTTTGATAAAATGGTATACCTTTGTGTATTCATTTTTAGAAAATAAACATACATTTTCATTTCATCCATTCTTACGGTTATTGGGAACTTTTATAATTTGCTTATGAATTACAAGGAAATATGTAAAGTGTAGGATTGTTAAAAAGTGCCAGATGGACAGCACTTAGCACACAAGCTCTCTATCAGTTCAGGAACAGGTATAAAAGTGATGCGGAGGCAGGTCCTTTTTTCTGCAATGCTTCTTAATTCTGCTGAGAATGATTCATCTCTAAGAAGGAAAGGAAAGAGGTGGATTGATCTCTAGGCTAATTCTATTCCTAATCTCTTTGAGCCTGCTAACAGTGTTGCTTGCACTACTGTGGCATTTTTTCCTGTTGTCATGGACACTTATCCATTGAAAACACACAGATGCCTGCTGACTGTCCATTTTTTTCACTTTGCCTGGTGAGTCTTGGGTCTGATTCAGGCTTTGATTAAAGCAAGAAGTACTCAGTAGAAATCCATTCTTCTTATTTCATGTAAAACTCGATGTGTGATTCCAGTGAGAAATTAAATGAATTGTGATTTTTTTTTTTAAGAAAAGTCAAAAAGATTTATGAAGCCCAGGTGCCTGTGGATACCTTATTTTAACAGATTTTCACAGCAGGAAACCACTTTTACGAACATGCCAATTAAGAGAGATTGTTTCACGAATGTATCAAACGATAGGATTCCATTAGTTTATAAATGTGTAATCTAGTGTGGTTTCTAAGGGAAAGATAGTTTTATTCATAAATATATTGATTCATGGCAAGGCTTATGTTTTTACTCTCCACTTGTGCTTACTGTGGACTCCTCTCCCCAAACTGAAAGGCAGTGAGGTATTTTTGAAAAAGCATACCAGGCTTTGGAATCACACAGCCATGTTCAAATACTAGTTCCACCACCGTGTGACCTTGGACCTGGTATTTTATCTCCCTGTAACTTGTTTTCTTTCTTCTTTTTCTTTTCATCTCTAAAATAGCATCTACCTTTTAGAGTTGTTTTTAGGATTAAATGAGATCGTGTATGTAGTGTGTCTGGCATAATCACTGAATCAATGGACCAAAGATCTTTCAATATGAGAATGATGAGCTAGAATCCTTGGTCTTTGTTTTTCTTTCACTATCCTGTGAGTCTCTGGAGGTCAGGACTGGAGTTCCCCATCTTGGTGTTCTGTGTTTAATACTGCTGCACTTAGTAGGGTATTCACTGTAGTGAGGGTTTGCAGAATTCCACTTCAAAGCTCAGCTGGACTGTGTCAGTTCAACTTCTCCTTTATACTGTTTCCTCTGCTTTCTGCATCTGATGTCTTTCAAGCAGTTATCAATTTTGCAACCTATGGATGACCTTGTTTCTGACACTTCTGTTAACAGGAGGTAAAACTACGAAATTTTGTGTTGAGTGCAGATCTTAGGAACGCAGTGTTTACCAGGGCACTGACCTAAGAAAATCACCATGCTCTGTTCCTCACGGAATTTTAGCTACTGGGAAATGAGTTAATTATTTTGCCATTGGCGTCACATTTTTGGAGGACTGCCTTAGCAGAAATCATAATTTACCCTCTGCTTATATGAAGGCAGTTTTGTAGCTCTTCAAGCGCTATATAGCTGTAGGATAGTGGTCCTATTATTATCTTAATCAGACAGTACAGCTGATATAATTCCCTTTGCTAAAGAGCAATGTCTTAGCTGTAAAGCAGAGCAGTGGAAAGGGCCACAGCATGACACACAGTTGCTTGGACACTTAACTCCAAGGCCCTGGGCACAAGTGCTTAGTCAACGTTCAATAAGCATCACGGGCTCCAACTAAGAAAATAGATGTTTGTTCTTTGGTGACACCATCGTAAGGTATTATCATAATAAAAACTATTTGCAACTTTTATTTGTGCTCAATTAGTCAAAAAAGGCTTTGCTTCTATTTTGGGCATTGCTGGTCAGTCATGACAATAGCAAAGCCTGCGTCATCATCAGAATATAGTTTAAAAGACATTGACTCATTGTTGGTTGCCTAATACTCCCCTTTTCTTGCACCATGAATGTTGACTTACTTTAACTTTGCTTCCTTTGTGTTTGCGGTGTCACTGTAAAATACCAAGATCTGTTTTATAGTCACACAAGACTAAATTGGGGGGAATTGCTTATCCCTACAACTAGTAGAATTGGAGGGAAATTATCCTTACAAATCAGTCGTGAGAAGAACCTTGATTTGACCAAAAAAACACATGATACAGACTGTGAAATCCTGACTTGGCACTGATAGAGCAGAAAATAGGTCATTTAACAAGCCATCAGCTAAATGTGAGCTAGAAACCTACCATTATTTGTAGTTCATTTGGTCCCGAATAATGGCAGTTTGCTCTCTTTGACAGTCGTGGGACCTCCGGCAGGTTGCTTCATCTCCCTGAGCTTTAATGAATTCATTGTAAAATGGAAATATGAGTTGCTGCCTACTCAGGCTGGAGTGAGTCGTCAGGTACCATTAGGGTCATGTCTGGGAATCACTGAAATGTCAGCGCCAGTCTCCGCCAGTCTCCCCCATCCAAGAGCAGATTGGAAGGAACACTAGAAGAATGCAGCCAAGTGAAGGGGACCACTGTGCCCATGTGCCCTGACCTCAAACACCTGCCATCCCATGCATCGTATGTTCCTGCCCTCCCCTGAGCCTCAGAATCCTTAGATGTCAGAACTGGATTCATGCAGTTTAGGTTGTGGCCTCACCAGAGATAACTTTCAGTGACTGTGGAAAGGAGAGAAATGAAGCGGTTCTTTGTGACATGAGACCCAAGCCATAAATCTGGTAGAGCATTAAGCAAGGGACCAAGAACTTAAAGAATGACTCTTAGAGGCCGCTGCCACCCTGTGTACAACACCAGAGATGGGGCATGCATGGCTCAATGATCATTAATCCTTCCAAAGATTTTTAGGCTCGAAAGAAGTTGCCAAGCCTGCCTAAGAGATACAAAAGCTGAAAACTAGTTTACATTCAGTAGGTACTCAAGTGTTGTTTGCAATAATTCGCACCAGCATTGGAGCTCTTAAGAATTTAATTTTGTGAGTTTTATGTTTGAAAAAGGTAGTAGCAAGTTAGAATATGGCGCAGAGGAAAAAAACCCAAATTACCAAAGGTTCAGGAGTAAAGAAGGGAATAGATTTTATAAGGAGGAAAAAAAAGACAAAAGCTTGACTCAATAAGTTTTTATCTTTTTGAAGAGATGTCTGCGGATGAGATGGCGATCAGGTGTTTTCTGTCAATTAGACAACTAAACAAGATCACCTCAGCAGGAAAATTTTAAATTAGACATGACTCTCCCTGAAAGATCTCACCCCATCCCTGTGGCTTCGGCTGAGCGCACGATTTGTGTGTCTGTCTCTCTAATCAAACTAAGAGCTCCTTCAGATAAGGTCTGTATGGTAATTTATGAATTCCTTCTACCTAGCCCCATGTCAGGCATTCAGAAGATGCACGATTCGTATATTTTTATTTTATTTTATTTATTTTTGCGGTACGTGGGCCTCTCTCACTGTTGTGGCCTCTCCCGTTGCGGGGTACAGGCTCCGGACGCGCAGGCTCAGCGGCCATGGCTCACGGGCCCAGCCGCTCCGCGGCATGTGGGATCTTCCCGGACCGGGGCACGAACCCGTGTCCCCTGCAAAGGCAGGCGAACTCTCAACCACTGCGCCACCAGGGAAGCCCCGTATATATTTTTTTAATGCTAAATTAAATCAGCAGTTCTGGAAAGGAGTCTTTCCTAAAACTATTTCCTCCCTCAAATTTAGCCCATTTCCACTCCTCTTTTTAAACAGCTAGACTCAAAACATTGGAATCCTTTTCGACTCCTGACGTTTCCTTCCTGGCCGTTTCTCCTCCTCACATCTAATTAGTCTTCTCTTCCTATGGATTCTTTTTTCACCACTTCTCTGAATCTGTATTTCTTCTTTGGGATTCCTGTTGCCATCACTGGCTCGGGTCCCTAGTTCATGCTCAAACACTGATCTCTTCAGTAAAATGTCTTTGGCTTTTCACCCTAATCCCAGCCTGCGTGTTTAAGTTAGGTCATTTGTCCCAAAACACTGCTTGCGCTTTCCCCGCCCCAAAATCTTCAGCATCTGTCTCCCAAATTTTTACAAGCGCTCTACAGTTTGTCTATACTAAATCTGCAGGCGCATCTTCCACTCTATCCCTACATTAACTTGATATTTCAAGCAGTGGTTAGCTTTAGCCTTTCCTTGGGTATGTTGTAAGTCTTCTTTCCTCTGCTCTGGGTTATTCCAGTTACCTACCAGAATTCCCTTTTCTTCCTAGTATCATCTTCCCAAATCCTCCAAGGTTCACAATTGCCCCAAAATACTTCTGTAGACTTCCTCACTGGTTCCCACAGTACTCTCATGCTATACTCAACTATTTAGCATATGGTATGAACTGGAAAGTTAATTGTTGAAAGGGGGATGTTTCAGAACAAGACAACGTCTGACTAGCCATTGTTAAAAGTAGTTCTGCCTTCACGCGAGAACCCTATCTGAAAACCTTATAAAGTTTTTTGGAACGTTTAACGTCTGTAGCAATCTGAGAGAAAAAGCGCTCAAGAATCTTGTGTCTACCCATTAGCGAAATTATTTGTAGGCATGTTTTACACTTTGAGCACCTTTTAGGTGCATTTAGAGCATAGAGTGCATTTCTCTAATTACGAAATTTTGTATTTTAACAAGTATTCTCCGACACACTCATTTTGACATTTAATCTTGGATTCATACCCAATTCTGGGTACAAAACCAACGAGTCCTTACCAGCCTTAATGATCTTAGAAGCACTTTGAGCGCTGCTGGGTACACAAAGCACGTTCATTATTGACCTCTCATCCAAGTTGCTTCTTTGGAGAAAGCTACGAGAGCTACAGATATTTATTACTTAACGAATTGCTAAATAACAGGTGACGGAGAGTGACTAGCTGACAAAACTAGGTAGAACGCTCATCTTAAGAGAACCCAAAGGGGGAGATTTGTCCAAAGAGAAAAGCTGTTTCCCCCGACCCCTACCCCCACCCCCAAGAATTTATTCTGTTGTATTTTGTTTTGCAAACAGACAAAAGGACCGGCAGAGCTCAGGAGGGTTTTGTGTTGCACCGAGGTTGGGGGCAAGAATTTGAAAGGGATCAGTGAATCAGATGTAATGTGGACCCTGTTAAGCCACCCAATCTCTCTTTTTTGCTGACGGTCAGTATTCCAGTTATAAAAAGCTGCAGAGGCATTTCCGCCCACTCGAAAGAACTTTATCCCTGTTTTTATTCTGACATACCTATTATGACTTTGTTCACTAAGCAGAAGGAATTATGGGAAATGGAAATTCAATGGCATGTTTTTATTAAAGGGCTATGTGTGTATCTTCATGGAGAAATTAAAGAACCAAGCAGAATCCTACATTTTCCTTTCAGGTAACAAAAATTGCCTTATTCATTCTCACTAACAGTGATTTGGTTGAACCAGAAAACAAAGTAGCATAAAATGAGATGGCTTATACACAAAGCATATTTTATATTTTTAAAAAAAGAAGTCAGTGATGCTATGAATTTCTGTGATTCTAAAAATCAAATTAAAACATAATCACAGGGACTTCCTTGGTGATGCAGTGGGTAAGAATCCACTTGCCAATGCACAGGACACGGGTTCGAGCCCTGGTCCAGGAAGATCCCACATGCCGGGGAGCAGCTAAGCCCATGAGCCACAACTGCTGAGCCCGTGAGCCACAACTACTGAAGCCCGTGCACCTAGAGCCTGTGCTCTGCAACAAGAGAAGCCACCGCAATGAGAAGCCCGTGCACCGCAACGAAGAGTAGCCCCCACTCGCTGCAACTAAAGAAAACCTAAGAGCAGCAACGAAGACCCAACGCAGCCAAAAAAAAAAAAAAACAACTGTACACGTGTATTCTGTGGGGCAGGGGTGGTGGTTTAAGGAGGGAATGCTTAAAAGCCGTATTTCTCCTTTGCCTTCCTTAGTGCTGTAAGTATAGAGAATTGCACATCTTCAAATCCAGCTGCTGCTAGTTGGCAACAGACTCTGTTCGTCCCTTTCTGTATGTAGTAGACATTTTCCTGCAATCTGCAAATAAATGAAAGGTTTACAAGCCACACGTTTTTGTGGCAAACTTTATCCCTTTTGCGATACTCTATTTAAACATGTTTTTAAATGTCACCTTCAGCTTTTTGATTTCGTGGCCTAATTTCCCTAATGCCCACTATGTAGATCTTCATCTTAAATCACATAATTTGCTAGAGAAATATTTAGATGAGACTGTGACTTCCTTGATGGTAGAACACTTGCCATGTTTACGTTCAGATTTCAGCTCCTTCCTTACAGGAGGACGGACACGTTCAGACATGGGAAAAGGAGTACGAAAATAGAATATTAGGCAGCTATGAAAAGGAATCTTATAAATAGAAAAGCATTATTAATGTCCCTTTACATTTTAGTTCAGATGTCTATATTTTTACAAATCTAATTTATTTGAAGCGGGATTAACCTGTATTTAGTTGCCTAAATGTGCTTAAGATTAAGAATGTGTCGCATACTTCTCTTACTTAAGATATACTTTGAGTTTAGTAGATCTTCCTGAAAATAAAGTCAAATTTAAAAGTCCTTGGCTACGAGTCATCTTTAAATAAGAGATCTCTGTTAACCTAAAGTAACTCTGCAAGTCTGAGAAATGAAGGTTAACCTCATTAATTTTGTAAAAATTTGCCAGACATCAAGGGATTTGAAACCGCCTAGAAAAATAATCAGATATTCAACAAAGTTTCTTGTTTTAAAGGCTAAACTGTAATCCGTGAAAGAATTATCCAAAGGTGGTATATGCATATAAAACAGGCGGTTTAAAGAAATTGACTTTGAACCTGAAAAAAAAAGAATGCTACTCATTAGAAACCAAAACTTGGCAGCAGAATGTTTTTGTCTGGCCATTATGGTAAGAACTGAATAAAGAATGTCTCCTTTATAACAAACACTGAGTTTATTTTATTGGAAACTTTTAAAAGAAAATATGTCGTGTAAAAGCTAAAGGAGTACCTATTTTACTTCATCTTGAAATAGTCACATTGGTTTTCTTGCCGTATAATCTCCCAAGGAACTTTGTAGGTCCTCAATTTATCTTTCCTGAGGAGCATTTATGCTATCAAAATTGCAAACTCAGGAGAAATCATGGATCGCATCTTTAGTTGTCTCGAATGCATATTTTTATCTTCCAGAGTTTTTATTTCCAGAGAACTATTTCTAAAGAAATGTCTTCTAAAGAAGTTCAGGCTTTACCTCTTCTCATTGACATTCATTATTATTATTTTTATTTTTCTTCTTTTTGCGGTACACAGGCCTCTCACTCCTGTGGCCTCTCCCACTGCGGAGCACAGGCTCCGGACGCGCAGGCTCAGCGGCCATGGCTCACGGGCCCAGCCGCTCCGCGGCATGTGGGATCTTCCCGGACCGGGGCACAAACCCGCATCCCCTGCATCAGCAGGCGGACTCTCAACCACTGCGCCGCCAGGGAAGCCCGACATTCATTATTTTTAAAGGGAGTGAGGAATAGAATTTGGAACTTGAAATACTGGTCGTATCTTTTGCCTTCAAAGATTTATACTCATTGTGACACCCTAGTACAGAAATGACTGAAATCTGTTCATGCAAAGAAGGTGATTGGTCTATCAGAGGAAGAGTCGTGTTTCAAACAGAATAACTTAAGCTTCTTTACTTTTCTTGGTGACAAAGAAATTCTAGCAAGAGGAAAGCAACCAGATTATAAAGTACAATTCATTAATGCCCATGTAATTTGTTAACCTCTTGAAAGGAAGAGTGACCATTGAATCATTGTCACGATTTCGATCACTCTAGCTCTTGCTGCCCTTTCATCCGTCGTTACATGGAATGTGATACTTAGATTTTAACTTTGCTCTGGGATTTGATAGCTTTTAATAACTAGAGAACAATACATTTAAAATGATTTTATTCCTGTAGGAGTAGTCCTTTGCTTTTTGTCTCGGAGAAGCCATTGTCTTTTACTTAAAACTTACTCAACAACAATTAAAACAAAACAACCAAAAAACAAAAAAAAAACGAGTATCACGTTCAGTGGTGATATTCACTCAGGGATTTGTTATGATATTGAATTTTAGAATATGTGTATGCATCTTTTTAGTGCTATAAAAGATATTAGCAGTCTTCCAGTGAGACTTTCCCATAAGAAATGAAGATCCAAAGCTGTTCAGAGGATTATTGGGCATCAGTGGGACCGCAACCAAAACGGAATTTACTGACTTGTGGTCCTCTCTTCTCTTTATTTTTTGCAAACAAGAACAGAATGATAAGAAAAAACATCTCATCATCAATGCAGTTCCTTCTTATTCAGAGAAAAGTACCCTACGTCAGACTAGTTGAGGGTATGGTTCAATTGAGTATAAAACGGTAGTGTTTTAATGGAGATTTCTTATAAAATACATGAGATTAGAGTTGGCCTTTATTATACAAGCAGTGTTTTGGTTTTTTTTTTAGTATCGTTTAGCTTTATGAATAATTCATCTGATTAGAAGCTGAGGTTGCCTCTGTACTGTACTCCAAATTAAAGTGCGTATTTAGTGCCCCTGTTGTTTGGACTATAATTTATTCAAGGCGTGCTTGTTATATAATGAGTCTGATTTTTCTGTGTGATTTGCTCAATCAATCCTATTTCTTTATAATCACATCTTGCATATTATATTGTGTATTTTTGAATAATTCGCACGTTTAAAAAATGCCACTCATGGTCTTCCTCATGTTAAGAGGTCACCCATGGGCTCTGGAAAAGGGGAAATGCTAAGCCTTTTTTAAAAACTAGAATGGCATTTAAATTTTAACAGTGAATCCTACTGTCACATAGGCATGGTATACACACGCACTGCCCCTGAATTCTATGAACCAATTTCATGTGCATCAGTGATTAGATTGTTCGTTTGTACCTCTGTTGACATTTCTTCTTTTAGCTGAATGGATTTCAGTCTACCTGGAGACTGCTTCTCTCAGTAAAGCCTTTAGCCCATAAGACTCCCTCCCCCACAAAGATAATATGTCCCCAAAACTCCTTGCCAAACAAATTTGCCCTAGAAAAAGATCCTTTACAGATACTCATCCTTAACAAAGGCATTGAGCGAGAAGCAGCTGAGCTGATCCAGACACCACTCTTTCCATAAACACTGATGCCTCTGTGAAGGCACCATCACTGCCAGACTGCCATGCCTCGATCACCTTAAAGCCACCACCTCTCGCCCGTCGCCACGCAGCCTATCGGAGTCCTGTTCATCCTTCTCTGCTCAGTTCAAAAGTCGGCTGCCATTTCACTACATCTTTAGTGATCGCCTTTCTCCCTTCGGTTGTAATTGTCAAAAGCTTTGGTTTAGCCCATCTTGTTATATATTGTTCTACTTTACTGTTAGTTATTGGAGCCCTTTCCTCCTAATTTTAAACTCCTAGAGATTAGGGATCTTGTTATCTTCATTTCAGTATTCATCTTAAATGGCAAACAAGGAATCATTTGGTTAATTTTCATTGAGAGTGGGCTGTTCGGGGAGAAATGGAAATCAGCCTTCGTCCTGAGAGGTAATGGGTGCTACCTAGGATGCCCCCAAAGAATTTCGGGCAGCAGTGGCCACACTCTCAATGTGATGAGGGAACTTACACTCTGTGGCCTTCTGTTTCCCTGTGTATGAAGATGGGCAGCTAAAGAAAGAACAGGAAAAAATAAGTACATGAAAGTATTTATATCATTGTAGGTGATATTTAAATGAGACATATCACAGACATTCTAAACTCTGAACTCTGGGCTTGGAAACAGTAATACTGAGAGTATTAGTTGACTGCTTACTCTGTACATGCTGAGTTACTCTGTAAGTTGACCACCTACTCTGTAGTTACTACTTACTCAGAGTACAGCACTAAGTAGACAGATAGATGGATTCACACATACATACAAAATAAGTTCATGTGATGTTATTAACTAGTACTGTCGGATCTGTGGAAGAGGGTGAAATCCCCACCTTTGTCTTTTGTTTCTTTATATCGAGTCATCCAAGGAATATAAAAAAGAATGTGTATATATATGTATTACTGAGTCCTTTTGCTGTACAGCAGAAATTAACACAACATTGTAAATCAACTATACTTCAATTTTTTAAAAAGTTAAATAAAAAAAATAAAAAAAAGGTCATCCTATCCACCTTCTCATTGAAGCAGGTTATAGCTGGTGGTTAAGATGCTGAAACCCACAAGTTGCTTTATGCCCATTCTTAGTGGTCCCCAGTTTTGAGGAGACTTCATGCATACATGAATGAACACTAGCTCAGCACTAGACTGTTGTTGTTTGCCTTATTCTTCACTATTGAGGAGCTGGTTGGAATTTGTTCATTCCTCCTGCAAGTTTTCAAACCACCATTGTCTGAGAGGTCATGTAGTACAGTAGAGCACAGACTCTGGGAGGTCTGTGGCATCCCAGCCATGGCTACACGTTTTGCCCATTAGGCCAATGACTAGGCTGCAAACATCAAAACACTTTCGTTTGCTGCCTCTCTATTTGCTTAGCTCTTATTAAGATGCATGATATGCTGTGCTCCTCCCCTATGTGTTCTGTGATTCCTATTACTCATCCCTAGTCAACCCAGGTAATAAATAAAAAGAGTGTCTTGCATTCCTTTTATTCATTCTCTGGTTTGATTGGAAAAAGTCAACTCTAATCATGTATTGCTATCAGTGACATGGAAAAAAAAAGAAAGGAAGCAAGTTGGAAAAAATTAGGAAAGGTGACTTTATCTATAAAGACTAAAAAGACTAAAATTAACCTAGTGGCCTTTTACCTGGGCAATTGATTAATCAATTAATTGATTAATTATCAATTAATTAATCAATCTCCTGCCTGCCTGTTGTCCAAGTTTTCTTGCTTCCTCTCTTATTCTTTCCTCTCCTCTCTCCTGCATTGTGTAATATTCCAAATATACGGAAAAGGGCCTGGGGCAGGAATCAGTGTAGCTTGTTGGAGGAATCACCAGACGGCCTACGTGACTGTGGCTGCCCAGTGAGCTCCAAGAGGAAAGGAGGAAGAGGTTGCAGGGCCAAGGGCTTTTGTTAAGGATTTTGTTCTACGTGGTGTGATAGGAAGCCTTTGAGCATGATTTAATTTATGTTTTTAAAAGGCCAGTCTAGGTGTCGCAGAGAGTGGGAGTGATAGGCGAGTCAGAGGCTCCAGCTATAATTCAACCCAGATAATGGCTGGTGCCGTGGGGGTGCTGAGAAATGGCCATATTGGGGATATATTTTGAAAGCAGAGCTGACAGAACTTTCAAATAGATTCCTTTTGGAATAAGACAGGAGTCAAGCTCAACTCCTAGTCTTGTAGTCAGAGCATTTGGGTGAAGGGTGAAACTGTTCACCATGGCATTCGTTGAGGGCAGAAGTGAATCAAGAGTTGGCTTTGGAACCTGTTCAGTTTGAGTTGCCTATTCGATGTCCAAATGGAGGTGGCAAGTAGGCAATTGGATATAGGAGTCTAGAGCTCGAGGGAACAGTCAAGGTTTATATAGACTTTCTCAACAATCTTCTTTGTGTAGGTGGTTTTTAAAACCTTGGGGCTGGTTGAAATCACCTAGGGTGAGAATGGAAAGAAGTGAAGATGCCGGGCTGAAGCTTGAGGCATCTTACAGAATTGCAGAAGAAGTAGCCAGTGGGTTAGAGCGAACCAGAGGAATGTTCCATGAAATTAAATTCATTTGAAGTGTGTTAGATTCTGATTGTTGATTTCGTTGACTGTCCTTAGTATTAGATTGTTTGATGTACGATACTTTGGGATTGTGGAATTTTTGTTTTCATCTCTCATTCTGCCCTTGCACAAAACCACTCTGAGCCCAGTCCCAGCCCCACATCCTGGCGTCAAATGGCAACCTAGATGCTGTGCCCTACGTCTTCTGACCTTCAAGCCCCTTAACCCAACAGAAGCTGAACTTCCAGTTGTCCCTGCCTGCTTCCTATCCAGGTGGCAAATTACATTAAGTTCATTTCTGGTCCACAGAGATGTTTATTTTGTTTTAGAGTGTGGCTAGATTTTGTCTCTCTCTTTTTAAAAACTCTTTATACTTCATCATTGCTGCCTGTTTGGAGCAAGGTTGCCCATCGAAAACGTGACCCGACTGTGCCATGCCACGCTGTCCAGAAGTCTCCTTCATACCTTGCATTTCTATTTGTTCTTGGTTTTTATATCCCTCTTTTTTTTTTAAATGGGATTTTTTTAAGATGAAAAATCCACATTTAATAGATCTTTCATCATCCCTGTTTAGGTGTATGTTTTTATATCTTTGTCTCAATTATTTACGTGTGTTGTTTTAATTCATTTTAACGACTCTGGAAGTCAAATGTCTAAGTTACTTTTTTAAAAATAGGGCTTTTAGTATATTATCCTAAAACATTAGTATTGCTGGGGCTTTTAGGCAAAAAGATGTAATTCCAACTGGTCTGCTTAATGCATCTACTTATCAGGATGGGATAAGGATATTGTTTTAGCCTAAGTCAGTTTTTTGTAGCTAACACATGCAGACTGAGAATTGGTTAAGTTGGGAGTAAATAGTGTGTACATAGGATACTTGCCTTGACATCCTCTTGGTTAATGTAGTGAAAATCCTTTAATACATGCCTGTGTATTCATGGGGTAAATCAAACATGCAAAATCTTTATCTCTGTAAAACTTAGAGATACCCTGACCCTTCATAAGTTTACCTTAGAGCTGGACTAAGTGTCATTTGGAAAAGCAGGGGTAAGAATAATGTCCCTGGACAGAACACTCATGCACCTAAGATGTTTTCAGATAAATCACAGTGTGGAGCATGTGAGCTGGCCATAATAGTACAGTGTGTGACCATTCATCCCATGCACTTTGATATAATTAAGGAGAATGGTGAAATAGAAGTGTAATCATTTCTCCAAGAGGGAATGTCAACGCATTAATGAGTAGAAGGCTTATTATTGTCAGTTGAAGCAGCAGATTTTTGCCCAGCAATTTGGATTGCTGAGTTGGTGTGTTCACAGAGGTAGATGTTCATTTCAGGCTGTGATAGAAGGGAGGGGAACGCTTTTGAAGAGGATTTTTTGTTTCACTTTTTTGTTTGTTTGGTTGGTTCTTTTAAACCAATGACAGCGTTTTGGAATGACTGCAATTTTGGGCATTATAATAAAAATTTAATAAGCATAAAATATAATTTCTAAATATAAATAAGTAATTGACATTTAAAAGAGTATTACTCAAATATTTATGCATTTGCATAAAACCAAATAATCTTGAAATAGCCCTTTACTACTATTACATTGATGCATTAAAATCATAGCCCATTTTTTTTATTATATGTCATAGATTACTTACCCTTGTTTTTCTTGTGACTATCTGCAGTAGATCAGAGTAAGTACTAAGAAATACTGTCTGGTTAGGCTGTTGGAAGAATACTTTCATGCTGTTAGAGCAGCTTTCTAGTGTTTATACAATAATTCTTCAAAAAGTTGGAAACTGGTCTACTGAGACAATAAAAAAATGGAGGCCATGTTTTTCCCCAGGTTATACAGTGATGTTTACCCACTAACAACCCATTAACTGAATCTACATTAGAATTTGTTCATTGCTTTTACTACTTAAATTTCATTGGCAACTTAGAGACTTCATATAATTACTTTGAGCAACTTCATTGGCTCTGTGAAAGACATAGTAACATTGATGACATTTTTATGGAATCCGATATATATTAAATACTTAATACACATCGTGTTGCTCATGTTCAGAAAAATGTAGACAGCCTTTAGAAATAACGCATGTAATATTGTGGGTTTTGGTGTTGCTTTTGTTAAATTTTTAGTTTGTTTTCTGTAGAAAGTCCAACTTTGCTCTTTGCAAAGTTCTTTCCAGTAGCTAGTGAGCCAGTATTTCTTTGGGGGGAATTTGGCAGTAATAATAGGGAATTCAGCTTTTAAATTATGAGTTATGTGTTATGGCAGATTTTCAAGAGCTGTTTTATATATCAGTACATTGTCATTTCTTCATATATGACAAGGATATTTTTCTCTAAAATCGAGTAAAGGAATAAATATTTCTTAAATTGTTTTAAGTGTTTAGGATAAAAATCTTATCCTTTCTGTTTTCTAACTTTACTGTCAGCAAATAATTTGGGATTTAATAGTTTAATAGTTCAATGGACTTTAATTTCCATTCATGTGATATCATGTCATACTGTAGGACTGAGTTGCTTAATGAACATTATGTTCTATGTACCTCTTTCTCTTATTCAAATTTTATAAAATGTACAACATCCTTTTGTTCCTTGGTATACCCATGTCTTACTTAGCAAGTTGGGCATTCTGGGGAGACGTTCCCTCTTTCTGGTCTCTGTGGCACATTTTTAAGCCACACTGTTGAAATTGATTTAAACACAAGATTAGTTTAGTTTTGTTTTTTCCTTTCTAGTGGTATACTTGAAAACTCCAATTAGCAAGAATTTCTTTTTTCAGCAAAGTTTATTCGGAGAACTCTGTTTTCTTTAAAAATTAATAAAAACCTGCCACAAAACTTAGGAATTAGGATCCTTCTTTGTTGACATAAGTAGCCTGAAACATAAAGCTAACTAAATTGCATCAAATTTCAGAGACTAATAATCATACATTTGGGAAAAAGAGCTTCCACACAACCTGTGTTCTGTCAGAGTAATTTAATTAGAGGTAGTGATATTTCAGTGTAATTTGTTAATGGGCACATTCTGCAAAAAAAAAAAAAAAGTAATTCTGCCTGAACACTGATCATTTAATATATTTTTAGCTGGATTCTGTCAAAAGAAAGGGTTTTCATTGAATTTCATGAAACAGAGATGCCTGGAGGAAGAATATCAATGAAGTGAAGAACAGAAGAACAGTTTAAATTTTTTGAGTTACTAGAATTGCATATAAGGGAGAATGTAATAACCTTACTGCTTTTCCAGAGGTTTAATATATGAAATCGTATGCATAGCATTATTGGACAATTGAAAATCTAAATTTCATATTTTGAATGTCATAATCATCATCCCTACTGCTTGTTTTGATTTTTTTCAATTTCACGAAGAATATCGTAGCTCTTTATTCCTTTCTTTTATTTGTGGCAACTTGTATATAGATGTTAGTTAAATACTACATGACTTGCCCTGGAAAGAAAATGAAATAACAGCTTCTCTAGATTTTATAACATTTTAGAGAACATTATAATAAAACCTCTTGCTTTTGGTGGGGAAATACCAACGCTTTTAGTAAGAAGAAATATTTTAGTTGTATTAATTTGATCTACAATAAGTTTGATTCTGATTTATTTCATTTCATAGACACTTCATCCTAATTCTGCTGCAGTGAGAGGGATTTAGGTCACTCAAGTTGAGACCTTATCATGATAGGCTAGGATGTGCTGCAGTAACAATTACCCCCATTCTTCTGTGCTTAACGTAAAAAATGTCAATTTCCCCTTCCTGCGAAGAAGTCCTCGGTGGAAGCAGGAGACTCTCCAGGGCAGTTCTCCATGGCTGGGCTCACTCACCCCGGGGGTTAGATCCTGTTATTATCTGCGTTTAACATGTCCTTTCTTAATTGCCACTGCAGGGAAAGAGGGCATCAACTTTTTTTTTTTTAATTTCTGCTGTTCAGCAAAGTGACTCAGGTGGCTCTCCCTCTCTCTCTCTCTCTCTCTCTCTCTATATATATATATATATATATATTCTTTTTTATATTCTTTTCCATTATCGTTTATCCCAGAACATTCAATATAGTTCCCTGTGCTATACAGTAGGACCTTGTTGTCCATCCATTCTCTATGCATCTACTAACCCCAGACTCCCAGTCCATCCCTTCCCAACACCCCCTGCCCTGCTGCCCCTGGCAATCACAAGTCTGTTCTCTATATCTGCGAGTTTTATAAAGAAGTTCATTTGTGTCATATTTTAGATTCCACATGTAAGTGATATCGTAACGTATTTGTCTTTCTCTTTTTGACTTACTTCACTTAGTATGATAACCTCTAGTTGCATCCATGCTGCTGCAAATGGCATTATTTCATTCTTTTTATGGCTGAGTAGTATTCCATTGCATACACGTACCACATCTTCTTTATCCATTCCTCTCTCAATGGACATTTAGGTTGTTTCTGTGTCTTGGTTATTGTGAATAGTGCTGCTGTGGACATAGGTGTACATGTATGTTTTTGAATTACAGTTTTGTCTGGCTGTAGAGGGTATCAACTTTTAAATGCTGCTGCTGGGAAGCAATATATGTGACTTCAATCCCCAGATTTTATTGGCCAGAGTAATCCACATGGTCATGCTGAAGGCCAAGGAGATGAGAAGTGTCATCTTTATGAATGTTTAGAAAGAGGAGAAAAACTGAAATTATTGGTCATCATTCTCAATGCCAACTGAAGCGTTAATATTTCAGCAGTATGGCAAAATAGATCAGTGTTTCCCAACCAGATTGCCAAGAATGGGATATAAGTGTGCTGTAGATACTCATGGTTGAACTTTTTTATAGTGTTAAAAATGTGAAGGCATTTTTATTATAAAACAGGTCAGTAAATTAACTCACAATAGTGAACATTACATTTGAATGCTCTTTCATTGCTTTCTGTAAAAACTTCCTGAAAGTTTTTATTATTTTTATTATTTTTCTCTTTTGCTAAGATTTGCATAGACCCAAGTCTCCACATAGCATCTCCCCAGATCTTTTCATTGGCCAAGTACTTGCCGCACATGGAGTGAGCACCAAAATGTCCCCTTTCCCACTGAAGCCCCCCAGTCACCTGATCATTGTTTTCATATCAGCGTGTTTATCCTAAGTGAAAATTTTATGCAAATGTTACTTTTATTATTCTTTCAATTTAATTTGCTTGCATCTTTTGCTCATACTTTTCTCCATTTAATTGTAAAAGAGAAGGTATATATAAATTTTATGTTTTTGTCAGGTACCAGAGAATTATTAACTTGGTTAGATTTCTCAGTTGTTTATTTCTTCTTCCCTCCTTCTTTTTCTTTCTTCTACTTTCTTCTTTTGCTTTTTTTCCTTTATTCCTGTTGGATTTTAAAGTTAACAGTCAAAATCTTTTCTCGATGGAAACCAATAGTTAATTTTTGTGTGTTTTTTAAAATTAAAATGTCTCTATTATGTTAAATTTATATAGGTTTTTGGAAACAAATTCCTTAGAATTAAATTGATTGGTTTTTCTGGACATAAAATTTACTAAATTACTAAACAGGACTGTAAGTTACAGAAATGGATTGCTTTCAAAATATTTTTTGATTATCCAGAACTGTAAATAATGATTATATTTTGTACATTTTTAAGACTTTCAATTATTAAATTAAGTGAAAATTAATATTCAGTATTCCAATTTAGATTACAGTACGTTCAATTTTCCAAGCTTTTCATATGCCTTATATTTAAATGTTTTAACAATGCAGAAGACCTGAAATATATTTATTTTATAATTGTAATATTTATAATATTCATTAGTATATTACAGGATAATATTACTTATACTTTACTATTTATATATTATATGTATATTATATATTATTTACACATAGATTTTCTGAAGCTATACATGCCTGCAGTCTCTTTTGTCTTTAGATTTCATTTTAAAGTATGTTTACTTTCCCAACCCAGTGGAAAATGAAAAGACTTCAGTTACAAAAACCCCTTCAAATGTTTTCCCTCAAATTGGAATTCATGAATCCTTATAATTATTCTCACACCTGGTCTAAAGGTTTTATTTGATGCAAACGTGAGCCAGTGAAGCTACATGCAGGACTAATTGTGTGCTCACTGTACCCCAAAACAACCAATTTAGGCAGAAGAAATTTGGGATTCTCTTAAGCAGAAAGTAAGCAAATTCCTTTATGAGATTGAGTATAGCACTACATGATCAAGTTCTAAAAGCCATTTATGGGATTTTACACTTAATGCCTGAGGCCAAAATGCCTCACACAAAGGCAGAATTTCTTAGTTTACCAGCCTATATGTGTATCATCAGTGCTATACTGGAAACCAAGGAAGTAGAAGAAATCGAAAAGGAGCCACTTTTGAATAATACACTCAGGAGAGGTACTGTTGGCATGTCACACATCATAGTGACAGCACTAATCAAAAAGATGATTAGATCAAAAGAGTGATCATTGCATGTTGATGACTTTAAGGAATTAATAAATATGTTGGCTAATAGCAGTCGTTAGAATCCTTAAAGAGCATTATTCATTTTGGAAAAAAAAGGAGGATAAACTTTTGTAAATCATACATTCAAAGACCCAAATGAACACTTTAAAGCAAGATTTTAAGCAAATATTACATGAGGCTGATGCTTTGGCCATAATGGCGTGAAGGTATAATGGCTATAAATGGTATGAAGATATAAACATCAGGAATTTAATCTGAGAGCCCCATGATTCTGTTAGTTTTACTCACCTAGAAACTCTTGTATATAAAGGTTTGCTCATAAATCTTAAAACCACATAAATTGATATTATGAAAATAAATGGCAACAGCTTTATGCAAAGATCAGGGATTAGAAAACCATATTTGCTGATATATACCAAAGTGCCCAAGCTGTCCAAAGGACACTTTTTTTGCAAGAGTTTATTAGCTAATAGAAAAATGGATTGTGAGTGTGTTTGAATGTTGTTCACTGCAGATTTGTTGAAGGAGAGTTATTTGCTTGAAAAAAATAACCTATTTAACTGACATTTTGGAGCACCTGAATGAACTTAATTGAAAATCGCAAAGGCCATGTAAATAATAGTACACATACTCACCAAGCTTATGGATTTGAAACAAAGTTCAGCTTTGGAAAAAGGATAAAAATGATTCATTTGTGATGTTTAGTTGGTGTTACATTTTAAATCCTAAGGAAGAATTATTGACTGTTAGAGCAATATATATATGCTTGAAGTCAAGTTTTATCATTATTTTAAAATACTTAGGATGAAAAAATATGAAAACTTTTGCATTTCCACAAGGAATTTCAACATTGTATTTGTCAATTAAGAAAAAGAAGGACCAGGAAATTTAATCAGTATATCCCTCATGGTTCATGACGAGAAAGAACTTTCTGTCAATTGGAGAAAAAGTGATGAACTCTGTGCTACCCATTTGCTACCACCAACTTTTGTGAATAAAGTTTGCCTTGGTGGTAATTATCAAGCATTTGATGTCTCTGTCATAAAACTTGTTATTAAAAAGGCATTTCATGCAAATAAGCTCAAATTTCTTATTAAAGATTTTTAAAAATTCTTTTGTATGGAAGTTTTATGTATATTTAATAGTCAGTATGTTTCCCAAAACTCTGTATTTCATTTTTCTTGTCATAATTATATGCTATAAAGAAAATGGAATGACTTTTTCCACCAAGGTCCATATGGAAATTTCCAAACTGTCTCTAGTGTATCCTACTGTGCATGTGTGAAAAGGATTGGTGGACCCTAAATGGTTCTAGGAAAAATTGTTCCTCAAATTGAAACTCAGAAAGGGCCTAGAGTAAGCGAAGAATATCTAAGCAGATAAGCAAACCTGCACTTGGTAACCTTTCTCCATTGGAATCTGTAAGTAAAAACACCATGAAATCCTTAATGTTGAGACAGTTCTTCTCTACCTTCCTCCCTATCACTTCTTCACTAATAGATAGCTAGCTAACTCCTTAATAAATATTGCCCTGTCCCCATAGAAGGAGAACGTCTGTTAACACTGTGAAACTATTTCTGTTTTCCCAATATGCCTTCAGAAATAGCAATTCATGTGGGAAAAAAATACAATAAAAAAGTCAAAGATATATTTAGGCACAAAACTATTTTACAGTGTTCTCTTGTAATTGTTTCTAAATATGGGTGATGTTTTACTCAGGCAAAAATTATAAACTGTATGTGTGTATTTGCACATTTTCATTTCTGTGGTTTATGTAGTGCTATTAACTGCTAATACATTTAATATATAAGATCCGTGGTTTGCCATTAATATTTTATAAGGATATTATGGTTTTATGGTCAACATTAATTTGAGGTATGGCTTTAAGAGTCAAAAGTACTTTAAAATAATTATTTCACTGGTGTTTAATTTCATATTAATCATGTTAACAAAGTTTTATGTAGGCTAGAACACAGTAACTATATATTATATGTAAACTATGCAATGACTCTAATAATAAATTTCTTGTTTAATATGATGATGTTTTTAGGCACAAACATTTAATTTTGTGTAGAGTTGTTTTAAATTTGAATGATCCAGTGGATCAAGTTTGCTTTTTCAGTTGTCTAAGGCAATTTATTTCCTTTTCTCCTATGTTTTGAAATTCTACAGCTTCTACTCTAAGTTATTTGAGCACTTAAGCAAAATTAACGTCTTAATGTAAAGAAGATCGTCAGAAAAAAAATATTTCAAGTTGAGTTCGATTGTTTTTCAAATAACAGAATTTCAGCTTTATTACATGTCTGGTAAAATATTATGACTTTCATGAAACTACCTTCAGTATCTCCATACATAGGGTGTTTATGTAAAGTTATTGATTCAGTTATATTATCCAGCTCCAGCTAATACCACGTTGGGGCAATTCACTGGAACTCACGTTTGGGAGAGACAGGATATTGACAACTATCTACTCCTTTTAAATATCTAATAATATAGCTAGTTCCCCTAAAGGAAGTATTTTTTAATTATGAATCGACTTTATTTTTTAGAACAATTCTAAGTTTACAGAAAAATCGAGCACCAAGTGAAGAGTTCCATATCCACCCCACCCCATAGTTTTCCCTATTATTAACGTCTCGCATTAATGTGGCACATTTGTTACAACCAATAATGATACATTACTGTAAAGTCCTTAATTTTACTTTAGGATTCACCCTTTGTGTTGCTCAGTCCATGAGTTTTGACAAACGCGTCCTGTCACGTATCTGCCATCACAGTATCATACAGAATAGTTTCACTGCTAAGGATGCATTTTAATTTAAAGTAAATGTATCATCACCTTTTCTTAAAAACCTATACATTAAAAAATGATCAAACTGCTTCATATTTTGGAAAATAAAGGTTGAAAATCGTATTATATTACTCAGAATTCTTTACCTACTATCCATTAGGAAAATATGTTAATAACAGAAACAGCGTGGTTCCAGTGAACTATGTATTTCTCCTCACAAGTCATATAACTATGATGTTTGCCTTCCTCATCTCAAAGTGGAAATTTAAATCTAATCTTAATTTTACCATGTCCCTTGAATATCTCGTTCTCCCTTTCAAGTGGCTTCTGTCCACTCTCCTTTTTATTTTTAACCAGGTTTTCTGGTAAACATATTTTGCCATAGTCCTCCTGAAAACCGTTTTGAAAGTCCATAACTGGTAAATAAATATATTATATAAATTGTAAATATGTATTAGTGCTGTAACTGAGATTCTATAACATAGCGGTTTTCCACTTTTTCTATTAATTTCTATGTTTCTGTAAAAACTTTCTCCTAAGTAAGTTTCAGCGCTTGGTGCTAGGGCAGAAGTGAATCTGGTCAATTTTGAGAAAATATTCATGGTGCATCTAAGTCATAAATGAACAAAACAACACACAATAAACGCTGACCAATGGTTAACAAATGGAATTCGTGTATTGTCCATTTAGTAGACTACAGAGTGGGTGGTTTCCATGACAGAAATTTATTTTCTCACAGTTCTGGAGGCTGGAAGTCTGAGATCAAGGGGCCAGCCGGTTTGGGTTTTCTTGAGACCTTTCTCTTTGGCTTGCAGATGGCCATCTTTTCCTCTGTGCGCACAATGGTCTTTCCTCTACGTATATGTGCATCTATGTCCAAATTTCCTCTTCTTATAAGACACCAGTCATATTGGATGAGGGCCCAGCCATATGAGCTCATTTACCTTAATTACCTCTTTAAAAACCGTATCTCCAAATATACTTATATTCTAAGGTACTGGGAATTAGGGCTTCAGCCTGTGAATTTTGGGGAACAGAATTCAGTCCATAACACTCATTGAAATTAATAAGCTTTTTAATTTGCATGACTTGAAAACAGTAAAACCTGGTAATTATTGATTAAGCATGTGAACCAGGCATATTTTGTGCATTAAATCACAACCACGGGATGAAATCAGGATTGATACTTCACTAAGGAGAACTTTTTCATTTGGCAATGGACCTTGAGTTGAGGTATTGATTCCACTGGTTGAATGTACAAAGGGAATTATGTAATACAAGACCTTTCTCTAAAACTGAGTAATGTCCCAAATGCTGCTTATTTTAATATTAAAGCAAATGAAAATTACCAGTTGTTTTACAAACCCAGAACAATTTAATAACAGAAATATTAAACCAATGGGGGCAGGGGTATTAGAAAAGCGAAACAATTTTAAGTAACTAACCATTATGCAATTTCCTCCCACGTGTTTTCTCCGATGTCAAACTCTCTGGGATCACCCACTTCTCATTCATAGGATGTGCAGTGACCCTTTGTAGGAAAAGGCACATGTTTTCCTTCTTTGCTAATACATTTTTTCAAAGGCCTGTATCTTTCCTAGCCTGCATCTTTCTGACACCTGAATCCAAATAGGTAAGCTGAGTACCAAATTAGCCGAAGTCAGTGGCAGTAACAGTGAGTGTGAATTTTTCTCATTTGCCACACACTCTCATTAGCCTGTGAGGGGCTCAGCTCCTCCCCTCTGTGGGACATTCAAGCTATGCTCCAAATGAAGAACTCCTTTTTAATATGCTAGTTACTTTGGTACTTTCAGAGATCTAAATGTGGCATTACTCTCTTCCCAAGCATCTATCAAGCCTCTTTTACTTTACTTTTGTTGTCTATTAAAGGTTTAAGACGTGAAGATCCCTTTGTGCTCCTATAAGGCAAACAACCACTAACAGTCAAAAGCTTGGAGAATTGGTGGCTTTCTGAATTTTCTTCCGCATCTGTAGAACAGATAAAATGATTCCTACTTTGGGTGGTTATTCTTAAGGTTAAAGTAAATAACCTTAAGTGTCTTCTTCAGTGCCTAGCATTCAACAAATGTTAATTCATTTTCTTTCACAGCCCAACACCCTAAGTGTTCATCATCATATGAATGGCTAAAGATGTGGTATACACACACACACACACACACACACACACACACACACACAATGGAATACTACTCAGCCATAAAAAAGAATGAAGTTTTACCACTTGCAGCAACATGGGTGGACTTGGAGGGGACTATGCTAAGTGAAATAAGTCAGACAGAGAAAGACAAATACTGTATGATATCACTTATATGTGGGATCTAAAAAATACCACAAACTAGTGAATGAAACAAAAAAGAAGCAGACTCACAAATCTAGAGAACAAACTAGTGGTTACCAGTGGGGGGAAGCGGGGAGGGGCAATACAGGGGTGAGGGTGGGAGTCACAAATGATTGAGTGTAACATAGACTATAGAGATGTCCTGTACAACATGGGGAATATAGCTAATATTTGGAATAACTGTAAATGGAGTGGTGTAACTTTTAAAAAAATTTTTAATGAAAATTTAATAATGTAAAAATAAAATTTTGGGGGCTTCCCTGGTGGCGCAGTGGTTGAGAGTCCGCCTGCTGATGCAGGGGACGCGGGTTCGTGCCCCGGTCCGGGAAGATCCCACATGCCGTGGAGCGGCTGGGCCTGTGAGCCATGGCCGCTGAGCCTGCACGTCCGGAGCCTGTGCTCCGCAACGGGAGAGGCCACAACAGGGAGAGGCCCGCGTACCGCAAAAAATAAAATAAAATAAAATTTTTGTGTTTCATGATGCTACGTTTTATTTTTAACCTAATCAGGATATAGCATTAGATGAATAGTTTTTTTTGCCTTTGTGGTATAATTAGTCTTACGTATTTATTATCTTCTGCAGTGAAGTTTAGCAACTGCAATGGGAAAAGAAAAGTACAGTATGAAAGCAGCGAACCAGCAGATTTTAAGGTGGATGCAGATGGCATGGTGTATGCCGTGAGAAGCTTTCCCCTCTCCTCTGAGCACTCAAAGTTCCTGATATATGCTCAAGACAAAGAGACTCAGGAAAAGTGGCAAGTGGCAGTAAAATTGAGCCTCAAACCAACCTTATCTGAGGATTCAGTGAAGGTAGAGTATCCAAGTATGGCTTTGGATGGAGTTATGTTTGCAGATCAGAAATGTGCAGTTTGAACTAAATACATACTTTGCATCACATTAATGGGTGGCCAATATTTGACTTTGTATCAGCTTCATTTGCTACAATAGTATTTTGCTGTTTTTAACCTTATAAGATGCTTAGACAAAATATATTATCAGCAATCCTAAACTGTATTTGAAAGGTTTGTTTATACTTTGAGATTTATAACTTAATTTAAATTAGAAGTAGTTGTTTGTTTTAAATTTCTTAGAAACTTGATAAGGTGTTAAATTTAACCACAAAATAAACAATTGTTTGTAAGATGTCACCAGCCAAATTTATTAGATGGGAAATACAGATTTATAGTAGTAGAAGGAAAGAATTTCTGTCAAGGAGTACTGGGTTTTTGTCTTGTCTCTTAATAATTAAATTGAGGAGTATGAATTATTTATACTACCGACATGACTTTTAGGAATAATATACTCCCTCTGGTGGAAGCTGCTATAAGCCAAGATAAAATAAATAAGATACATTTCTAACAGAGTAAAGTTCAATTCAGTTCAATATTTATTGAGCACTTATTTTGTGTAAGGCATTATTTTAAGAATTTTAAATAGAAACGTTAACTTCTTCAGTAAAGTTATGATAACATTATTAGTTCTGAATATTCTAGTCCTTTGAGTTGATTAATATAATCTCAAGTCCATGATTTTATGACTTTTACATTTTGTATATTTATTGTACTGTGAGAGATAAGAATACACACATTCTTTTCTGGTATTTCATTGTAAATGTGATCTACACAGCCATAATCAAATATGAATAAATTTAGAGAAAAAGATATTTTTTCTCTTATACCCATGTTGGACTTTCATTATGTGACATGTAATTTGTTAATCTATTAACTGTTAGGGGAAATCATGTCATTTGGGTACTATAAAGTAAGGAACTGGTAACTGAGTGAAAAGATGCTTTGGTTGTTGTTGATGATTCGCTGTGTTCCAGCAAACTAGCTTGGATCTTTGCATTGAAGCAGCAAGGGCTAATGGCTAAAATGTCTACAGACATAGGGAGAAACAGAAGAAAATGTTGACACCCAGCAGAGATTAATACCCCATGTGCAAAGTGGGTCATCTCCAGCATCCATCACGACTGACATAGGTTTAGAATAAGTACAGCATTAATTCTGTGGGATTTAATAGGGTCATAAATATTTGAGACGTTCCTTAGCAGTATGTATTAAACTTCTTTTGAAATCCAAATTATATTTTAGCACATCAAGATCTAAATTTAACGTACACAGTAGCACATTACCTGAACTATGGTTTAAACTAATGAGAAATGTATAAAAGGGCACTATTAAACTTTGCTCAGTATTAACTGCTATCTAAGATGGCTTATAGAAACCGCAAATAGTTTACACAGCTGTGCCACATAATAAATTTTTTGGAATTCAATTTTTCAGTGAACACTGTCACCCACAATTTTACGGTGTTTTCTATTATTTTAATAGGGGGATGAGGAGAGGGCCTCCAGACCTGTTTTCTTGTTCATAATAAACTGTGATTCCTACGCTTACAGGTATCCATTGATATTGATGTACTTTCAGAAAATGTTTTCCTAGTACTCAGGAATGTCTTCTTGTATTTTAATGCAAAGGAATCACGAGAAATTGAAGAAATAGTATTCCCAAGACAATTGACTAAGCACAATGGCTACCTACAAAGGCAGAAGAGAGACTGGGTTATCCCTCCAATCAACTTGCCAGAAAACTCCAGAGGGCCTTTTCCTCAAGAACTTGTCAGGGTAGGGTGGCACAATTTCATTGATCTCCATGGCATGTGTCAAGTGTATGTTAGAAGTGCTTTTGTCTCTTTTTTCACAAGGTAGAGTTTACAACATGTATGTACTAAAACATATTTTGCTTTGTAGTGATGAAATGTCTGTAGTGTTATAAACAGTCTCTTCTCCATTTTTTCATTACCTCAGATTATTTATAGATAGAGCACTCTGTGGGTCAGTCCTATATTTCATGGATGATAAAGTTTGTTCAGTGTCTGAATACATACGCCTTAGCTCCAACATGCTTCACACCCACACCGTACCCTTTCCCACACACCTTAGCTTCCCTGTCTGAAATCTGCACTCCCCGTGATGATCTTTGCCCTCTACAAATAGCTTTTGGGCCAAAGAAAAAATAAAGGGGCAATCATTGCTAAAAATGCCAGTACCAAGTGCGTTTGAGAGTTTTCTAAAGAAATAAAAAATGACCTCTGATACCATTAACAGACTCCCTGGGGCTGTGCAAAAACATAGGCTTTCAGAGCTGAAGAGTGAGATTTTTCTCCATTTACTCTAAATGCATACCATCAGACCCAGAGAACAAAATGACGGATATCTCTACACGTTTAGTAAAATGAGCAACCTTTTATTTATTACAAAAAGAAAATAAGACAAAGTCATTGTATTCCCATCTAGTAGAAAGTAAATGTTTCTGTATAGGATTAATTTAACATTCCAACAGATACATACAGAAAGCTGTATTTTTTAATAAGTCATTTATTTGTGTTGTATAGTCTATGGTAATGAGCATTATAATTCAGTTTAACAATGAAAGACGTAGCCCCCCAATCGAGGTGTTTTCTGTGTTTCTACTTTAATGGAGAATGAGAAAAGAATTTTGCCTTAGCTAAAAAAACAAAACAAAACAAAAACTGGATTCTGTTACTGGATTAAAGATATCTACCTAATACACAAATATCTTGTATCATCACCTCCAAAAGGCAGTATTGCTCAGCTGGCCCTTTCTCTGTACTGTTCTCCTTCCTCCCTTTTTATAACCTGTTCCTATGACCACTCATAAAAATAAACTTATTTTTCCAGGAATTGTTGTATTTGGAGGAGAAGGCAGTGAGCCTATAATGGGTGTAATTTTTAAGAGTAATAGAGATATATTATAAAATCATTTCTTGCTTGCTTTGTTATTAATAAAGATTTTGGGGTATTAGGTGCCACCTTAAAATAACATGGGAAGCTTTGGTTGCAGTGAAAAACATCAGCACGATGCAAGTACAGGAATCTCACTTCCGGGCTCAACCATAATCTTAGAGTTCCCATGTGAGGCTCTTTCACACTATGGTGAGACAATTATTTCTTATCCTAACTTGTGCAAAAAGTAAACAATTTCTATCTTCATTAAATTGGACACCTGTTACAGGGTTAAATATTCTAACCTCCAGATTCCCAGGAGAGACTTTGATTCTGTTTAAAAACTGATGCTCCTTAATTTTGACTTTTGCACTACTCCTAGTGTGTGTTCTTTTAGATGTTAACATTGCCCCCAGTCCTTCTGGTGATAGGTGACATCTCGTTTTGAAGCCCATCACCCAGCAGCAAGGAAAAGGGACTGGACAGGCAGAGTTTCAAGGGTTTTCTGGGAAGAGATGGTATACGTTTGTAACTGGAAGAGACCGTGAGGTGTGGCATGCCCTGTCTCTGATAATGAGCTTATTTAGTCCCTTGTTTAATGTGATTGTCTTCTTGACCCTCAGATCAGGTCCGATAGAGATAAAAACCTCTCTCTGCGGTACAGCGTAACTGGGCCGGGAGCCGACCAGCCTCCAACTGGTATCTTCATTATCAACCCCATCTCAGGTCAGCTGTCAGTGACCAAGCCTCTGGATCGCGAGCTCATAGCCCGGTTTCATGTAAGATTTCAGCCAGCTGATAATTCTCTGTATTAATACTCTTCCAAATATGTGCAGGGTTTAACATTTGCCTCTCACGTCAGTCTTAAAGCTTTGATCCTGATTCTAACACCAGAAATGTACTTGTAGCCTTCTCAGTTTATTTTTAATAAGTTTACTTATTGTTTATTTATTTGTTTATAGTTTTTACCTTACTATAACTTACAGTTTTCATAAAATTGATGAATGCTCATGGTAAAAAACAAACAATGCCAAGAAGAAACTAAAACTGCTTAAAATCATATTACTGTTTACATGCTGATACTTGCCTTCAGATACGTGGCTAAGAATTTATAAGAACAAATTTACATGAAAGGGGTCAATACTGTTTCATATAAATTATATAAAGACCACAACATTTTTAATGGCTGTATAGTATTCGTTGAATACGTAAACTATCATTTTAATAGCAGTTTCTTATTAATATACATTTATGTTTGTCATTTTATCTGTTCCTGCTGGTATTATGATTACCATTAGAGTCGTAGTAAATGGATAGCACATTTTTGTTTTGTTATTTGTTGGTCATATTAACTCCAGAAAGATGTGCCGTTTTGGTCTGCCTATTGGGAATTAAGATTTCCCTTTTCCACATAACCCTGCCAATACTTGGTTTCATCAATCTGCCAGTCTGAACAATCTTTTCTTAGGTATATTATCTAGTTATATTTCTTATGCAAATTTTTGTGTTATTTTTCTATTTTATTCATTTTCCTATTAAGTTATAACAGCTTTTGTATATAGTTATATGTTCATATTTTTTAATATACGTATTTGTTTGAAACTGATTTAAAAATAATTTTGTAATGAGTATTTTAAAACTCAAGAATTACCTAATATTAAAGTCTAAATTCCAGAAAGCATTTTTCTTTCATTTTTTTCTAGTCATGCTTGCACATTTTTCTGGAACAAGATTTCAACAATTTTTTCATGCATTTAATATAGAAACCTAAGTTGATCTTTATTACTTCTCCAGTTTCTATAGGAATTACTAAAACTTTTAATGAAAGTATCATTTTCTCTTAGAAAAGAATATTGGCACATTGTAAAAACTTCAAATAATACAGAAATGAAATTTTTCAAATAATACAGTATTAATAAGAAAGTGAAAAGAATTTGAAATCCCAGTACATAAAACTAACCATTTTCTTTTTTTTTTTTTTCCCTAACTTTGGTGATATTCTGTAAGATATTTCTCTGTGCATAGAGTCATAAATGTATTGTTTTGAAGTTGGGATCATTCTCTGAAACCAGCTTTTGTCACTTAGCAATCATAAGATTTAGCATCTTTCCATGTCAGTAAATCAGTGTTTATTTATATCATCATTTTTGATTGCTCTAAAGTAATTTTAAGTAATTACCTACTGGTAGATATTTGGGTAATTTAGTTCTTTCAGTTGTATTTTACAACTACTGTATAAATAATGTGACAATGAACATCTCTCTGTACATTTTCGCATTATATCCTTGGAAAAATTTCCTAAAATTGGAATTATTTTGGTAAATATAGTGAAATTGTTCTCTAGAATAGTTGTATTGTGTTGCACTACCTTCCCACTATATAGTAGATACTTTCCACTCCATTATCAATTCCAGGCATTATTTATTTATTGCCAGTACTATTGGTAAAAGAATTATCTTGACGTTTTAAGTTGCATATGTTGAATATCATGATATGCTTACTCCTGTCTTATGTTGAATTTGGGCAGGGGGTTGTTTATCTTTTTCTGTACTCTTAAGAACCTTTTATCTACCAGCGTTGTCAATACATGGTTTGTCATATATTTCCCCATTTGTTGTTTATTTTTAAACTTTGTTTATAGTTTTTACCTTATTATAACTTATAGTTTTTACATGGTGATGTTTGTTGTTGTTGTTTTAATTTTATCAGGCATTCTGGCTTTCCAGAGATGTTGATAAAGGTTTTTCCCTCTCCAAGATGCTAATCTCCTCCATTTTATCTGTTTTATTTATTTATTTATTTTTGCCTCTAAATGTTCAACCTCTGTGGAGTTTAGAAGAAAGGGATATAGATCCACTTTGCTTTTCCTTTACGGCCAGCGCAATTATCGCAACACCATATATTGAATTAGTATTTCCATTGATTTAGCATGTCATTCCATACTTTTTACTCCACCTGTGCATGTGTTTGTTTTTAGACTCTTATTTTTCTCATTAATATATTTGTTGAATTTTTTGCACTTGTACAAACTTTTAAGATTATTGAAGTTTTGAAAATTATTAAAATATTGATATGTGGTAGAGCAAGACTCCCCTAGATATAAACAGGCAAATAAGCATATAAAAAACTAAAAATGTTTTAAATCCGAAGTCTCACTCAACTCCCTCCTCCCAAAGGCCTTGATTGTTCTATCAACCAATTCTTCTAAAATCCTTAAGGAACATGTAATTCGAATGCTTTTTATATTGTTCTAAAACATGAAGAAAGAAGTAAACCTTGCAAGCCTTTCACAAAAACATCACATTTATAAGAAAACTTAATAAAGGCAGCACACAATAGACCAGTCCTTAATTAGACTAGTTTCTAATTTATGAATATAAATAATATCACTATCAAAAATTCTAAATATCTCTTCTGTACGAATTCTCACTATCTGAACTTCTGTGGTTAAAACTCAGGAAATAAATATTTTCAGGTCAATTTCGGGGTGAATTCTTGATCTCCAGATTCTCAGTACTTGCACATAAATGAGCAATATCCGTAACAAAATAGAATTAATTATAGAATGGCCGGGATAGTTCATTATTAAGAATCTCTTAATGTAATAAGAGTATTATTATTATTTAATACCATCAATGTATTAAATAAGTCAAGGGAAAAAGGAATTCTTTCTGTAGGTGTTGAAAAGGCCAGTGTAATGAAATTTACATTGTTTCATGTGTTAACCTCTAAATAAAAAAAGGATATGTTGGTGATTTTTTAGGTTGATAAAGCATATCCGACAGAAATCAGCAGGCAGCATCATACTTAACAGGAAAATCATAGAAGCATTCTCTTTTAAAGAAACAATTCAGTGAACAGTACATAGCTTTTGAAAAGATTGAAATGGTTTTCTATGTTCCGCATGAAAAGATTTTGAAGATATTTTGCCAAGAGTAGCTGAGTGATTATATTTGTTTAAAAAGGAAGAAAAAGATAAAATTTCTAGAAAAGTACCTATAATACTGAGAACTCAACCTTGGGAGAGTAACAACTGCCTTATGTACTTTTAATATTTATGAGTGAGTGACTTTTACAATTAAAAAAGAGTCAAAATTCCTTGTACACACCTAATTCTTTCTAGATTCTCTCCTTTTCTCTTGTTCTCTATGACTATTCTAGGCCAGTACCACATTTTTAATTACCCTGACTCTTGTACGGACTTAGCAAAAGGATTTGGGAGCTGGACAGAACTGGCTTTGGACAGGGGCTCTGTCAGTAAACAGAGTAAAGTTACTTAGCTTTTCTGAAGCTCAATTTCCTTACCTTCAAATGTGGATTTGTTTCTACCTCACTCTTTTGTATATATATTAAACGAAGTAAAATCCCTAGAGCTCTGAGCAGGGTGCCTAGCAGATAGCAAGTGGTGACCTTTTGCTACTCTATCTCCCCTAATTATATAGAGTTTGGCTAACTTAAATTTTGATGGGACAAATAGCTTTTTTTTCCCCCTTTGGCCATACCACGCTGCTTGTGGGACCTTAGTTCCCCAACTAGGGATCAAACCCGTGCCCTCGCCAGTGAAAGCTCGGAGCCCTAACCACTGGACCACCAGGGAATTCCTTTTTTTTTTTTTTGATGGGACGAATAGCTTTTGGTTTTCAGTCCATCTGTGCTGTTTTGGTAGCATGGGTATGTTGTCTTTTATCTTCTCACTCGAGACCTAAATCTGTTAAATTGTTTTATTTTCTAATTACTCTTGCAGTTGAGGGCGCATGCAGTGGATATTAATGGAAACCAAGTGGAGAACCCGATTGACATTGTCATCAATGTTATTGACATGAATGATAACAGACCCGAGTTCTTACACCAGGTTTGGAATGGGACGGTTCCTGAGGGATCAAAGCCTGGTAAGTTCAAAGATCATAATTTGGAGATTGCTTGAGGAAATGCAATGTAATCCAACACGTATATAAGCAGGATAAGGAGAAATCACGTGAGCCTTTTGTGTCATTTTCTTTCATTCATGCTGCTTTTAGGCAAAAAGGAAGGTAACTTAGGGAAAAACAGACTGAAGAGAGAAAACAGAAAAATACCCCTCTACGGCCTACAATAACTTTTTCCACTTTTGAAAAAATATATGCTACAGTATCTGACACTAGACTGTAAAATCTATGCAATCCTTTGATGCTGCTATGGTTGATAAAGGCCATAGAGCTAGAAAGTGAACGCTGGAAGACCAGGGTCTTTCTGTTTGTAAAGTGTAGATTTTATCTTATGAGTCGTAGCAGCACCTAAAACAACTGGAGTGTCTTAAAACACGTGGCGTTCCTAGGACCAGGCAGTGGGGCAAAACCAAAAGCAGAGAGGGGGCTTGGTGACAGCTGAGATTCTCTAGCTACACAAGATACTTCCTTTCAGGGTGACCCTAATGTCTTCTGCAGCCCTTGCATTTAACCTAGTGTCATGGAAAGTGACCTAGCCTAGAAAGAGCAGCTACCAGAAAGCCTCTCGCCATTGTGAAGTGATATTTGACCAAGATTTTAGATTTCTGTACTGAAAACCCCGTAAACTTCAGTCACAGTGGAATACCAAGGCCAGAAAGGTCTCTTGAGTTTGGAAAACTTGTGGACAAGAAAATCAGTTGGGATAGAGGTGGTAAAAGGAAACATTTTGCCAGCTTTCCTGAGATGTTTGGGTATTTAGAGAGACTTAATTAATTATAGTTTAATATTTTGTATGTAAGAAAGCCTCGACATTTCAGCTTACGCTATGCGTTTCCTTCGTCATCTATACGGGATTTGCATAAGCCAATTTATAGATATAGCCAACTATGCCTTAAACTGGCACTTTTCCTGGTCCAAATACACTTGTCTGTATCCTCAGAAGAGTGGGGTGTGCAGGCAGCTGGGTGGGAAGACAGGGCCTGTGCCGGAAGTTCAACCATCTGTGGCTCTGAGTCACATTTCAGAGTCGCATTCGTCAGTATTTTAAAATACAGGAAAAAAAAAAATCAAAAAATGTTAAACATATCCTTACTAAAACACAAGGCTTTTACATATATTCTAAGGATAAATAAACGTTGTGCTTTTTTGCCTGGGGAAGGTTTTCGGTCTTTTAAAATCATTCATTCTCTTTTTTCCTCTATTATTTCTAATTGTATCAAAAGTATTGTTTCATAAAACTTGTCAAAAATAAACCATTACAGATATATTTATTACGCATCTGACCATGAATTGCCATAAATCCCTCCCATAAATAAATGACTCTCAGCGACCAGGAGACATAAAGACATTTCGTGAGTCGATTTCCTGCAGTGTAAGTTTGAAAACATCCTTCTAGGCAAGGTTTGATAATGTCATGAATCTTGAGTTAGACTAAGATGCAATATTGTAAGCAGTATTTGGTTCAAGATTCCAAAACATTTTTTTTGTTTGTTTCAACAATTCATTCATTCAACAAATGTTTATAGAGCACATGCTGTGTGCCAGGCAGTGTTCTGGCACTGTGGATACAGCAGTGACAAGTTAGTTGTGCCCTGTTGGAGCTTGAAATCTAGTAGAGGAGAAATGTAAAAGGCAAACAAGCAAGTAAATGTGCAGTAAAATTTTGGGAAAAAGAATAAAGTTGGCACATCATCAAATAGCGTGTCTTGTTTAGAGGGACAAGCTCTGAAAAGAGATTTGAATTATGTGAACAAGCCTTCGTTAATTCTGGGGCAAAAAAATGTACCCTGTGGAGGGAACAGCAATGGTAAAGGCTCTAAACTAGAACTGACCATAGGGTACTTACAAAGATGGTAGACTGGAGATGGAACATTTTATAATCCAGTTCTTATAAAGATCACAAAGAACAAACCATCTTTAATAGTAACTACTTTTCTCTTTACTTCTCAGTTGCACAGTTTGTCTAGCTAGTTGGAATTTATTTGATCCTGGTGCTTTGTAGACTTCCTTTCCACAATATCTAGTAAATTGAAGTCCCTGAGTTTGTTACAATGTTCTTTTAATCTCCTAGGAAATAATGAACCACAATGCAAAACTCCCTATATTCAATGTACCAAAACAGTCATGCATGGAATGATTCCTCACGACCTCAGTAAATGGAGTGTGGGTCCTTACGCAGCTGGCTTACTTTCAGAGAGTGACTTAGGCATTGGGGAGAATCATGCCCAGCATGTCATTTTAGATGTTGCTGCATAACGGAAAAAATACGGCAGAGGGAAGGCATTGGTGGCCATAAAAGAAGTTTCAGATGGCATCTATGTTACTTATTATTTGCATTTTATATCAGTGAAGGTCTAAAGGGGTTCTTTCTTTGAATCATACAGTGAATTTGTCTTCTAAGTATATGGAAACATTGAGTCTTTATAGATGTAAATTTAAAAAAAAATTATTTTCCTTTCAAGCATCACAACCATGTTCAGTATTTTTTGAATTGAGTCCTGTTCTTATCAGTAGTGTTTTTAACCAAGTCGAAATGATTACATGTTGCTTTGAAAAAGTGGAATGAAGATTGATGGAGAAGGTAAATATACCTTCCGTTTGGGAGACGCTGACATGAAGTGTGACCATTCATTGTCCATGTCTGCTGTGTCTAGGAACATATGTGATGACGGTCACTGCAATTGATGCTGACGATCCAAATGCCCTCAATGGGATGCTGAGGTACAGAATCCTGTCCCAGGCACCAAGCAGCCCTTCGCCCAACATGTTTACAATCAACAACGAGACTGGGGACATCATCACAGTGGCAGCTGGACTAGACAGAGAGGTAAGCCAACCGACATCTGTATTTGAATTTGTTTGTAATCTTAAAAGTGCACAGGGTCACATACAGTTCGTCTCCAGGTAATAACGACTCCACAAGATGATTCACAATGCTCACGGTCACGAAGAAATCTATTGTACTGCTTTCTACAGAACTTCAAGTTGGTCAGATGATCTAGGTATACTGGATAAATCTTTGCTGGTCCATGTAATATTTAATGTGATCATTGACTAAGTTATGCCAATAACCCTCTGGCATCTCGTTTTTACAGTTCTTGGCATTTTTCTGTTTTCCCTCACATTCAAAGGTTTTGGTGAGGAATTAAGTGAAAAATCATGCCCAAATAAAGTATACATAAATTTAGGATAATTTTTAACGTTCGTATTTCTAAGAGGCTACAGATAACATGTATGATGAGTATTTTTGTGGCCTCCTGATTTAGTGCAGAAGAGATGATCTCCTTCCCTTTAACTTTAAATAAGATTAACTTATTTAACAGGTTTGAACACCAAGAATGGCATTCATTCTGCTGACAAGCCTTTAAAGTTCTAAATTCAGAGAAACACATTTCTGGCCTAATATTTTGTTGCAAAGGCATAAAATCTTGACAGTATTGAACTATTATGTAGTATCACAGGCTGAGAGGGAATAGGTATTTGAGTCATTCCAGATGGGTCATCTCGCTGTGACAGACCTGAGCCCATCATGCTCCGGCACCCTGCTGTGTTTTGTTCACGTGATTCCTTCTGCCAGGAATGTCTTGCCCATTTTTCTTGATCTTGAACCTTCCAATTCTTCATGCTGCCATTCAAGCCCTGCTTATATCCTTTCCTGAAAACTCTAGCCCTCACAAATTTTTTACACCCTTTCTCTATTCTGTTCTGACCATTTCCTTAGAGATTCTCAAGGTCATTAGTGACCACTGGTGATCACTGTGTGAGTGAATTATCCAGGTGCCAACTCATAGAGATCCGTGCTTGTAGATTTCTGGCTGAGCCAGCTTTTGTAGTGATAAGACCTCATATTATGTGTGTCAAAAGGAACCAACCATTAGACCTACCATACTAAATATTATTGACAAGGATTTTAGGAGTTGGTTTTTATGACGCTTTATTTGCCTTAGTAAGTAGCATCCACTCGAATTGGATTGAAGAAAACATTACTATTGCAATTCATTATATACGCAAGATAGTGCTAGCAACACTTTAATAAAGTAATATGAGCCAATCAAGATTACTTAATTCACAACTGAGCTGAGACCTTACTTAGGAGTTAGATGTATGGCTATTACATTGTGCTTATTAATTCCCACGTGTCAACAATTCTTCCTCTAGGAATGTTTTGCACCAGAGATGGTTGAAATTTAGTTTTTGCAGTAGTACCTTTAGTTCAGTGATATTTGGAACATGTATGTCTTTACACCTCTTCCATTACTGTATGAAATACTATTCTTAAATGTCAGTAAATTCAGCATGAATGCTATATTTTATATGAGAATATGTTATATTTTTTAATATTGTCTCTTGAGTGCCAGGCTGCTCACATACTAAGTTGGTACAGCTCATCTCCCAAAGCTCATATTTCTCTTTCATTTCACACTCTCATTGTGAGATACAGAAATGGGGCTTCATCTTGTTTTCATACGGTAATATTCACATTTAGCCTCACTGTTTTATGAAAAGCAAGAGGCATAGAGAATGAAAGATAGTTTTGCCAAAGCAAACCAACTGTATTTAAAAATCAAAGAGACTGTATTTAGTTTAGAGGGTGAAAGTCGGAAGTCAGGCTGTACTTTGGGTAAGGATGTCTTGCGGTGAACGGAAGCAGCTATCCACGACCCGATGAAATGAATGTGGAGGTGAATTCAAAGCCAGTGAATCACGGGTTAGATACAGTATGAGAAATTGCTCCTTAACAGTGAAATTATTAAACACAACAACGAGTTACTAGGGAAAATTACAGAAAACCTTCCTTTCCTAAAATTCATTTAACATGGGGAAAACGTCTGTCTTGGGTGGTTTATGGTAATTCTGCCTGAGGCCGCGGGGTACCTTATTCTGACATCTCCGGGCCTCCGTGCTGGCTGGAGATGCTCTTATTTCAATTAGAATTCACAGTTTTCTTTATGTTGAGTCATTTCCGTTGTCATCCTCCCAGGATGGATGACACCTTTAAGTGATTCCTAATCACTGAAATGCTTACTGAGATTCAGCTTTTTATTTACCTTTCATCTCCACGTTTAAAAAAAAATTCCAATTCTTGGGGTTTTTCCAGGCCTAAAGCTGTACCCACCATACTTGCCAGTCTTCAATTTTTTAATCTCCACCTGATTTCTTTTTTTTGGGGGGTTTCCAAATACATTTTTTAAAATTTATTTTATTGAAGTATAGTTGATTTACAATGTTATGTTAATTTCTGCTGTACTGCAAAGTGATTCCGTTTTACATATATCCTTTTTATCAGTTTTATAAAATATTCTTTTTCATGTTCTTTTCCATCATGGTTGATTACAGGATATTGAATATAGTTCCCTGTACTATACAGTAGGACCTTGTTGTTTATCCACCTGACTTCTTGTTGCCTGATTTGGTGGTACCCATTCCTGGCATTTTCTTCTTTGCTCCAGCTTTTATATGTCCATCTCCTGCCCTTTTCGGTCAGGACTACTGATGAGTTACCCTCTGCTTCACTAGGTTTGAATCATTCTGGCTTTGCCTGTGATGGGCTATTTGACCTTCAGTGTATTAACCTGAAACCTCAGCTCCCCCGTCTGTAAATGGGGGTGATAATATTACATCTACTCCATGGGACGGTTGTAAGGATGATGTAACGCGAGGCAGAAAGCATTCAGAATAGTGTCCAATACATACTAACTCTCATTTTCCCTGCTGCCATCGTAAATCCATTCCCAGCATCCAGTTACGATCACCATCACTTTGACTCTTCATCATAATTTTTCTCATGATGAAGAAAGAATTATGCTTCCTGTTTTCCACGCCCAATAATATGTTTACTCGTGCCCTCGATTCTGTGTTCTCTCCTGAAGGAATGTTTTCCTGTTTCCTGTGGTCTTGGTCTTCCCTCCTCTGCAGGTTCCCTCCTACAAACCCCACTGGTTCCTTCATAATCCACAACCCACAGCATGAAGTCAGAGCTCTTTAACGTGGCGCTCCAGACCCTCTAGCACACTGGTCCCAAAGCCTTCTTTAGTCCAAGCTCCTAGAATTCCTTACGTCCTGCTAAGGAGCCACTGATGCCCTCCGCCCATACAGCCACATGTCAGTCCTTGTACAGATCTGAACTTATTCTATTCTTCTCTGTCTTTTGTTTCCCCTGCCTGAAGATTTCTGTCCCATCTCTCTATAGAGCAGGCTAATGCTCGCTCTCCAAGAGCCGGGTCCTCAGCCCCTCCCCAGGGCACACACAGCGGCGTGTGTTCCTCCAGATACACGGAGACCGTGTTACGTGGACAACATACCTGCCTGCCAGCTCCCGGTATTCACTGAGGTCCATGTGCTCCTCTTTTCACCTTGAACAGGAACCTGGAAGAAAAGTTCAAGTTACTCGATTTTCTTCTTGTCAACAGCAGACTCCTAAGAAGGGCAGCCCATACTCACCTCTCACCCCTCCCTTTTCCTGGTCTCCTTGGAATCTGGCTTTCCACCTCCTTCCCCCACTCAGGATTCACTCAGGCCATGCCTGTATTCCCACTTGCTTGGAGGGCACTCATATAGCACAACAATTAATGGTACAGACTCTGGACTCAGAGAGACCTGGATTCAAATCTTTTCTTAGCTGCTTATGACTCGGTGTCAATGGGCAAAGCTTCCCTGGCTCCCTAAGCCTTGGTTTCCTCCTCTGTAAAATGGGGATGAAAACAGTCCACCTGCCTTATAGGTTTATTTTGAGGACTAAATGAGACACAATGTATAGTGTGGCTCATAGTTAGTGCTCCTTTGCAATAAATGTTATTTTTTTATTATCAAGGCCCTTAGAACAGTGCCCCGGTATACAGTAACCATTCAAAAAAAATGTTTTAGCCCACAAACTTACAAGGTAGATAGCACTGTCAGCCCCATTTCACAGATGAGGGAACTGGGGCTTTGCATTTAAGAATTTGAACAGGGTCACGAACCTGCACCCCCCTCCCAAGTTCTCAGACATTATTACTTACTTGTCCATCCTTGAACTCAATGCATCTTTTCAAAAGCAAACCTATCATCTCCTTAAACCTGTGCTTCCTGAGGAATTTCCTATTTCATGTGATCAGTGTGCCACCTCCCCAGTTTCTCAAGATCATGGTCTATACCTCCCTTTCCTGTGCCCTGCCTTCCATCCACTGATTGATTTAGCCGTCAAGTTCCTCTCAGTCTACCCCCAAAATGCGTCTTGCATTCATTCCTCCCTCCAGGTTTGGAGGACTAGTTGAAGGCACCCTATGAAAGCTTCCTCCCATCACTTCTTCCTACTCTCACTATGGTTGCATTGCACATTTGGCCCTGTGACCCCTTCATAGTTGTCTCTTTCACTTAATGGCAGCAAAGCCATCTCTGGTTTTGTTCATTATTTTCTCCAGGTAAGCACTACACTGCCTGGCACCTAGTAGACACTCATTAATTGTGTGCCAAATGGATGACTGACTGTTCTCACCTCTTCGTTCACTTAGAGCACTCTGGTTCAGGGCTCTAGTTTCAAAAGTGTGGCACACAAGTATAATGGTTTTAACTGATACACGTAGGGAAGCCTCTAGGGAAAACCAGAGACCACAAGTCTTTTAGATGCTACTCCATCAAGTAGAGACTGCCAGAGCACAGGCATTGCAGTGTGTTTAGTTGTAGAGTTATATTTATGGCAAGTGATGCTACTTTTCCATTTACAGTACTTTTACAATAAATTGTTTTTTAAAAGGGAGTTCACGTCAAGATAAATAGTAAGTGACTCATGGTGTAGAAATATGAGGATATAGCAGAATTGGGAAGATGGTATATGAATCAGTTTAGCGGTTTGGGAAACAGTGAGCTAGTTTATGCTCCCAGTATATATGTTTTAATGAATAAATGATAGCTAGCCATGTAAATAAGGAGATGGTTTTTCCCAAACCTGAAGTGATTTTTATAATATAATGCAAGGCCCGAGGTTTCCCATACATTCACCCACCAGCTACAGATTCAAAAGCATTTGTCCCTTGCTTATGCTGTGTCAGGCATTACGCTATATGCCAGGGACCTAAAGGTCTGCAAAGCAGTGACCCGGGGGAGGGGTGTGGGTATATGTGTATGTAGCCGGGGAGGACAGACAGATGGACTGATAACAGCCTCAGAAACTAGAAACAGTGATAGAGGTGTGTCCTGAGTAGGCAAACAGCTCTTCCTCAAGGACTTTCAGAAGTCATCTCTGAGGCGACTTTAAGCTTCGTGTTTGCTAGGCTCAGATAAAGGGGGAAGGGTATTCTGGGCCAGGGTTTCTCAACCTCGGCTCTGTTGACATTTTGGACAGGATAAGTCTCTGTTGTGGGAGCCTGTCCTGTGCATCGTAGGTGTTTAGTAGCGTCTGTGGTCTCTACCCATTAGACGTCAGTAGCACTACCCAGTTGTGACAACCAGGAATGTCTCAGGTTATTGACAAATATCCCCTGGGGGAGATGTAGGGCCAAATCGCTCCAGTTAAGAACCACTGATTCAGGCAGAGGAAAATGCCAAATGCAGTGGCGCAGGGATGCGATAGGCATTTGAAGATAAATACAAACAGCTCAAGGTATGGGGTCAGTGAATGGAAGGTGAGAGCTTTGGTGGGAAAGGTGAGTCACAGACATGGAAGGATTGACAGCAAGCAGAGGGGTTGAGACTTTGTCCTTTCTAGAACAGAAAGCAAGGAAATGTTTTTAAGCAAAGCCCCCTTGATCAGATGCAAAACTATGAGGGTGGGAAGTCAAATTCTTATGAAATCTAAATGTCAGTCATTCAGAACCAGATGCCAAGTGACTAAATTAGGCAAGAAGCTCTAAATAGTTTGGTTGTCTAAAACATAGACTGCGATGACTTCCTTACTAAATGTAAAAGCATTTTTACCAATCAGGCACTTAAAATTGGAGATTATATTATCTACCAAATTGATATTTTTCTTTACTCGAAGAAGCACCGCATTTTAGAAATAACAATGTTCTTTTGTAACTTAGATATCTGAAGACTCGCTTGAAGCAATGGGAAATTTCAGGTATTAGCTACTGATCCCAATATTTCAGCTCAGTGGAAAATTGTACATATTATGCTTATATAATTCTAAAGATCACTGTAAAGTAGACATTAACAGAGAACCATGTCTCCAGATAATACCTATGTACACTTTTTATCTTCTGTAAAAAATTCCATTTTTTTTCTTTTTTGAGAATGTTCATCTGTTTCTGCAAATAGCAGCCAACAAAAATGGCATTTCAAAGTCATAACAAATTTTTCTTTTTCATGATTTTCAGCTGGGAGGCTGAATTGAATGCCCTACAAAATTCTCTTGTTAACTGTGAGAGCATTGTGCCGAAATGACACTCTTGATTGGGAATGGAAATCATTGAGAAATATTTTAGCCTATGTAAGCATTATGGTGAGGGGTTATGGGTTAAGAAAAATTAAAATGGCTCAACCAACACTATTCCTTTGTTTCTTTTTTTTTTTCCCAATCAAAAAAGTGGGTGTTTTTTTTGGAAGACAAAGGAAAAGGAACTGAAATAACTGCTAGAGATTGGCGTCTTGGTGGACAGACACTAAAAATTGAATGTGTGAGGTTTGACTTTCCCTCCTACCCCTTTCTTTGCCTTGCCTTTGCCACTAACAGCTAAAGCAAGAGCTACAATTTGTGTCTGTTCTCTCTAAGCTCCAGAAATCCCTCAAGAGTGGCCATTCATAATGTTGGCTATACTTAGAATTAGAGAAAACTACTCGTTGCAGTGACTGTTTATTTTTGTATGAAGAAGTGAGTTCTGTTGTTCAGGATGTTTTAACATGTTTCAATGATCTATGTTTTTTATCTGTGCCAGTTTCCACAGAGATTTCTAATGATTTCAGGTATTTGTTTTGTTTAGGTTTTCCTAATACAGAACTTCATCAACTAGTGCTGTAGACGTTTCAGACGATCTCACGGTTTTTCTCTGAGACACATTACAGCTGAATATGGCTCCCCTTTAAAAACTTCAGTCTGGAATTTGAAAGCAGTGATGCTATTTGATATTAACCATCTATATGAAAATGTATCCGTATTCATTATAGGTCTGTGGACCCAATGAGTGTTATGCCCAAATAGCAGTCCACTGAGTATGCAACTATTAAATACCTACTGTGTTACAAAATGAAGGATATAGACACCCTTTATTCTGGTTTTGACTTCATTTAACAATGTCTCTCTCCTCTATAGTTGTAAATAGTATACACTAACGGAAATTTGGAGAAAATTACTGTATCAACCTTGGTATAATAGAAGGAACATCTTTAAGGATATTAAAAGGAAAGCATATATACTTTATGAATTATATATGCTTTCTTCTCTCTCAAGTTTCTTTATTGTTTTCAGTATCCTAAACCGAGTAGAAATTAACGTCTGAGAAAGTAAATACAAACCACATGACTTGAATGCTTGATGACAATGTTGTGAAGTTCAGAAGAAAAAGAAAGGTTGAGACCAGATGGAAGTTTCAGCTTCGCAGTGAATTTCACACATCTGCCACGCTTTCCTTTCCGCCAGTAGAGGCGAAAACATATAGTTGAATCTCTCTAGACAAGGACCAGACCTGTGCTTCACAAGTTAAAGTAAACTCCACTTGGGAAGTTTTGAGTCCTGTTAATCAGGGTGAATAATGCTGTGCTTTCCGTGTGTAATCAAGAGCCGTTTACAGAACAACTGTTACGTCTTCTTGAGGAATTCGTTGCCTTTAAGTTGTTATCTTTATGTCTTTTTAGAAAGTGCAACAGTATACGTTAATAATTCAAGCTACAGACATGGAAGGCAATCCCACATATGGCCTTTCAAACACAGCCACGGCTGTCATCACGGTGACAGATGTCAACGACAATCCTCCGGAGTTTACTGCCATGACAGTAAGTACAGACTGTCACTCACGGAAGTCTAGGCCTGCGGTCCATTACTGAGAAGTTTTGTCATGAATAATAAACGCGTTAAAACAGAGCTGGAACTTGCTTCATTCTTCTCATTGTAGAATGGCTACTGACCCCTAAGTTTCCTGTCACTTACACCAGGGTTTTAAATAAGGCACCGAAGTAATTTGTTTTGTCGTTCTCTCCAAGTCCACTGATAAAGCTGTTAAAACATGCTGCCTGGAAGAAATGCCCTAAAGAGACTTTATGCTGTTATAACAAAATATTTATAAATATCTTCAGTTGCACGAACCACGTGACTGATGGATGCTACTTTGTCAGCATATAATTATGATCTCTTGAGTAAAATGATTTCCTTCAGACAAGTCCTTTACTCCTGCCCACTCCCCCCCCCACCCAGATACTCACCGAAGGACGCTAATTTAATATTAATGAAACTGTAACATAATTTCAAAAAAAAAATTTGAGGGCCGAAAAAAGTTATAGTATTTTTAAAGTCAAACATAAATGCTGTGATTACCTGCATTACTGATCTCCTCGTTTCGTGTGGATAATAAAGATGTAATGGGGTGGTAACATCAGGGCAGTGTGGTCATCAAGACACACCGTCCTTCAGCAGTGCCTGTCGCTCCTCTGACTGAGCTTTGTCTTTTCTTATAGTTCTATGGCGAAGTCCCTGAAAACAGGGTAGAGATCATAGTTGCTAATCTAACTGTGACAGACAAGGATCAGCCCCACACGCCAGCCTGGAACGCCGTCTACAGAATCAGCGGCGGGGACCCCGCCGGACGCTTTGCCATTCAGACCGACCCCAACAGTAACGACGGCTTAGTCACCGTAGTAAAAGTAAGTGCGATGGTCTCTCTGATGGCCACTCTGCAGCAACCCATAGATGCCACCCCTTAGTTTGTTATTGAATCTCAGGACTTTTTTCTTCTGAACATCTCTGAATCTGAGTTAATGTATTTGGAGGAGTCACGTTTGTTATTTTTCACTTATGCCGAGGCCAACATAGATAGTCTCACTTTATCCCTGGAATATGATTGTGTTTCAGTCATCGGGGAGTTTTAACAGTGAAGACAGGACAGCCCTCAACAGTGCTGTCAGTGCCATGGATATGTTAGTGATATGTTACATCATGGATTTTTGATGGCCAATTGATAGCTATTAAGAAGGATGCCCCACACGTACTATTCTTATGTCTACAGGTTGCTACTAGAGTATTGGCTCAGGGAACAAACCAGAAAATATCACAGACATAATACAGGGTGAGTGTAGGCAAGGAGAGGGCCTATGCTCTTAAAAGGTTTCGAATTTACATTGCTGTTTTTTTTCTTTTTTTTTAAGTATTAGCTTGCATTGCCTTTTGTTTTTTTTTAAATTTTTTATTTAATTTTGGCTGCGTTGGGTCTTTGTTGCTGCACGTGGGCTTTCTCCAGTTGCGGTGAGCGGGGGCCACTCCCTACCATGGCGCACGGGCTTCTTGTTACGGTGGCGTCCCCCATCGTGGAGCACGGGCTTCAGGCGCACTGGCCCCAGCAGTTGTGGCTCGCGGGCTCTAGAGCACAGGCTCAGTAGTTGTGCACGGGCTTAGTTGCTCTGCGGCATGTGGGATCTTCCCAGACCAGGGCTCGAGCCCGCGTCCCCTGCATTGGCAGGCGGAGGTCAACCACTGTGCCACCAGGGAAGTCCCTACATTGCTGTTTTTAAGTGCTATTTTCAAGACTTTAAGAAATTGGTCCTTCTGATCCTTAATTGTCAAAAAAAAATAAAGCTGAGTGCCGGAAGTAAAAGGGATGTTAACTTCAAGGGTAACAAAATAGATGGTACTAACGGATGGAAGAGCTCTTTGAAGCGATCATCTCTTTTTAGCCATCCAGGGAAGAGAGCTGCTTCTTTGCCTCACATCCCAACACTCTTGATTTGTAAGGGAACCTGAATGTTGGTCTTACAGAGAAAGGTATACCAAGGGCTCCCTTGCCAAGAATGTTATATGTGCGTGAGTAGAACGGTAATCTCCCCCTTGAGGTGGGAGTGGGAAATTCTCTGAACACAGCATAGTGAGTGACAGTGCCACCCCTCTGTCTTCGAATCCCAGCTCTGCCCTTCGTAGTGGAGACAACATGGCAGGTTTTTTAAGCCTCAGGTTCTTACACAGACAGTGAGGAGATAACTGGTACCTAAGTCTCAATGTTGTTCTATGGGATAAATAAGCTTAATACCCATTAAAGGTCTTAGCAAAAGTAAATGTTGTCAGGGATGTTTCATGGAGCTAATGCGCTTACTCAAAAGAATTGTCTTCTTTCTTGGCTTCTTTGCCGTCTTGTTGAAAATAATTCAGAAAGGGAAGTTGAACTGGGGATTGTAGAGTGAGAGGGAAGAAACTCTGAAGAGTTGAGGAGGTGGTCTAGGTGAAGAAACTGGTGTGGTCTGTGCTAATATTGTGGCTTCCTCGTAGCTGCTGCCCTTGGTCCTTCTTAGACTCTCCAGGATGGCATGAGAGCTCTCCAAGCTCTTTTTTTCATACTGTTATGCACAGTAATGCTTACCTGCACCTCAGCTAGAAGATGGTCAGGGAAATTAAGAGGGAAAGTCCAGTCTGGTCCCTTGACTCCTGGTAACTTTTCTGTTGACAATGGGATTCAGTGGAACTCTGGAAGTTAATATTTACATTAAGGTTATTTGCTCATTGCCTTTATCTAGAGTGGCATTCTTAGATTTGGGATTTGTACAGACCAGTAAAATCCCCAAAATTATTCTGGAAAACAGCCAGAAAAAATAAAGTTTTTAGTTTGCTAACTAAGGAAAAAATAAAAATCCTTCTACCTACAAACACTACTGTTTATTTAAGGTGTATATGTGTGTGTAGTCTAAAATGTATACTTCAAATTATGAATGATACTTTTAAATAGAGTAAGTTTAGCTTTATGAGGAAAAAAAAAAATCACATTTTCCAGTTTTTGTTTTGTCCACTTTTGTCCACTTTGTTGACCACAGACTGGTAAAAGCTTTCCTGGATGAGGAGTGGTCTTTGTACCAGTGTTTGAGAGTACAATCGACACCATCATGTTCTCACTTGATCCCAGATTATTTAGTATTTTTTTTTATTTTTGGTCAACAGTGCTGTTCTTAAGAATAACTCAGTTGTTAGATGTAGCTAAATAAATACAGCGTGCAATAGTAATAAGCATTATTTTGTGAACAGAAGTCTGTGAAATGCCCAAGATATATAAATATCTTATATAAGTAGGTTAAATTGAGATAAATGTTTCAGTCAATGGCCATGCTAATGCATATTTTCCAGAAATTTGAGAGGAACCTACGGTGTAGTGAATGAAAAATTAATGTTTTAGAAATGGAGTTGCTAGAAGGATAAACTGCAGAATGCAAATATTCTTATTTCCTGCAAAAATACGGTTTCTCCTTTAAAAAAATTTTTTTTTTCTTTTTCCAGCCAATCGACTTTGAAACAAATAGGATGTATGTCCTTACTGTCGCTGCAGAAAATCAAGTGCCATTAGCCAAGGGTATTCAGCACCCACCTCAGTCAACTGCAACTGTGTCTGTCACAGTTATTGATGTGAATGAAAACCCTTATTTTGCCCCAAATCCTAAGATCATTCGCCAAGAGGAAGGTCTTCACGCCGGTACCATGTTAACAACGTTCACTGCTCAGGACCCAGATCGATATATGCAGCAAAATATTAGGTATCAAATGCCATTTTGTAATTTACGTTCTGTTCTATGCTGTGCACAAAATCTATTCACCATCTGAGTGAGAAATTTTCATTAGCACGCAAACTCCTTATTACGAGATTATTTTTAATTCTTTGATGAAGTTTCTTCAGTGGACCCATGCGTGTCTTATATCAGAAATATAAGATGGATCTACTCATGTATTATTTAAAGAAATAAGTTTTCAGCCTCTTTTCTCCTGTCCTCTTTCCTTTTTGAAAATCTTTAGTAATAATTTAGCCTGTGCTTTTATGCCAACCATCACATAAAGTTTCTCCTGTAAGTAAATAGGGGAGTCTCAGAAGCTTATAACGTTTACCTCTTCCCCACACATCAGGAAGAAAAGAAAACTCATGCCATCACCAAGATATAAGAGCTAATTATCTTCATCCCTTACCTGTACAGTGGTTATAGGACTTCCAAAACATATGTGTAAAGATTTCCAGCCTCAGCAAAGTCTAGTTTATCCTTCCTAATGAGGGAGTAGATGGTTAGCGGAGCATACTCCACATGACTGTTATCCATCGCTGGTGATGGTAATTTTTAAAATTAGCTCATATTTTATTTAACTTCTTTCAGAACTGTTGCTAACAGATGAATAACTGCGTATCTTCTTCATGTCTCTATACATTGGAATCAAGATAGAGAAATAGCTAGTGAATAGGTATCCTGGACTCCTGCAAATGTTTACCTCTCAAAACATAGGATATGTTTTCCAATTTGTCTATTGGTTTCCCAAGCTTGAAAAGCTTGTCCCCACGCCACATAAAAAAGGAGGTTAAGCTGATACAGATAAATCTGCTCAGACCATGGGACTTGCCTTGAAGGGTGTAGTTCAGAGGCTTGGCCCAGGTGGGGAGATCCTAGGAAGAGTGGGAATTGGTGGGCGGGGGGAGGTCCTCCCCACTGTGACCACATCTCCACCATGATAAGGTGGTAAACGTTTTAGGAGTGTTCTGTGATAGAAAATTCAACTTCTATGAAAATTTCTCTTAAGCCCTATACATTAGGGCTCCTGCTCGCTTAGAAGATATATTTGAGCTATTTTTTCTGCACCGTTGCTATCCTATGAACTAGATAACAGCTTAAAATCAGATCTGTCAAATCCCCCTTAACCCCAAACTGCAGTAGGGAGACTGGGCTCCTGGTCTTTCCCCTGGAACACCTATGCAATGTTTCCTGTGCGCCTGGCCACGCAGCACACAACCTTCATGTACCTCCCCAAACCACTGCCACAGAAATTCTTTCCCGCGTTACGGCTGCATGTCCAACCATCATCTACAAAAATGCAAGTTAATGCACCGGTTTCACCTGGGACTACACCTGAAAAATAGGCTTTATTTTTTAAGTGTCATGTCAAAAATATTAAATGTATTGTGCTTTCATTTTGTAGATACACAAAATTATCTGATCCTGCCAACTGGCTAAAAATAGATCCTGTGAATGGGCAGATAACTACAATTGCTGTTTTGGACAGAGAATCTCCAAATGTGAAAAATAATATATATAACGCTACTTTCCTTGCTTCTGACAATGGTACGTAATTAAACATAGTCACTCTATCATCCTGGATGTTGTTAAGCGCGTAGAGCCTTATCACAAATGCATCATCAGGAAATGAAGTTTTCTACAAAACCCAATTGTCTAGAAAACTGACCTTCATTCTTCTAAGGCCCCAATTTCTATTTTCCATTTCCACTGGGCTTTCTGTGATACATCCCCTGTCTTCTGTAATGAATGTTCCCAATGTCATTATACCCTCCGTGGTCACCTAGTATTGTGATCACAAGCCTTTGTGGTTTTTCTGCCCTGCTGCACCTTGATGCCTCAGTGGCCCAGACACAGTGGTTTTTGAGGTGGTCTTTTTATATTTCTTCTAGTCAATGCGTTTGTTGCCATCAGTTTGTCTGTATCTAGCATTTTTTCTAATTCTCTACCTCTAGTCTGCCACAGGCTAGGCAACTCTAAATGTCATGCCTAAATTGAAATAATTGAGTACTTGAGCTTTAGTGGGTTGGTTTTGAAAAACATAAACATATAGTTTAGCATCTTTTTTATTTCTGGGTCTCTGCTGGATTCTAAATGGCTGATATTAACAGAGAGCACTTTTTTTGAGATATGTAAGATGAAAATGACTCACGTTAAACTGGAGTCAGACTTGTTTCAGCTCTCAATATGACATGGTTTAAGAGTGAAGCTTTGAAGTTCCACCTGACCCCCAGGGCCCAGACTCCAGTTCTATCATTTTCTAACTGCAGGACTGGCAACAGGGTTTTAAATCTGTCCATTTCCTTTCTCTGTTAAATAGGGATAATGGTAGCAGTATGTAACTCATAGCGTACAGGGGAAGATAACAAGGCTTATACATGTAAAGGTTTTAAAACAGTGCCTGGCACAAACTAAACACTCAAATAAACATTTCTATATGTGTTAATAGTTTTAAAACTGAATCATGACCATCTTTTAAAATCATTTTAATGCTGGACTCTGAATGTTAGCATCTAATAAAAATAGTAGGCTTTTCTATTTGGTGGCCGAGATATGCAGTTTGAAAAACGTTGCATATCAACATTTTTGGTAAGAACAGTTTCAAAGAACCTTTCCAAATCCTGTATAATAAGATTCAATGAGATCATTATCTGTCAGAAATCTACAAGGTGACAGGGCCAAAGCAATATTTCTTATACTTTCTAATATGAGACCTACTGTTCAAATATTTAGAATTGAAACTTGGCAGGGACCTCTTCTGCCATTTCACATCAAAGCACAGCATTCGTGTGTGTTGTATCTTGTCTCGCCATATGTAAGTGGTAGCTTTCTCCACAGTGAAACTTAAAGTAATATATCTTGCACCATTATGTTGAGATTTAGAGAGCTATAAAATTATATGTATATATGTTGGTTGTGAGTTACAACCAGATTTTTCATTCACCAAGGTGGATTGTTTTCTACTTGAAAGGGTGTTTGATACAAGAGAGAAGTGAGCAGTTAAATCTGTGTAGCTGTGATGCTTTGCAAATGCACTTGACTCTAAATCACAAGACTGGATTTAGAGCCCCAGTTCTGCTCCTTAATAATTGGACAAGCTGTTATAATCTCTGTGCCTTTGTTTCATCATTAATTGTTGTTTTTGCTGCTTGCTATTCTGTGAAGTTGTTATGGCAGTCAAATAATATTAAATGTGATAATAAATGTGAAACTAACTCAAACTACAAAGAATCATAGTGGTTCTGGTGCTATTAGAATATGGTGAACAGCCATCCTACCGCTCCACCTTAAACTCCCTGCTCTCAGAGCCACCCGTACTCCTTAGGGAGGTCCGTGGAGATTTCTCCTTGTCCCTTCCTGAGGAGTGTATGTGTACACCTTCCTGGTTTCATGACCTTGGGCAGGTCACTTAAACCTCTGGGTTTCAATATTCAGCCTTGTTTAGAAAATTCCTATATTTCTATTATATTAGATTTATATAATATATATCAATTATATGATTAAATGTAATTGTCTTATATATTTAATATAATGTTTATATAATAATGGTTTCATTACATTTTATATATTTGTTATATATTTATGTATAAATATTTATAACACAGCAGAGTCCAAGTCACCAGTCTAAATGTTCACAAGTGATAAGTACAGAGACCACATTTTATAGTGGAATGAGAATGGATTTGGGGTCAGGCAGACCAGTCTTTACTAGCAACCCTACCACTTCTAAGAGGGTGTGACCGTGACCAGTTTACAGCAACTTCGGTGCCTATCTGTTTAAACCTACTTCGTAGGATGACAAATAACGTATAGGGAGCAACCTAATACTTTCTCAAGGAGGTAGTTGGTTGATCAGTAAATACCATGTCTCTTCTCCATGGGCTCCTCCCCAAGATGAGGTCTGTGGGTCCATATCACTTGTCTGTAGACTGTTTCGATATTTCAGAGCAGTGTCTGAGCTTGAAAAGCATTCTTGGGTTCTTTTGTGCACACGGCTTGATTCTCCCTCAAAGAGTAGGGCCCATGAGATCATGAGCCCGGGGTTCTGCTTCTCTTACAATCCCCGGTGCCTAGAGGAGCGCGATGTGCACGGGGCCCAGAGTAAGGACGGCGAGGGCGCCGGATCACCCTTTGGCCAGGCCAGGGGCGTGCGCATGCGCCTTGTTACCGCCCCTCAGCGCCCGCAGCCCCAGCGGGGGCAGCACAGGGTCATCCTGCAAAAGAGGCATGAAGTGGCCTTGTACCAAAAACAGTCTGCCGAGATGCTGTGGCAACTACATTCTTCCAAGGTTACGCAGTGATAGGGGCAAGCAGGCTGGAAACTTAGTTTCATCGTAAGTGAGTTTCAAGGGAAAGAATTGTTCAGCGTCGGTTTGTGGTTTTTTTCTCCCTTTTAAGGAATCCCTCCTATGAGTGGAACAGGAACGCTGCAGATCTATTTACTTGATATTAATGACAATGCCCCTCAAGTGCTACCTCAAGAGGCAGAGACTTGCGAAACTCCGGACCCCAATTCAATTAACATCACGGCACTTGACTATGACATTGATCCAAACGCTGGACCATTTGCTTTTGATCTTCCTTTGTCTCCAGTGACTATTAAGAGAAATTGGACCATCACTCGGCTTAATGGTGAGAACAGGTTCATTATTTGAATATATGTGCAGTTGAGAGGCTTTGACCTGGCATGAAAAGTTAATTTTAAGTGCTTTATTATCTTCCCCTTAAATGTATTTTAAAAGCTACTTAAAGTTTAAATAAGATATTAGAAGCCCTTAAAGACAAAAAAAAAAACAAAACTTGACAGTGCAGGGTAGTTGAAAACTGCTTTATATGTACCATTCGGGAGTAATACGTTCTGGAAAATGCCATGTGTTTTTGAATCGTGTAATGTATGAACTATCAGACTGTATTTTTCCCTTTTTTGTATAGGTGATTTTGCTCAGCTCAATTTAAAGATAAAATTTCTTGAAGCCGGGATATATGAAGTTCCAATCATAATCACAGATTCGGGTAATCCTCCCAAGTCAAATATTTCCATCCTTCGCGTGAAGGTTTGCCAGTGTGACTCCAACGGGGACTGCACAGATGTGGATAGAATTGTGGGCGCAGGGCTGGGCACGGGCGCCATCATTGCAATCCTGCTTTGCATCATCATCCTGCTCAGTGAGTACTTTCCTCGTCTCTTAGGTGTAATTCTTGTTGCTTCTAGGATGTTTAGCAAAGTAACTTTTTATTGTCGCCTTTCATCATAACCTAACAACACTCTTCCACCTCTGAGCATTTTCTTGCAGCCACGCCCACTTCAGAATGAGAGAAGCCCTGAGCATCCTTGCAAGCACTTACATGTTTGCAGCAAACCCAGCCAGCCTACCTCTTTCGTGCCCTGTTGCAGTTTTCTGATGCAGATCGCTTGGGGAGCTGTAGCAAACTCGTTTCATAGAAAAATATTAGACAGTGCTCAGTTGGAGCCCTTCTCTTAGGATTCGAGTCTGAATTCATGGCACGTAGTTGGTGATTTAGGAAAATAAGTGTATTGCTTTCCTTCATATAAAGTGCAGTCAGCAACCTGCTCTAGTCATGCAAGGATCAAGGTATTTGTTTTCGACGGGCTGCATAAAATAGTGAGAGATTGTACTTCATACAGCACATTGGATAATAGAAATGATTGCACAGCTCAATAAACTGTCTGTCTTTAGAGCAAGTCTAGATTAAGGAATTGCTCCTTTTTAAAATACTTTGCAGTCTTTGGTTCAGTGGAATGCAAGGAATTAACCACTGGGAAGTACTTAAGGAGCCACTTGTAAGCATGCAGGTTAAAAGAATAAATTGCCTGGACCCTGTGTTGTATTGTTGAATAGCAGCAGGACTTAGTTTACTGTGCGGTCATGCTATGCACCAATCACTTTCTTGAAAGTGTTGGCCATTTCTTTTATGTTTTCTCCATTTGCAAGTGTTCTAGTAATTTAGAATGCTGTCCCTTTTTTTTTTAAGCAATTACTGTAGAGGGCTAAGCATTTTTTACTTCCTATGTGGAGACTACTCTGACTATAATTTGAAACCTACATGCTGTACTAATAATCCACTTGCTGGATTTAGCCCTGGAACAATGGCAAATGAGATCATGTATCTGGCTTTAAAAGGAGGATATTTACTTTTATGGCCAATAATAAAAATGTGCTCAAATAGAGTCATTAAATCTTTTGCTTCAGGATGTAAACTGATAGCCCTAGATTTTAGAAGGAATGTGCACTAGATGTACACTTAAGGATATGCTTCAGTTTCAACTAACGTGGGGCATATACACCAACCTTATCAAGAAAGACTTAGAGCTGATGGATTGTGGCATGAAGAAGTGACTCAAGCCATTTTGAAGGAAAACGAATCAATGCTGATTGTAGCATCAACGCACTGGAAAATTTATTATTCTAATCCTGGCACAGAAATGTAAAGCATGAACGCCTAATGTTATTTCAGTGCTCAAACTAATCCCCTGGCCTTCTTACCTGAAACATGCAGTGGAATAGGAAAGGGAAAAGCACAATAGTGCAGTAGAAGGACCCAGGCCCTTGGGAGTCAAAAATCCTCATGATCAGGTCGCTGATCCAGGTCTAATGTACTACCAAAGGCACCTTGGCAAGCACGTCCTGCCCTTGACAAGTGCCCTTCTCTCTGATTTGGGGAGTAGAATGATGACGGATCAACTGGAATGAAACAGCAATTAAATAACGAGTGACTGTTTCACTTACTGTTGTTTGCTGTTCTAAAATTTACAAGCCATTATATTAAGCGTATCCTATCCTCTGGCAAGACAAAGTAAAAGACAGAAATAGTTTTTGTGCCCATTTGTAGATGGTAAAACTGAGGACAGACGTCCACTCAGTGAGTTCACAGGGCACCAGTTTGCAGAACCCGGGTCCTCACACTCTAAACCTAGCGCTCAAGGCCTCTGCTTTGTCTTGGCTCTGGTCATGTGAGGCCAGAAATAGGTAACAGAGTAAAAGACACATTACAAGTTTTCCAGCCATATAAGTGTAAATTTTTAATGTTGAAGACTGTGATTAGACAGGCCGAGTTTTTAAAATTACAACACTGTACGTCTTTACTCTCTTTCTGCCTAGTCCTCGTTCTGATGTTTGTAGTATGGATGAAACGTCGGGATAAGGAACGCCAGGCCAAGCAACTTTTAATTGATCCAGAAGACGATGTAAGAGATAATATTTTAAAATATGATGAAGAAGGTGGAGGAGAAGAAGACCAGGTGAGCAATGTTTTAAATCTTTAAATCTCTAAGTGAAATTTTATCATCTTAAAATTAAAGTGGTGGGCTTCCCTGGTGGCGCAGTGGTTGAGAGTCCGCCTGCCGATGCAGGGGACGCGGGTTCATGCCCTGGTCTGGGAAGATCCCACGTGCCGCAGAGCGGCTGGGCCCATGAGCCATGGCCACTGAGCCTGCACGTGTGCTCTGCAACGGGAGAGGCCACAACAGTGAGAGGCCTGCGTACCGCAAAAAAACAAACAAACCAAAAAAAAAAGTTAAAGTGGTGGGGAAAATATTAATACATAGAGTAAAAGAATGGGATCAAGTTTCTTTTCCTTTATCACATTCTCAAACACTTGGTGAATTCTTTCCAACCTGTGCTGCTTATTGATTTTTTTTTTCCCAAAGTGCCAAATGTCATTGTATTTATTTTGTGAGAAGATCATTAACATTGATTCAAGGAGCCCAGGATTTACACCTAATACTAATTATATCCGTACTGATAAAAAATGTTTTTCTTTACAGTTTTTCTTCATTGCATATCCAAACTAAAAGTAAAAGTAGTTTCTATGTTGGAATTTGGATTTTTATCAGTATGGCAGAAAAAGCACAAGCTATTCATTTCATAAACACTTACCAAGCACATTCAATAATCCAGGCACTATTTTAATCATTGGGGAAACAGAGGTGGGCAGAGCCAACAAAGATTTGCCCTCAAGAATCTTACTTTTTTTTTCTTTTTGGCCACTCCGCACATGGCTTGTGGGATCTTAGTTCCCCAACCAAGGATTGAACCCGGGCCCTGGCAGGGAAAGTGCTGAGTCCTAACCACTGGACCGCTAGGGAATTCCCAAGAGTCTTACATTCTTGAGAATGTAAGAGACAATATCTAGCTCACCTCTGTACCCGTGATGTCTGTCATGGTGCCTGGCTTATAGTAGTTGCTTAATAAATGTTGAGCTCCTGACTGGTTATAGAACATGAGCTTCTGTATGTACATAAGGAACTGCATCCCTGTTTGAGGATGGGAATGACCAATACGTGGAAAATGAAGAACTTTATCTGCTGGGAAGCAGCATTGTAGCTATCATTATAACTAACACTTTCAAGGTCTATACTACATACCAGGCATTCTGCTAAGCACATTAAATGCTGTTACCTCTTAAATCTTTGAAAGCTGTGTACTGTATTGTGACTATGTCCACTTTTGTGTTAGCAAACAGATAGGGATTGTTGGAGTCTATAAATTCATACAACTAGGAAGTGATAGAAGTAGGATTTGAATCCAGGTCTGTCTGATGATACAGCCTAAACTAACTATATAGTTATCAATATACAGTTCCTTTTGAAATGATCTGGAAGGTATGAGTATAATCCATGAGCAATCACTGTGAGAGGTATTTCTTAGATACATTGGGTAGCTCTCACTTCCATATACTAATGCAAGTGTTGGGGGTAGTAGTCAGGTAAAGAACCCAGAATCCTTGGGTCTGGGATCATTATCAGTAAATTCAAAATACTTTGTCTGCAGAGTATATACGTAGACATTAGTGATAGGACTGTTAACTTGAAAAATTAATTCAAGCAAATTTCTGAACATATGTTCTCTTTCTCTTCTTTACTCCTTTGAGGAAATAATATATCGCTTTTGGTTTTACAAAGCACATTCACACCCATTGTTGTGTTTCATCTTTGTGGCAGTCCATCAGAGTTTTCCATTTGAACAGGTTTTGTGATTTGCTCTCCAAGTCTGTAACTGGCAGAGTCAGAACTCAAGCCCGAATCTTCCGATTCCTGATTCCGTGCTTGGTTTACAATACCTCAATTCTCTCATTTAGAAGAGATGTGTATTTTAAATCTGTCGAAAACTTGACTCATGTGTAAAGCTGTTTTGAATACTGACTAATTAAAGTGGCTCTATAAATACACCCCAGGGTTTCTTGCTTATAAATGTCTTTGGATATTAAAATTCATGTTTGGCTTAATCCCTCATTAATCTGTCCTTTCACTTTCCTGAGCTATGTTCAAGAACAGCAAACATTATACTGATCACATTATCTCATAAGTCTTCTTCTTTCAGCATTTTATTTTTCATGTCATTGTGCATAATTTTCTAGGCATAAACCTAAACCCAACTCAGTGAAGCTTTGGTAAAAATAGTAACAACTAGAAGGACATCAGTCATGACTGAATGCTGCCTAGAATCAAGAACCAAGATATTTCACAGCTTCCGAGGGTCTGGACCAGGGTACTTGATGTCAGCTGATCTGGCTTTTTCTCCTCCCTTCCAATTCCTTTAAGAAATTATTTAATGAAATTTTATTGTTGTCGTTATTTTAGGAAAGACTTAACTTCCATTACTGACTGTGTCCACTTAGATTGATGCTTGAGATCAAATGGTAAAACTTACCTATTGCAAGATTTATTAAAATTGTTATCGATCTTCAACCTCTTCTTTACCTGACCCGGGACATTTTCTCTGCTCCCAGATCAACTCTTGGGCACGAGTGTGTCGCTTCCTACCCACTTTCTTGATAGTCCAGAGACTCTTCTGGAACTTGCTGTGGATTGACCTCAGTGGCTCGTTTCTTTATTGAAATAGCGCTGGTCTTCCTGTGGTGTCTTCCTGTTGCCTCTTGGTTCTTTGATGGCAGTTCCGTCTAGATCAAGAGCCTCCACCCATTCTCTGATCCTGTTACGATTCCCATTTGCAGTTCTCATTATAGAAAATTGTGACAAAATTAGATAACGGGTTTTTTATTCACTCTAACTTGGACCTCATAATAGCGGAATAAAATATGCAGCATAGGAAGCCTACACCGAAGGTTCTGTCTCCTCTGCCTCTAAAGTGGTTCATGAAATCCACTCACTTTCACCATCATCCAGGCCACTGCCTTCACTTAGGTCAGAAGCATCACTGACCTGCGGCGGCCTCCTCATGAGCGTCCGGTCTCTGGATGCACACCCCATCTGCTCTTTGGAAATTATCAAATCCAAACTCCCTCCTTAGTATGACAGATCTGTGGCCCTGCACCCACCCTTTGGTGGACCCCCACTTTGTGCACTAGGTAAAGGCCTATGGGAAGGAGCTGGTGGTAGGTACGGGCTCCCCAAGGATGTGACTTCATCAAGCCTATATCCACTCATGGCCACTAAAGTTTCCTTCAGAGTCGGGGTGATCCGTCCTTCTCCCATTGAATGACTCTTCTCACTCTTCCTCTGGGGATAAGAACAGTTATGAGTCTTCTTTCTCCTAGAAAGGGCTTGCTGGTTTCTTTATTTTCATTCAGTTAGATCTCATTATGTTTTTAGCTATCTTATGTTCTCAGAAATGTGTGATTTAGTAACATACCTGGCTCGTTCTTAGCATTAGAGTGTCGGTGATAATCTCATGCTTTTCTCTATCCCAACCAGAAGCAGAAGGCTTCCTCCCTGTTTAAGAGTATAATCATCACTCATGTCAACAAAGCCTGTTTCCATTACCCCAGAAACTCACTGTGTTTCAGGCAGTATGCCCTGTGTCAAAAGTAACTAGTATTTTTTATTTCTATCACCATAGATGGGCATTACCTGGTTTTGGATTTTATTATAAAAATGGATGTTATACAGTAGGTACTTTTCCTGCCTGGCTTCCTTTACTCGATATTTTATCTGTAAGATTCATCCATGCTACATTTAGAAGTAGTTCATTTCTTGTCATTGCCAAATACTGTTGTGTTGTGAGAATTGACCACATTTTATTTATCCATCCTACTACACTTGGCATTTGAGTTGATCCAGCTGAGTTATTATGAATAAAACTGCCATGAATGTTCTTATGCCTGTGTTTTGGCACACTTGCGCTGGTATGTGCTCAGGGATTGAATTTCTAGGTCCTAGAATATGCATATAGGTGCAGCCCTCAGTACAATCCTGCCAGTTTTCCGAAGTGATTGTACCAGTTCACACTCCCCCGGCCACAGCGGCATACGAGACTTCCCATTGCCCTACATCCTCACTAGCCCTTGGGTTTTCTCAGTCTTTCAAAATTTTAGCCACTCTGGTGGTATATGCCTCATTATGATTTAATTGGGATGTTCCTACTGACTTACTTGCCGTTTTGATATCTTCTCTGTGAAGTGTCTGTTCAGCTTACTTGTTTACTTTTCTATTGGGTTGTTTGTCTTTTTCTTACTGATTTGTAGGAGGGCCTTCTGTACTATGGATATCAGTTCTTTGTCGGATAAATGTATTATAAATATCTTCTATTCTGTAGCTTGCTTTTTTATTCTCTTAGGGGTACCTTATGATGAAAAGAAGTTTTTAATTTTAGTGAAGTCTAATTTATCTGTTTTTTCCATTATGGTTAGTACATTTATACCTATTTAAGGAAACTTTGTCTCCCTGAGTTAATGAATGCCCCCCCCAAAAAAAATCTTGCCTTCTTGAAGCTTTATGGTTTTACCTATTATATTAAGTCTGTGATCCAACTGTAATGGATTATTCGTGTAGTATAAGTAAGCCAGAAAGAGAAAAACAGATACTGTATATTAACGCATATTTGTGGAATCTAGAAAAATGGTACAGATGAACCTATTTGCAGGGCAGGAATAGAGAAGCAGACGTAGAGAACGGACATATGGACACAGAGGGGTGGGGTGGGACAAATTGGGAGATTAGGTTTGACATAAATACACTACCATGTGTGAAATAGCTAGCAAGTGGGAACCTGCTGTATAGCACAGGGAGCTCAGCTCGGTGCTCTGTGACAACCTAGTTGGGTAGGATGGGGGTGGAGGGAGGTCCAAGGGGGAGGGGATATAGATATACATATAGCTGATTCACTTCATTGTACAGCAGAAACTAACACAGCATTATAAAGCAATTATACTCCAATTAAAAAAAAAAGATATAGATCAGGGGTCTCTTGTTTTCTTCCTAGCTGGCTATCCAGCACTGTTTACTAAAAAGGTAACCCATCTCCACTGCATTGAAGGGGTTCGTTTGTCATAAAGCAGGTGGTTATATATGTGTGGACCTGTGGGGGGGCTTCCAGATGCTCTGTGCTGTACTAGTTGTCCTATTTGTCTATTCTTAGGCCAATACCATGCTGTTTTCATTACTAGAGCTTTCTAATATATCTCCCTATCATCTGTTAGGATATTTTCTCCAATAGAATTCATCAAGATTTCTATTTTAAAGTTTTGGATGGATTTTATCATTTACTTTTTTTCCTTAAGAAAAAGAAACACTTTATTTAATACTCTTACTTTCTAAGTGAATTTATGCCAAATGCTTCTCCATGTTCTAAACAAGATGCCATTGCTTTTTAGTCTTAAAGTCATAGCCGGTTCCTGAGAAGTTCAGTTTTGTGAAGTATACTGTATACTATTGTCCATAATTCACATGTGGCTCCCTGTTAGAAATTCTATTTCTTTGAAGCATGCATTAAGCCTTTTTGGCAACAGACTTTGGCTCATACTTTTTATTGTTTTTTTTTTTGAAGACATTATGTTTTTACAAGAGTGAGCCTCGGAAATGGAACTGGTGCCACGTTACATTCTAGACAAGTTTTGGTCGATTTTTATTACACGTAGCAGGTATTTTACAGAGCATGGGTGTTACCTCCAGATGTGGTTGGAGACGGTGCCACAGGAAGCAGACAGCTTGTCATGATCAGGCTGTGGTCCGCCGGACGTCTCTGCCAGACCGTCTTTCAGAATCATCAGCTTTCAAAGATGGGTAGACCTCAGAGGTCAGTTTAGCTAGTTGGTGGAGGCTTGTGGCTACAGGCAAAGGCAGGTCTGCAGCAGCTGTCGCCAGGAGGCTATGATGCCTAGCCTAAAGCTGGCTTAGCCAAAATTCTTATTCTTCCCGCCCAGAGGAAGTGTCCTTAAGGAGCTAACTGATTAGAAAGAAAACAAAGCAAACCAGTCCTTTACAAGGGAGCCTTTATCTTCCCTGCTGTTGATTAGCATCTCTGTTTAAGTTCTGTGCCAAAACACAGGTTGCTAGTTTCTTTAACAAAATAGCTAAAACTATAGAGCCTAAGAAAAGAAAAACAAAACAAACAGACCAGAAAAACACCTCCACATCTTTTCTCTTGTCTTGTGGACAGTAGACTTGTCTCGGTGCGTGTGGATATTCTGCTCTGGTTTCCATTGTCATGTGACTAGGTTGGGCCCGTTTCTGAAACTGGCGTTAGATGTGTTCTGAACACAACCATTATTTCCTCACAGCGCTGTTGGCAGTTGGACAGACTCAGTATAATGCCCAGTCTCTTTCGAGAGGGTGAGGTCCCTTCTTTATCTGCTTCACTGCCGTGATCAGGGGGGCTTTGAGTATTTATCAGGTCATGTTTAATTATCCTCATTAGTAAATGTCCTTCAGTGCCCTTTTGGTCAGTGGAGCTGATTGCAGACACTGGCTCCCTTTTCACGATCTTTGTATCTGGTTCCTTCCATATCAGAATCACTAATAAAATACGGGTGAATGTACAGTGGAACCACCTGATAGTTCACTTCTCCTGGAACCCATCCCCTTTTAGCCCCAGGATGGGAAACAGAAACTGTTAGCTTCCTGCTCTCTAAATCTTAGACTTAATTACGATTACTGTTACATTAAACAGACATATACTGAATGTGTGTTATGTTTGTAATACTCACTAGTGCTGTTTTTAAACAACCTCTGCCTAAACCTCTTGACATGATACAGCTTCATTCTCCATAATAACAGCAGAAGCTATTGTTGGGGGGGCAGGGTGTGTGTGGTAACCTACGTATTAGGCACGGTACTGAATACCTGTACTAAGTGCTTTATATCCGTAATTTCATTTGACCCTCCCCCAGTCCAGCAAAGAAGGTCCCCACTGTTAGAAAGTAGTGAAGGTGGGGATTAAATCGCAGTAGGCCTGAGCCCAAAGAAGATGGTACCTTCCTTGGCAAAGCTGAAACTCAGCCTGGCAACGAAAACAGTGCCTTTCACAATGTCATCTGAATTTATTGGAAGAAGGCCGTCCCCTTCTTGAAGTAGGCTCCGGGTGAATGAAAACTACTACAGTAGTTTTCTCTGCTCTTAAAATTTAACTTGGGAAGATTTTCCGTTCCCGAGGCCTTGGGCTGTCTGGGGGCTCTGGGTCTATGGAAGAAGGTGCTGCCACGCACGTTCAGAAGTTTCTCCAGTGACAGTCAGTGGATGCTGGGGGCCTTAGGACCACAGCTGGTGGTTCAGGGGAACAAGGGTAGCAGTAAGGGAGCAGGCTTATCATCTGCACAAGCAGAGTCAACTCATTTGAGATTAACGCTGACGCTGGTCAGAGCTGATCCGGACGGAAAGTGTGAATAGCTGCATGAAGGCGCTGCTCTCTGGGTCACTCTTGGATTCTCAGCCCTTGTTATCCACTGGGTACCGCTCTGAATTCCCATACCTACTGCTGCTGTTGAGCAGAGCCTCACAATGGGCTAATAAGCTGTTTGCTCTCGGTCTCTTGCCCCAAGGCCCAGCACCTCTTGGGCTCAGCAGGCTTCACATTCCAGGCCGATGGGGACTCTCAGAATGCCCAAACTTGGTTCCTGAAGTCTTAGAGACATGCTCTGGGCTAGTTTCTTTTGCACTAGAGATGGTTCTGAGCTCTCTGAGAAGGTACCTGCTACCAGCCCTGATGGTTCGGGGCCATGTCAGAAAGCTGGATTCTGGATCGCTTGAAAGTCACAGTTCAGACACAGGGGATCTGTTCATGAAAAGCCCACAGCTGTGTTTTGTTCAGCTGGCAGAGTTTAAAAACCGACAAAAATTCACATAAAAGAATTCTGGCTCTTCCTGTCCTCTCAAAAAATGGAAAGATGGCCTGCATCCTGACGTGGCAGTGATTGTTGGAAACTAAACAGAGACGTCTTCTTTAAGCAGCAGGCGCGTTCCAGTAATCGTTGGTTTCCTTTTTTCCATACCAGGCCAGCTTTATAGATTTATGGTATCAGCTTATCCTTTGGAGATACCCCTTTTTGCAGACTCTGATTCAATTATATAATAATTATTATGCTTTGGATGAACAAAACCAAATTCCTATGGGAAGGAGGTACTACAGTGCTCTGAAACCATGGGATAGTCTCCTGTGGTACTGGTTTTTGAAAAAGAGACAGAGAGAACGAGAATTAGCCACAAATATATTTAGGCAGATCTCTTAGTTAAAATAGGCTAGCTGCTCGAACAAGCTCCAAGATTTCAGTGACCTAAGCCTCATTGAAGTTTATTTCTTGCTTACTTGGCCGTAATTGGGTTTCGAGTCATGGGAGTTTGGAATGGAGAGAGAAAGTTCGTGCCATTCCACGCAGTCACTCAGCGCGCCAGTGACTCCCCCATCTTCCACATGTGGCTTCCAAGGTCACCCTAGCCATACGTACATGTGTCACTGGGTGACAGAAGGGCAGGAAGGATGATTTGTGGGAGATTTTCATGGGCCAGGCCTGGAAATGAGACACATCACTTCCACTCCTGCCTTGAGAGAAGAATAAATGGGTTTGGTGACCAGCTGGAAGGCTCTAGCCACCCTGGTTAGGTACCTGAGTTTAGAGAATCTTTCTGAGGTTCTGTGAGAACATGCTTTCTCACAGTAACTACCCACAGCTAGATCAAGAGCATCGATCTGACCCATCCAGATGTGTCAGAAAGAAGTGGGTCCCTGGACACGGAGGAGACACAGGAGGTCCAGCAGGAAAATGGGACACTGTGTGTCAGGCTCACCTAAATCCAGGGAGAGCAGCTGTCCCCCACCTGGGGAGCACTGCCCCTGCGCCCCGGGGATACTAAAGTCTTCTTGATCGAGGCCCAGCACTTGCACGTGAAAGGAATCACGTATTTAAGGATAAAAGGAGTCATGCCAGGAGCTCTTTTTAGTGGGCAGGGATTCCAAAGCCCAAAAGATCCAGATGTGATTGCTGTATGAGTGTCAACTGGCTTTTTTTTTTTTCCAATGAAATTAATGTCTTCCGCGATTTCTAGAAATTAGTCTCAGTATTTCAGTAGATCAGATCCCCAGCATCTCCATGACTCAGAAAGCACATTTAACAGAATTGAAGTGACTGAGCTGGGGAAAGAACCCACAGTTCCTGTGACTCAGGGTTTGGCTTTGAGGAAGGGGGACTCTGCGGGTTGATGACTCACTTTTACCTCCCATTGATCCTCCACCTTGCATTTTAAACTGCAGTAGAATTGAACTTCCTATACATCTAACCTGTCTCACGCTATTTCACACTTTTATGGCTTAGTCCACAGTCTTGCCCTACCTGACTCTATTCAGCCCCCAAGATTCCATCTCAGGACATCTCTCAGGGTCGCAGGCTGAATCAGGTGTCTCTGCTGCGTGCTCCCACAGCATATCCCATGTCTGCCTCTATTTTGAGATCTTGTGTGCAGCCCTGGTCCTGACCTTAAAGGCCCTGAGAGCAGGGACTTGTCACATTCATTTTTTTCTTCCAGCATCTAAGACAATTGGCACCTCGCAGGCACTCATAGAATGTTTGTGCATTGGGCCCTCTTCCAGAATCTCTTAGTTTGCAAGTCTTTCTACAGGGTTAATTGAACCATTACAGCCTGATAACTTCACTTTCATTTTTTGAAATCTGTGATGGCTTCAGGAAACGATGATCAGATTCATAAATGCCAGTGTTTCATTACATACTTGTCCTGTGTCAGGCACTGGGCTCTGCTCTCAGTTCACGTGTCTTTTATAATCTTTTATAATCCCAACAACCCTATGCAGTAGATATTGCCATTAGTCCAGTTTTCAAACCCAGGTCCACGTGACTTGAGAGGCCCAGCTCTTATGCACCGGGATGGAGGTCACATGAAAGACGTTTTATTTACTCTTGCTTGTCTATGGCAGGCAGGTGTTACTCTGTAGAAACAGTGAGGCTGGGCGCTTAGCCTCAGTTTATTAGATGACCACTGGTAATCTGGCTTTAGAACAGGCAAAAGGTAAGACCCAATTAATTCGTTAAGCATGGCTTGCAAAATGGAGCACATTTTGACACTGACAAGTGTAGAATCTTAGAAAAGCAATTTGAGCAGCCAAGTTATTAAAAGACCTGAGATACAATCTGGGCAACAGGTACTAAAATCTAAAATCCACGCTGGATACCTAGACAGAAGGATGAGACACAGGTACAAGAAAGCACCTGGAGACCAAACCAGCCACTTCCCTGAGACCAGGGATCTCTGCTTGAGCCAAGACGGTCTCTAAAGAGTAGCCACCAATCTCAGGAACCAGCCCCAGTGTGGGCAACCAAGCCTGACCCTCTGACTCAAGCAGAGAATGAAACCGGTATATTTGATTCTTCGAAATAACTGCTTTACAAAATCATTCTGCTTTATAAACAAGCTAACAGATGGCTGACTCTGGACATAGCTGTGGAGACCACTTTCAACATTTTCATTGCTGGCCAAAGCACACTCTTGTAAATATGTTCCCAAGTTGTTCATGCATTTATACCCACCTGCAAACTCCAGTATATATTAGCTATTGAAAGAGTGACACTGATTTCACAAAAGGAAAGTTTCACCAGGAATTTGGGTTAGCACACTGCCATCCCTTTTTTCATGCTGTTTTCAAAAACCCTCATGGCCAGGTGACTCACTGGTAGGCTACAGACAACATATGGTCTGAACTGGTTGGTACCCATTCCCTATTGGGCATTCAATATTTTTAATGTGCACTTGATTTGCATGTGAATTTTATTTACTATCCTGATCACTTCACATAAATTAACACAATATTTTATGTAATTCATCTTAATGTTTATTCTTCCTGACTGATTTTAAGTTTATTACATTTAGTTTTAGAGGAATGGAAAGTTACCCAGCAATACAGAGATAAAGATTTGTATGCCAAGTATGTGTTACCAGGATGTAAAAAAAAGCTAGGATACTAAGTGATATATGCCAGACTTCTACCAGTTGTCCAGATCTACCAGTTGCCTATTTCTATAAAGTTGTATTGGAACTTTATAAAAATTCCGTTTTGTGTGGCCTTGCGCCATGTCCACAGCTTACGTACTGCCTATAGCCACTATGACACAGCAGCAGCAGAGTTGAGGTATTTTGACAGAGACTCGATGGCCCAAAAACCCTGAAATATTTACTATCAGGTCTTACAGGAAAAGTTGATCCCTGCTATAGACGTCTTTCCATTAATGAAGTCTTCATTCACTCTTTTGTCCAAAGGTTGAATACTCTGAAGGTTAGCACAGGAAGTGTATGTAATCTGCCCAAGGTCACCCAGATAGATAGGGTAGAGCCGGGATTTGAATCCAGATGCTCTGATTTCAGAATCCATTTTTTAAAATCACAATACTATACTCCCTTTTCTGTATTGATTTCATTTGTAAATTTATCTTAAAACAAAGACTATATCTCTTTAGGAAATTCCAAAACAACGTGACATAAACGAGTGAAGGATTTTGATGCCGTCACCATATTCCCAACCAAATACTGCCATTCCTTTATTATTTATTATTTATTACTATTATTTATTTATTACTATTATTATTTATTCCTTTATTACCTATCTTTAGATTTCCTCCAAGGTAGAATAATAGGTCACGCTAAGACAGAATGACCTTGACCTTTTCAGAGTGGTGACATTTTTGTTTTACGTAAGGAGAAGTTGGGGCTTGGGGTGAGAATGTATTACTGAAGATGCATTCAGAAAGCTATACTTTTTGTCTCCCAAGACAGTGCTTGAAAGGGTTAAAAAAACATGTCCATGTTTATAAGGCAGTAACTGAATTACATGGAAAGAATGGGAAATTACAAACATCAGGGTAAAAAATAAATCTTACATTTTGAGAGAAGCATATCATCTTTCTGAAGCCCCTGTTACTCTGCTAGAAATGCTTTGTGTATCCACATCCTTATTTCTTTCAGCAACACCTCTTTCACAGCTCCTTACACCTTCATTTTCCATATTTTTGTAATAGTTTTATCTATTATGTTAAATTTATATTAGCTTTAAATGTGTCCTTTTAAAAGACACTAGACTAAAAGCTCTATGAGGTCAGTAAACGAGTCTGTGGCCCAAGAGACTCTTCAGAAAGACTTTGTTGAATCAAATTGAATTGCATTGTATTTGCTGCATGTGTTTCCAGAAAAACGTGCCATAATTTTACAATGGGAAATAAGTTGTGACAAAATTTCAACAGTGCCAGTTTCTGAAGCAGAACCACAATTTTGCACCAAAGAATGTGCTCATTCTCGAAAACAGAATTTTAAAAGAAGCTGTGACAGGGCAGCATGAACGGTAAACCACGGAAGCAGAAGCCATGAATGTGTTTAATGGAGACTCACCTCCCTCCCACTGTGGGGAGTGGTAAAGTGGCTCTCCAGTGAGATGAAAACAGAATGGGGGACCTTCATCTATATGTTAAGTCTCCAAGTTACTTTATTTCTATTAGGCTTATGATTTAAACCAGAAAAGCTGTTAGCAAATCTTTTGTTTTGGGGGCTTTCGTAATCCCTAGAATCAACCTCGTTTTCCACATCAATTCCCCTGTGTAAATAGCTAACCATCGTAACTACACCTCACTGGGAAAGAAAATCAGGTTGTAATGTAATTTACATAAAGCTTGCAAGTGTATTCAACTTAGCTGTCAGCGGCTGTATAGTAATGTGTTGACACCTTATCGTTATTTTATTCAATTATTTTAATGCCAGGAGCTATATAGGGTGAGGTAATAATGTTCTCCTTTTCCATCTTCCATTCCTTTTTGTGGCTGACTGAAGGGTTTCTTACCTTTGCCACAGGCAAGAAAAAGTAAAAGGTATCGGGTACCTTTTTTTTTCCCCTTGAGAATTTTGTCCATTTACTTTCATGTTAGTATTTTTATTTCTCTCACTCAGTCTTGAAACATTAAAAATATTTACCTTATCTATATGGGAATTTGAAAGTTACTTGCCTTTGCTACTGTAAAAGGAACATTTTCCACTTGTACCAACCAGCCAAACTGGCTCTTGTGTTCCATCCCTGGTTCTCACCGGTAGAGGCTGAGAAAGGACCAGGAACTTTGAGAGCCCTCCCCCTCCCTCACGTGACAGACTGTTGTTGGACCCAAGTGAAGACTCCTTTCTGACTGAAAGTCAGTGAGGCTTTAACCGGCTGTGCGCAGACCAGAGTCCTGGATTCCACGGCCTAGTTAGCATAACCACCTTGAACTTCCCTTCTGGCTCTTAAAGCCCCTCATTTTCCCCCCTTCAGCAAACTCTTCTGTCCCTTTCTTCACTGGCCCAGGCAACAAGGTACAGCCTTTTTTTTGAAGAATAGTTGGTTTACAATGTTGTGTTTAATTTCTCCTGTACAGCAAAGTGACTCAGGTATACAAATATATATTGTTTTTCATATTCTTTTCCATTATGGTTTATCACAGGATATTGAATGTAGTTCCCTGTGCTATACAGTAGGACCTTGTTGTTTTTCCGTCTGATATGTAATAGTTTGCATCTGCTAATCCCAAACTTCCAGTCCTTCCCTCCCTCACCCCGCCCCGCCCTTGACAGCCACAGTTCTATTCTCTATATATGAAGATACAGCTTTTTTTAGTTGTTATTTTGCTTGCTCTGGTGGTCTCTGTTTGCTCCTTCCACACTGTTTCACTGAGTCCATGATCTTGGGCAGATCATTAACCTCTCTGAGTTACGGGAATCAATGGGATAGAACAGCACTCTCTTGGCAGGATTTTGCTTGGAGCGTCTGAGATATCACATAAGGAGGCACCTAAGGTAACTCCTGACAGATGATGGGCACCAGGTAAAGGCTGGTTTCCTTCTTTCACACTCTCAGAGCTAAAAATGGCATCAGGCACCCAGTAAGCTCTCTTTGGATACTCATGAAACGGTAAATGAATATTTTCATCGCTCTATAAAACAGACGTAATTGGGGCTTCCCTGGTGGCGCAGTGGTTGAGAGTCCGCCTGCCGATGCAGGGGACATGGGTTCGTGCCCTGGTCCGGGAGGATCCCACATGCCGCGGAGCGGCTGGGCCCGTGAGCCATGGCCGCTGAGCCTCCGCGTCCGGAGCCTGTGCTCCGCAATGGGGGAGGCCACAACAGTGAGAGGCCCGCGTACCGCAAATAAATAAATAAATTAATAAATTAAAAAAAAAAAAGACATAATTGCACGATTCTGTAGATTCTACCAGCCACAGAGCTTTCTGAAATTTTTGCCTGGGAATCTAGAATTTCACTTTATACTGAAGCAGCATTTTATTTTATTTAAACGTAACCAAATGCCTTCAGGTCAATTCGTGGTATCATTTTCTGAACCAATTATAGATCATTGCAAGTCAGTGGAATTTAATAAGAAAAGACAGAACCAGAGTTAAAGCTGCTGACTAACTTCTTAGTAACTCTCCCAGAATTGTGTCACCTTTAAGACATTTTAAATCATAGACCCAAAAAGAAGTGTTTTCAGTTACTTGCAATGTTTATATCTAAAAACCCTAATTCTATGCCTGCTTCTCATGACCATTGCCAAATAACACATATTCCAAACGTTAGTTAAAATAAGATTTTCCATGGCCTTAGTTTGAAAACTGGATTTCTCTGGGAAGTTAATGTTGACAAAGTAAGGTTGACAATTGTAAGAGAATTTTCAGATCCACTGTTTCTCTAGAGAGTTTTAGGAACCAAATAAAGATTTCTTCTGGGGTTTTTTCTAATCTTCAGAAGTAAGGCCATGAACCCAGTGACCCTGAGAATGTTTTCAGTCTCTGTAATTCTCTTTAGAATTCTTATCCTACATGCTGTAATTTGTGTGTTTAAGTAAAGCATCATGGGATTATAAAGATATATAATTTAGGGTGTATAATTTCACATAGAGTGACCCCTTACCAAAAGGCTTAAAATTGGATCCTCGGGGCAGGACTCTGCCATAGAGCACAGATGGATGTGGACAGAAAAACCGTCTCTGTGATCTGAAGACACTTCTGCCCACTTCATACCACCATCAGATTTTCATATCCCGTATTTGCAATAGACAAGGGAAACCATCACAGAGAAGAGTTAAGCCGCGTGTTTTAACCCAAATTCTAGTTTCCTGTAAATCAGTGGGTTTGTGCCTCTTTTTTAGATATCAGTGTATCTGAGGAACATGACACGTTTGCATCACGGAGGGGGAGGTACTCACCATGGCCAAGAGTGTCAGCAGTGGGACCCAGGGTCTTTTTCCCTTCCTCCCCATTGTGAATCACTGCCATGGTGTGTCACGCGATCCAAAGCACATTTCTTGCTCTTGTGCACATCTGGCATGAATGTCATCCCTGAGACTTTTATTCAACACATTTTTAGTGAGCACTTTCTATGGGCCTGACATATTGACCACAGACATCTTTAGACTTCCTGCTCTGGTTCTTAAGATAGTAGGAAAGGGCTATCGAAAGGAAGGTAAGAATCTGTAAATGAATATGCTCGTGCATGTGTACACTAATAAGCGAAGCAGGCCAAGTGGACGGTCTGTCCTTGTCCAAACGAGATAGATGCTCTCAGCTGTAACAGCTTTCTGTGTCAGAAGTTAAGCCTGGTTTTACACCACATCTTCCTATTTGCAGGCAAAATATCCCAAAGTCTGAGTGTTGACAACTTATTAGAAAATTTTTTCAACGCTGTCAACCAAACATAATGCATTTCTGCTTGTAACCTTTGGATATAGTGGGAGCTGTATAAGAAATCAAGGTGGACAAGTCCTTTCCACGTAAGAAACATCCCACTGCCTCTCGTGGCTCCAGTTATGCCAAAGAAATCACTCTGTATTCTTATATGGAGTTGTCGTGATATACTGAGGACGGTCAAGGAATGTGTCACCAGGTTAAAGACAGTCCTTGAGCATAAGATTCAATTACTTAATTTCATGTAATTGAGATCTCTAATAGAGCATTTTTCACCCTCAGTGTAAAAATATTTATTAACTGTCATCATCCCTGTACTTAGAGTCTGTTTTTCCCTTTCTACAAAAAGCTTCCGGGCTTCCCTGGTGGCGCAGTGGTTGAGAGTCTGCCTGCCGATGCAGGGGACACGGGTTCGTGCCCCGGTCCGGGAAGATCCCACATGCCGCGGAGCCGCTAGGCCCGTGAGCCATGGCCGCTGAGCCTGCACGTCCGGAGCCTGTGCTCCGCAACGGGAGAGGCCACAACAGTGAGAGGCCTGCATATCGCAAAAAAAAAAAAAAAAAAAAAAAAAAGCTTCCATCATTGTCAGAAGACACGCTTACTCATGGCTAAGCCCCTCTGTTAAGCTTGGTAGTTATGTAATTAAACATCACCTGGAAAACGATGCTTCTTCATATGTAAGCGTTCAGAATTCTCTAAATGAAGCCCTCTTTTTATTTTGTATAACATTTTAACATTTCAAAGGCTTTCCCGTCTGTCATACCATTATGTGCCTCTGCCTTAAGATAGTCTATAAATAACTCACACGTCCTATAAAATTTTAAATGGAGCCCATGTGTGCAAGATCAAGGTGTTTTCACTCAAGTTTTGTATGGGTGCTTTGAAATACTCTACCCTCACAAAAGGAGACAGCATCCCCATGCCTTTGCTCACGCTGTTGATTCCACCAGAATGGTCCTTTCTCCCAAACCCACGTGTCATTCAAGGTTCGAACCTAACGCGCTCTTTCCCTCTCTGAGCGTTTTATACTTGGCGATGTACCAACCGTACATCCCACTCTGGCTTGTCCTACTCTGTGTGCCTGCCTCCCCTCCCGTAACACCTTGTACATCCCTCAGAGGAGGAGCTTTTCCTGAGTGCCTTCACTCGTTGGCTTAGTTGAAGCCCTTGGTTAAGAGTTGTTTAGGGGAGGGTTGTCAGAACAACTAGGGCGTCTCAACGAACAGAGCTCAGTGTTAGATTGACATTTGGAAGTCAGACACACCTGGTTTTGATTCTCACGTCAATCGAATACCAGCTGTGTGACCTTGGACAAGTTACTCAACCTTTCCGAGTCTGTTTCTTCATCTAAAATTATGGTAATAAAGCATTCTTCAGAAAGAAGAAAGGAGAAGTATCAGTGAGAAGACACTTACAGGAGGCTGGTATAGCTCCTGGTACATAGTGGGTTGAATGTCAGTGACTCCTTTGTTGTTTTAATCATTCTTCACCTTCCTGCCCCTTCTCCCTCATCCATCCAACCTTGTAGCTGGGACTTGACTCGCCTTCCCGGATGCCTGCGCCAGGAGCTAGGCTTTAGAGTCTAATCCATTTGAAGTCAGAGCCTGTCTCTGTGTCTCAGTAGATATGGAGCCATCGACAGATGACTTGGGTGATTTGAGACTCAGTTTCCTCAATTCTTAAATGAGGATAATAAAACTTAACGTCACACAGTGTTGTTCAGAGCATTAAATGAGCAAACATATGTAAAGGATCTCGAGCATTGCCAGAACATGGTAAATATTCAAGCGTCGAATGAATCAAAACCACTATAGAGATAACTGTAAACAGTTTTGAGCTGGTTTCAGACAGAGATGAAGCCTGAACTAAAAAGAGTACCAGCAAATCTGTACTTTCTGTAAATATCAACAGTGAATTAGAGAATTTCAGTTAAGCTGGGGATGTGACGTTTTATATCACCAGAATTTAGAGGTTTGAAAACTATAAAGTATTTGCCCAAACCTAAAATTCTGATGCATTTCCACATTATAGTTAGTGTCTTTGGACATTCCTGTCCAGCTGGCTGATGCTAAAGCTGAAAGTAGTTCTGAAGGTCCACCCAATGCCCAGAGCATCCTTCTTCCCAAGTTCTTCTCTGCCCCTCAAAGTGAACAGGCTGTTATTTCCAAGACATTCCCACAGGACTGCACCAGAAGAGAATCCACACTCCCTGGCTTCTTACCTCTGGGCCAGAGGTTGGAAAACTTTTTCTTTAAAGGGCTAGATAGCAAGGCTTTGGGGGCCACATATAGTCTCCGTAGAATATTCTTTGTCTTCTTTATTGTTACCGTTGTTTTAAATAATCCTTTAAAAATGTAAAAGCCATTCTTCAAGAAAAACAGGCCACAGATCAGACTGGACCCACCAACAATAGTTTGCAGACTCTAGACCAGCGGTCCCCAACCTCTTTGGCACCAGGGACCGGTTTTGTGGAAGACAATTTTTCCACGGACCAGAGTGGGGTGGGGTGGTGGCTTGGGGATGATTCAAGTGCATTATATTCATTGTGCACTTTATTTCTATTATTATTACATTGTAATATATAATGAAATGATTATACAACTCACCATAATGCTGACAGGAGGCGGAGCTCAGGTGGTAATGAGAGCGATGGAGAGCGGCTGTAAATACAGATGAATCTTCACTCTCTCACCCGCCGCCCACCTCCTACTGTGGGGCCTGGTCTGTGCCCTGGGGGTTGGGGACCCCTGCTCTAGACCACTGAAGGGAGGGAGGAGTGAAGTGGTTTTGAAACCTTGATGAACTAATGCCTTCCTCTAAGTAAAGGAAAATACACTTGCAACAGTTTCTTTTAATATGAAAGCAATATAACATTGTAGGGGAGGAAAAAGTTTTCTCGACCCTCCTCAGGTCCCTGGCTGAGTCTGAAAATTAAACCAACAAAGACAGATTAACAAGAGAAGAGCACACACGTTTGATCAAACTTTTACCTGTACATGGGGACCTTCACAAGAGAATGAAGACCTGAAGAAGTGACCAGAGCAAGAAGAGCTTATACCCTTTAGACAAAGAAACAGTAAATTTGTAAAGAATTGACAAGACAAAGGGTTTGGGCTGAGAGTAGTAAATGGTGAAGTAACTAGGAAGTTAAGAGTTATTTTAAGAAGGTTTGCCGTAAAAAAAGAAAAAGAAATAATGCCATTTGCAGCAACATGGATGGACCTAGAGATTGCCATATTGAGTGAAGTAAGTCAGACAGAGAAAGACAAATATATGATATCATTTATATGTGGAATCTAAAACAAGGGTACAAATGAACTTATCTACAAAACAGAAATAGAGTTACAGATGTAGAAAACAAACTTATGGCTATCAGGGGTAAGGGAGGGAGGGATAAATTGGGAGACTGGGATTGACATATACACACTACTGTATATAATAAAATAGATAACTAATAAGGACCTACTGTATAGAACAAGGAACTCTACTCAATACTCTGTAATGGCCTATATGGGAAAACAATCTAGAAAAGAGTGGATATATGTATATGTATAACTGATTCGCTTGGAAACTAACACAACATTGTAAATCAACTATACTCCAATAAAAATTTTTTTAAAAAAATAACATTTCATTATAGTAATAAAATACACCCAAATATGACCGCCGCATTGCAGAATTACAGATGAGATTGCTTTCTTTATAGCTTTTTTATTTTCTGAGTTTTATATCATAAACACGTAATTCTTTTATCATTAAAGAAAGGTTTGTTTGTGCAGAGTTCTAGGTCCCAAATCCTAGTCTCTGATGATGAAGAGGACTTTCCTCCTCCTGGTCCAGGAGGGGGCTTTTCACATGGGAACGTTACGACCTGTTTCAGGGAAGAAGGGTGAGGTGGGAAGAGTCAGAGGGATGTTCCTGCTTCTGCCGTTTTTAAAAAGAGTGCTTGAGCTTCAGATATTTAATATGCCACGATGCCATAGTTTGGGGTAGCTGTCCTGAACCCCATCAACATTAAGCTAGTACTTTTACTTCTATGGTACAACTATATTTTCTAGTCGGTTTTTTAGTCACTTTGTAGTGGGACCTCATCTCACTGCTGTTTCCCATTGGAAACTGATGAGGAACATAGGAAAGCAGATGGCACACAGACTGTCGAAATGAAAAACACAGAAGAAAGAGCTGCGTGAAAGAAATATTTAATCATAACATGAAAAGCTCCTAGTGGCAACTTTTCCATTATGTTAAATTTCATTCATTTCTATGCATTCTGGGTATGAGTTTAAAAACAGAGGTGGTAACTTTCCATCTTAATGCCCGTCTCCCATGGGGTGTTGGTTTTGTCTCTTGCAGGACTATGATTTGAGCCAGCTCCAGCAGCCTGATACCATGGAGCCAGATGCCATCAAGCCGGTCGGAATCCGACGGTTGGATGAGAGACCCATCCATGCTGAGCCCCAGTACCCGGTTCGATCTGCAGCCCCGCACCCTGGGGACATCGGTGACTTTATTAATGAGGTGCAAAGAGAGACTCACTTTTTTTTATAAGGGTGTTCATTTTATGCTAACAGTTAGTACTATGGAGACCACAAGTTGCTGGGAATACAGCTATGTAGTTCATTAAAACACAATTCTTTTTCCTAAGTTTATGCAAAAGGAAATGTGGCTTCAGTAACAGAGAACAGATGAGATGGCTTTGGTCAGCCCAAAAGAGACGGATCAACTAATGTTCTGCATTTGTAAATGACATCCGTATATATTATCAGTATTAGTCACACTCTCTCCAAAAGAATTTTTTCCCTAGATTACAAGTAATAAATAGGCTAACGATATTATAGTGAATTCTAATTTCAGTTATTAACACCGATACATGTAATAAGAGTTCACTTTCATTTTCCTCACACTGTACCCTTTGAATGCCACAAATGGTGAGAATTCAGTGCCTACCCAACGAGAGGTCCATCATATGAGATTAACAGGAAGAGCAGCTAAATTAAATATTATGTAAGTGATTTAAATACTTGTCTAGTTGAGGAGTTTTAAGAGCTTCTGCAAGAGGCAGCTAATTCTCTTGAATATAACAGATATGATTTCCACTGTCAAAATTATTATGGTATTCTCTTATTTCATTACTGACCAAGAGTTCTGCTACACTTAATCCTTAAGTTTTGAAGTCAGATGATTTATACTGCTTCTTTTGATCATGTCTACAGTTTTACTGCAATTCTTTTTTTTTTTTTTTTGCGGTACGCTGGCCTCTCACTGTCGTGGCCTCTCCCATTACGGAGCACAGGCTCCGGACGCGCAGGCTTAGCGGCCATGGCTCATGGGCCCAGCCGCTCCGCGGCATGTGGGATCTTCCCGGACCGGGGCACGAACCCGTGTCCCCTGCATCGGCAGGTGGACTCTCAACCACTGCGCCACCAGGGAAGCCTTGCAATTCTTCTTTCGAATTTTTATTGTTAGTATAAGAAAATGATAACATATTGATATTGATCGCGAATATATGGCAGGGCCTGTGTTCTCTGGCCAGATGCTCCCACTCAGAATCTCCAAGATTAGAATTGGTCTCAGTGCCTTACAAAGTGGAAAGCATCTGTTGTATATATTGCCTTCAGTCTCGTGCAGATAAGACTCTTTTCCTGGGCTTCCTTGAAATAGTTGTATATTACATCTACATAATCAATCTACCTTAGATTTTTAGATGCTCTTATAGTTTGTAGGAAAAGTTTTGAAACAAAATTAGCTTATCTGTCTTTACAATATTCATTACTATCTATTCCTAAAATACATGCTACTTTTTGAACTTATCTGTTCACTTCTGTTAAATTGGTAATGGGTTAATTTGTAGTAGACACGATTTAAAAGCTGATAGAAGGCAAAAACAGGATGCTGGTAACTCCTTTATGTACAAAAATATGCCCCGACTTTTCCAGATTACTTATATACATATAGGCCTGGTTAGGGGAATTAGCAGGAATATATATGATATAAATATAATATATATTATATAAAACATATATATTATATAAAATATAATATATATATATATAACTAGATATTTTTGAATATATAAGAGTGCCTGATGATTTTACTTCTGATGATTTTACTTCTAATTTAGCTTTCGTCATTACAAGAAATTATTTATTCCTGTGGTTGTCAGGTTTCAAGATATAGTGAACCTTTGACTGTAGGTGTAGGCACTGGATTTTTTTCAAGCAAGACTTCTGGCTTTAGTGTAATTCAGCAAATACTTACCTGAATGTTTCTGCCAGTCCCTGAAGTGTCACTGTTCCGTGGGCTTCCATCCCATCCAGGACACTCTGCTTTTCTCGTGATAAAATTCAAGCACTAAGGGTCATTTCTAAGGCTGTCTGTAATCTGATTCCTGCCCTCTCTTCCCTCCACATTCCCTTTCTGTGCTGCAGCCCCCTGAACTATTTGTAGTTCCTCAAAAGCATCACAGGTTTAACTATAACTTTTGCAAAGCCCTTCCTTCTTGACCTTCAGTGAGACACTCATTTAGCCTTCAGATTCAACTCAAGCGCCCCTTCTCTGTGAAGCCCCTTTGATACCCCTGGGAAGGTTACAAGACTCTCCCTCACCATGGGGTGTCACTGTTAGTATTTATTTCTTCCTTATGAGTGCGTCCATTCTCTCTGAAACGGGGGCCATTTCCCGTTCTTCTTTGTGTAACCTAAACATCTACTATGTTGCATAACTCTTAGATTCTGTTGTTTCAAGGAATTCAAGGACTGTGGCGGGCGTGTAGGGCATGCAGCCATGAGCATCACCCATCTGCATTTGGCTGGGATTCACTGGGGCCCATGTCTAGAGGCTTTCACTCTCACTGGTGCCGATTACATTCAGGAAGTGAGGATATTGGCTGTTCCAAGTTGTGTGTTTTGTGTACCTTGTGTTTGTGTCTGGTGCGTTCACTCATTTTTTTTTTTTTTTTTAACATGACTGGATTTTCTTCAGTAGAGAGAGGAGAGTATCTAGTTAGTAAGGTTCAGTTGCCCAACCCTTCTAATGCCACAGTAGGAAAAGGTACACAGTAGGAATTTCCGTTTGGAATCGCCTTTTCCTAAAACAGCGCCCAGGTACACAGTCTATAAAGTGGCTGGAGGTCGTAGCAAACATGCGTGAATACATATATGAAGAAGTTTGTTCTGAACAACTGACTTGCCGATTAACTTCCAGAATACAACCCATTCATACTCTGAAAATTGTCTGCATTTGTTAGAAATGGCTCATTTGGAAATCATCTTGAGCTTGGTTAAGGATTATTCATTTACCAGATAACTACCGAATATCTATGGTGTGTACATCCTGTGCCAGTGATGTGTAGATAAGACATTAGACAGAGATTCTCTCTGTGTGAGTTCCCTGCGCTGCTGCTAGCGTGATCTCTGTGCCAGGCAAACGTTCCAGTATCTGAACTCTTACTTTGCCAGGCAGAGGACACCCATTAGATCTGGTTCTTATTAGGTGGTCCGGCTTCATCTCAGGCCCCTCCCCTACCTGCATCCTACAGGCCAGCAACAGAGACCTCTACTTGTAATTTCTTCTCAGCTTGTGATTCCATGCCAGCACCAGTTCCCACAGTGTTTTTCCTGCCTGGAGTGTCCTTTGCCCTTTTTCTAGATATTAGTTAAGTCCTTACCAGACCAAGAAGGGTCAGGGACACAGAGTATGGGTGGGCACCATCCTGCAACATCCCAATGTACCTAGAACTCGCCTCCCTCCATGACTCCTATCCCAAGCATCCCTTCTACCTCCCCTCAGGGCCCTCCTGTGGTCCAGTGGAAGAGGTGTATCCCTGGGGAATCATTGTGGGGCACACTGGTTCGGTGAGTACATGAATGGACAAAAGGATCACATTTGGAAATTATTCCCCAAATGGCTACTGAATCCTTGAAATTGAATGTGATTGTAAGGCAGAGGAATATGGAGTAGAAAGGGGAACCCAAAATCTATACCTAGAAATGCCCTACTTTTGGACACAGGAAAAAGAAAGTCTAAGGCGTTTAAGGTGTCACAGAAAACAACTAAAAAGAGGGTCGAGGGATGTGATGGTCAGGTCTGTGGAAAAGTCCAAAGAGATCAAACTGTTCAAAGGCCTAAATCAGAGATTACATTCAGACTCACTGTGTAGATTCTTCCACCTAAGACACGCATTAAGACTTGTACAGTATCTTTCTATAATTGGACAGATAAAAATAAATACAGGTAAAGTTTTAAAAGTGGTTGCAGTCACCTAGAAAGAACTCAAGCACATTTTATAAATACACTTAAAATACAAACAGATTTCTTTATCCCCAGGTTTTATTTGGTTTAGCATAATACCGAATGTTCCAAAGGAAGAAGAATATAGTGGTGATTATAATTGGAGTGTGTTTACAGGTGTAAGGAATAGGTAAACGCATGAGAAATTTTTCTAGTTTGCTTATTTAAATAATAAATCTCAAAAATGATAGCATTTCCAGATGGTAGGTAGGGTAAAACAAATCACACATTTTTGAATTTTAAACACAGAATTTCATTCTATTTTGAGATTTTTAAACAAGACCTTCAGATGGTGAAGAGTTGAAACAGTGTCATTTAATCTCAGCCCGACAGTAGATATTAGCATACCTCCAGTAACGATACTAATTCTGTATATTTCTTTATCTCAGGAATCTAAAAACCAAGGACATATTTCTATTAAAGGACTGACTTTTGATTAATATTATTAAAAAACTTATGGAAGGTGCTCCTGGAATACTTTGTTTAAAACTCCTGAAGTTTAAAATTGTTGCCTTTTTTCTCCTATTCATTAAATTTAACATGTTCTTTTAAAAATATCTTTGTCTTCTCCTACAAGAGTTAGGCGTTTTAGTTCAAATCCAGGTGCCTCATTTAACAGCTCTGTGACCTTGTACAAGGTCAAGGTCCTTGGACGTAACCACTTGGATTTCTAGTTTTCTTATTCATAAAATGGGGGTGAGAATAGACCCTTCTACTAAGATTGCAGTGAGGAATGAATAATAAAATCGATGTAAAGTGCTTGGTATAGTGACTGTTGCATAGTAAAATCTCTTAATTATTATTAGTATTGTATTATCATTACAAGTTACTATTCAGGAGTAAAAACTTTCTACTGCCCTATAACTGTAAATAAAACAGATAGAAACCTCTCCTTTTCAAAAAAAAAAAAAAATGCTTTCAGTAAAATGAATTTCCCAGAAGGAGACATAGTCATGTTGGCGTTGGTAAGTCACAGAATTCCACTGTCATGTGATCATGGTATACTTTTATGTCCGCAGAGATTTTAAACCTAAATCCTAGCTTCTTCTGAAAGGTATAGATAGAAACATGAACGAGGTGCTGAGGAGAAAAAATTAAGCCCAGGACAACAGTACAAAGCTACCATCTAGAATACTTACTGGATGTCAAGCAGTGTTTTGGACAGCGGATATGAAATGAATACAACACCACCTCAGCAGAAAGGGATGTCACAATCTAGTGTAACCAAAACATGGCAATAGAAGTAAAGAGGACCAGAGAGACCACAGGAATTACTCTCGGTCATGGTTAGGGGAAAACTTCCAGGCAGCAGAAGTGACTTTTTTTTTTTTTTTTTTTTTTTGCGGTATGTGGGCCTCTCACTACTGTGGCCTCTCCCGTTGCGGAGCACAGGCTCTGGACACGCAGGCTCAGTTGCCGTAGCTCACGGGCCCAGCCGCTCCGCGGCATGTGGGATCTTCCCGGACCGGGGCACGAACCCGTGTCCCCTGCATCGGCAGGCGGACTCTCAACCACTGCGCCACCAGGCGCACCAGGGAAGCCCAGAAGTGACATTTTTAACAGTGGATGGATGGATGGATGGAAATTAAATGAAAAAATATGAGATGGGACATTTTAAACAAAAGGAATCACATTTCAGCTAGCAGGAAATGAATGCATAAATAACATGGAGGTACACTAAGAACATGACTTTTTTAGGTTTGGGGAGATTTTGGTGAATAATTCAGTTATGGTTGCTGGAATTGAGAAGAGTTGCAACAGAAGAGGTGGGTGAACAGATTAGGTCCACTGAATGCTCCTCAGAGGGTTTTGACATCATCCTATAGCTTACTCTAACATCAGGCATCAGGCATTTGAGTAACACCTAGTTTTTTCCATGTCTGCAAACTTCATCTATGATGTACTTATTAAACTTTTAATCAATTGTAACTTTTTTTTAAATAAATTGTTTTAAAGTGCCTGTGCACCAATTAAAAATCATCTTGCATACACCTAGGGGGACTCCTCCCTTATTTTGGAAACACTGCTGTAGGGGATAGCAATCAGAAAGTTTTACTTGGCGTGGGGAGGATTGACATCAAATAATCAAATAACGTCTGAAAAAGGAACCAATAGTTGTTTGTAAGTAAGAAACAGGAATAGGGAATTCCCTGGCAGTCCAGTGATTAAGGCTCTGCGCTTTCACTACCGAGGGCCTGGGTTCCATCCCTAGTCTGTGAACTAAGATCTCACAAGCTGCACACCGCACCCCCCCCAAAAAAGCAGGAATAGTCCTGGGGACAGGGAGACCAGTCAGGCCTTTGCTGTGGTCCAGGCAGGATATAATGATGACCTGAACTAAGGCGGTGGATTTGAGACAATAGAGGACTGGATGTAAGGGATCAATAGGACCTCTTTCCTCTTACCTCCTTCGTGTGTTCCCTCACCCAAGAATGTGGGTTTTTTATAGTCCCTATAGAAGCATGTCTCCATCCATAAAGCATGGGATCAGAAGTCTATAAATATAAGCTCAGCAAGAATTCAGCCAGGGCCACAGCTCTTTGATTTGACAGAGGCAGTTCACTATGGAAACTAGTTCAGATTTATCCAGAGTTCAAGCTCTGCCTGTCCAGGAAAGGTGAAACAAGCACATCCTCTTCTAGATTTAGAGAAACCCAGGTAGGGAGAGAGAAACACATGCAGTTAGCTTGTAAATGTGGCAACAGCGTGTCACACATCATGTGAAGGGGTGTCCACACGTACAAATAAAGGAATCCCATAAGGGAGGACCAGAGCTCGTGTGCCCCGCCTCCTACTCCCAGATTTATCGGTACGTTCACCCTGGTTGCCGGCCTGTCACCATCAGTTTCTCAGGACTTGACTATGAACTTTTTAGAATTACCAAAATACTACCCGGAATTGATATAATGCCTCAGCCGGAACAGTCATATTTTATTCTCGGATACAAATCAGTGCTCTCCAAGTGGAGGGGACTTAAAGTTCTTAACCTTCAGCCTAGAAAGACGGCTCTTGCCTAAGAATTCTTGAAAACTTCACTGGGTTTTGCTCTTTTGTAATCATGAAAACCTGAGGCAGTGTTTGATGTTCTGGCTAGCACAGTGACCTCTCAGGGGTTTTATAGCCTGAACCCCTTTTTTAAAAAAGAAGTAAAGCATAGATTCAACAGCTATCAGAATGACCAGAAAGTCAGGGCAGGAGATTAAAAAAATTTTTAAGAAATATTTTTGAGAACCTCGGTGGTGAGTATGGAGCTGGATTCTCACCAGTGTTATATTTGTTTTAAGGAAATTAATTAGGTGGCATAGACATTTGATGAAGAGTCTTGGGCCCTTTAACACACTGGTGAAGACCAGGGAGCGTCTAGCATTTATTTTAAGTCACAGGAAGCACAGGCCATGGTTTTCATCTCCAGGGAATCCAGGCACACATGATGCCCTGCCATTGACCCTTTCAAGTTCGTCTTCACCTTTCCGTATTTCCAGTTTGGTGCTGATGCCATGATTCACATATCTTCTGTATTTCAGGATCCAGGCAGAAGGAAAACTTTCCCCTGGGGCAGGCTCTTCTCCTGGCAGAGGGGGAAAGGCGAGGGGACTGGTGGAAGCATGTTAGACTCTTCGAGTCTCCTCCACGCAGCTGCTTCCATTCATTGGCCAACGCCAGTCGGGTAGCCAAGCCTGACAGTGGGTTAGGGAAGTCAGCTGGCTCCAGAGAGGCACTTGTGGTGCTGCGGGCGTGTGATCCACCCACAGGGAGAGGATGGTGAATCACTGAGGACAGTAACACAATCTACCACAAAAAGAAATTAGGAATTTTGAGAAATTGGGAGTTTGCAGTTCTCCGTCTTAACAGAATTGCCCTGTAGCTTATTCCGTAAATATGATCAAGAAACTCCTATCCAAAATTATTTGTGTTTTATACACTGAAGTAGTTCAAGGAAGACTTGTTTTATTTTACTTTACACAGGCATGTCTGGGTTATAGTCCACCTGAGGAGAGGAACAGTGGTGTTTAATTGAAGGTTAGGATTGTTGGTGAGACAGACTTTGGGATGGGGAAGCAGTAGGGTGTACTTTTCTTTCTGGTTTTTGATTGAAGTCCAGCAGCTGCCATTTTGTTTCTAAAATGCTATGTCTTCACATCTATTTTTCTTTTTTTCAAATTCCAAAGCAAGAATCTTTTTCTCTAACCTTAAAAATTAAATAAAAAAAAATCACTAATATTCCTTGAGCTCTAACAAGTGCCAGACACTGTGGTGAGCCCTTGGGTCCCTTTATTTTATTTGGTCTCCGTAATGATCCTATTACTGTGATTACAGTTGCAGATGAGGAAATGAAGCTGGTAGAGCTTAGCCCAGGTCCCACAGCTAGTACTGTGCGGAGCGCGTCGCCCCAGAGTCTGAGCTCTTAACCACTACGTGTGCTGACTCTGACCTTAATTTTCATGCTCTTTTCCCTCTCCCTCCTCCTTTCTACTGATAGAAAACATATATGTACTCATAAAACACATATGGATTGGAAGGACTGATCTGAAGATGGACAGTTCATCACGTCTTGGATGAGTGAAGCCACCATAAGCCCACCGGCATTTTTTTTTTAATCTTTATTGGAGTATAATTGCTTCACAATACTGTGTTAGTTTCTGTTGTACACCAAAGTGAATCAGCTATATGCATACATATGTCCCCATATCCCCTCCCTCATAAGCCTCCCTCCCATCCTTCCTATCCCACCCCTCTAGGTCATAGCAAAGCACCAATCTGATCTCCCTGTGCTATGCGGCTGCTTCCCACTAGCTATTTTACATTCGGTAGTGTATGTATGTCGATGCTACTCTCACTTCGTCCCAGCTTCCCCCTCCCACCCTGTGTCCTCAAGTCCATTTTCTATGTCTACATCTAAGGGTTGTGGGAAAAGAGAATGATTGTTTGGAGACTAACATTGGTATATCTTGGACTTACTAGAATGGAAGTGGGAAAAAATTAGAGAAAAAAATACTTAGTATTTTTAGTATAAAAAAAATACTTAGTATGTGGCAAAAAGACATAGTATTAAATCTTTAAAGTTTTGTAGAGCATAATTATGAATTACGATAGCTTCAGATACATGAGTTATGTATAAAGAAAGCATCTTTTTGCAGGAGTTAAGTGTATTGATAAGCATTTCATTGATTCTTATTTTTCCAGTTCTTTTTAAGAGCCATGTATACACATATTACTTTACATTGGCAGGATCCTCTTCCTCAATGTTTATACTATGTATTGATATTGGATCATGACGTTTCTAAAGCCTGTGGGAGCTAGAAGTCACTCCGTTCTTAAAAAATAATACCTGATCACAATTTATCAATTAATTTCACATTTTATGTTCTGTTGAGAACATAAATGATTTAGTGAATAATGTTCCTTGTATTGTAATCACATCTGGCCCGTCTTCTTTCTTCCTTTGACATCTTTCCAAATTTATGACAAATAGAATGCCACTTCCTCCTTGGACACGTAGTTCTCATCGCCGGTCGAAGTTTGTTTTCAGCATTCTGATAATTCTTGTCTAGACTTCATAGTTTTGGTACTTGTTTATCATTTATTTCATACTACAATAATGTCTGTTATGCTAGACTGTAAGCTTACAGAGGGCAAGGATCATGTGGCACTCATTTCTATGTCTCTCTTTTTGCCTTGCCTATAATTCCTTTTAAGCCAGTCTGTTGTCAGAATCCTCTGACTGACCCTACATAGATTAGGGTCCACATACCACATGATTTCATAGCCTTCTGTATTATTTCATGTAACTTACTCTTCCAGTAATTATTCAAAACTGGTCTTGCCCGATGTACTGTTACAGGAATGCATTTCCAGACTTCATTTAAGGTCTTCCCCCTCACAGCTTCAGGCAGTTGGCCATTCATTTCTGTCACCTGTCAAACGCATTCTCCAATGAACCCTGTCCCGTGGTATGTTTCGGCCTCACTGGGCTAGACTCCTTAGGCTTCTTTCTTCGCAGAGGAAAAGACAACAGTTAGTTTTTGTCTAACTTTCAAACATGGTGATAACCCCAGTTTCTCTGGGTTGCAAATGCGGTGGTCTGCAGGTGGAAACTTAAAAACAAGTGTTTGATGCCACGGGACCACTAGCGTCTGCTTGTGGAGTTGCTAATTGTAACCCTCTCTTCATCCTTTTCTTGTCTTCCAAACTGCAGGGCCTTAAAGCTGCTGACAACGATCCCACAGCTCCGCCGTATGACTCCCTCTTAGTGTTTGACTATGAAGGCAGTGGTTCCACGGCCGGGTCCTTGAGCTCCCTGAACTCCTCCAGTAGTGGAGGCGACCAGGATTATGACTACCTGAACGACTGGGGGCCCCGCTTCAAGAAACTCGCCGACATGTACGGTGGAGGTGATGACTGAACTTCAGGGTGAACTTCGCTTTTGGACAAGTACAAACAATTTCAACTGATATTCCCAAAAAGCATTCAGAAGCTAGGCTTGAACTTTGTAGTCTACTAGCACAGTGCTTGCTGGAGGCTGTGGCAGAGGCTGTAAACCAGTTTGGGCTCAGAGGGAATATCAGTGATCCAATACTGTTTGGAAAGACACTGAGCTCAGTTACACTTGAATTTTACAGTACAGAAGCACTGGGATTTTATGTGCCTTTTTGTACCTTTTTCAGATTGGAATTAGTTTTATGTTTAAGGCTTTAATGGTACTGATTTCTGAAACGATAAGTAAAAGACAAAATATTTTGTGGTGGGAGCAGTAAGTTAAACCATGATATGCTTCGACACGCTTTTGTTACAATGCATTTGCTTTTATTAAAAATACGGAATTAAAGAGACAAAACCACTCATGGAGCAATTTTATTATCTTGGGGGATGAGACCATGAGATTGGAAAATGTACATTACTTCTAGATTTAGACTTTAGTTTTTTTTTGTTTTTTTTTTTCCACTAAAATCTTAAAACTTATGCAGCTGGTTGCAAATAAAGGGAGTTTTCATATCACCAATTTGTAGCAAAATTGAATTTTTTCATAAACTAGAATGTTAGACACATTTTGGGCTTAATCCATGTACACTTTTTTATTTACTGTATTTTTTCCACTTCACTGTAAAAATGGTATGTGTACATAATGTTTTATTGGCATAGTCTATGGAGAAGTGCAGAAACTTCAGAACACGTGTATGTATTATTTGGACTGGATTCAGGTTTTTTGCATGTTTATATCTTTCGTTATGGATAAAGTATTTACAAAACAGTGACATTTGATTCAGTTGTTGAGCTGTAGTTAGAATACTCAATTTTTAATTTTTTTATTTTTTTTATTTTTTATTTTCATTTTTGTTTGGGGAGGGAGAAAAGTTCTTAGCACAAATGTTTTACATAATTTGTACCAAAAAAAAAAAAAGGAAACATAAGAAACGAAAGGGGTGGCCTGACACTGGTGGCACTACTAAAGTGTGTGTTTTTTTAAAAAAATGAAAAAAAAAGCTTTTAAACTGGAGAGACTTCTGACAACAGCTTTGCCTCTGTATTGTGTACCAGAATATAAATGATACACCTCTGACCCCAGCGTTCTGAATAAAATGCTAATTTTGGATCTGGTGACTGGTTTGAACTTTTTCTTTTCTACTTGAGCTGCTTTGAATGTTGCAAAGATCCAGGTCCTGGAGTTGCGTTGAGAACCGTAGTACAAAAGCGTGTATTAGTTCTTGCACTGTTCACCACTGAAAGCCTTAGCGTGGCAGCCGTGTCCAGTGGGCAGCAGAGAGAACCACTGTGGATCTTCTCATCATAGAAGAAAAACATCGAGTGACACAAGAATAGACTACACTGAAGGTGGTATACAAATCACATCCTTAAGTTCAGTGAACTTTGTGTCATTCCTAACATCCTTTATGCCCTTCTGCTCATGCTTGTGGTTACAACTGACTCCAACGGGCCTTTCCCACTAGAGCACCAGTTTAAAGAAAAGCTCACTAAAAAGGGCTAGAGCTGGCCCTGGAAACTGCAGCGGATGCCAGGAATTCCCAGGCAATCTGTTGAAGCCATTGTTTGATGTATCTAGTGAAATACACTTTGGTCTGACTTCTATTCATTGACTGGACCTTTTTTTCCCCCCAGCTTTATTAAAGAGGTATAACTGACAAAATTTTGTATATTTGAAGTGTACGATGTGATGACTTGATATACGTATACGTTGTGAAATGATTTCCACAATCATGTTATTTAATGAATCTATCACCTCACATAGTTACCCTTTTTGTGTATGTGTGGTGAGAACACTTAAGATCTACTCTCTTAACAAACTTCAAGCATATAGTACAGTAGGAGCCTGATGTAGTCACAGAGGACAGAAAAGCAAAACCACCTTACTCAGTTCTGTAAAACTGTTCAGTGTCATACTATGATTCATAAATGGATTTTAAGAGACTTGAAAAAATTCTCACTCTATTTTCCTGTATCCCTCATGATCGTTATCTCACTACATATGCTTATGTTGTACACTTTGAAAAAAACTTACACAATATACCTCCTCTAATTAACTCCATGTGGTTTTTTGCTTAACTTAAAGATAATTTTATATTAGTGAAATTTACTTTTCTATTGATTCACTCTGTAAGCAATAGTTTCTTGTTACTTTTCTAATCATTGAATGCCAGACCTTACCTCTGGGAATTTTCATAATGAAACTTACTAATTTGCTAATTGGAAGTCTTTTTTTTTTTAATGGATTTTTAGACTGCACCTCTGTGCTGCTGTACATCCAAATGAAAACTGAACTATCTTCTTAAATTCAAATGTTGCAACATTTAAAATTCGCAGCACTCAGGTAAACAAATATAATTACTTTCTTTTTTTTAATTTTATTTATTTTTGGCTGTGTTGGGTCTTCCTTAATGCGCTCAGACTTTCTTTAGTTGCAGTGAGCGGGGACTACTCTTCATTGCGGTGAGCAGGCTTCTCATTGCAGTGGCTTCCCTTGTTGCGGAGCATGGGCTCTAGGCGTGCAGGCTTCAGTAGTTGTGGCGCACAGGCTTAGTTGCTCCACGGCATGTGGCATCTTCCCAGACCAGGGATCGAACTCGTGTCCCCTGAATTGGCAGGTGGATTCTTAACCACTGTGCCACCAGGGAAGTCCCCCAATTACTTTCTTATGGTTGATGTTCAGTCACAGACTATCTCTAACACAGGCATACATTGTTCTATTGCCCTTTGCTTTATTGCGCTTTGCAGATACTGCATTTTTTTACAAAATGAAGGTTTGTGGCAACCCTGCGTGGAGCACATCTATCATGCCATTTTTACAACAGCATTTGCGTAACTGCTTGTTTCTGTGTCACATTTTGGTAATTCTTGCAATATTATAAACCCTCCACCAGCATAAAAGATTATTACTCACTGAAGCCTCAGATGATGGTTAGCATTTTTTTAGCAATAAAGTATTTTTTAATTAAGGTAAGTGCATTCTTTTAGACATAATGCTGATGCCTACTTAGTAGACTACAGTATGGTGTAAACATAACTTTTTTTTTTTTTTGCGATATGCGGGCCTCACTGTTGTGGCCTCTCCCGTTGCGGAGCACAGGCTCCAGACGCGCAGGCCCAGCGGCCATGGCTCATGGGCCCAGCCGCTCCGCGGCATGTGGGATCTTCCCGGACCGGGACACAAACCCGCGTCCGCTGCATTGGCAGGCGGACTCTCCAACCACTGCGCCATCAGGGAAGCCCTAAACATAACTTTTATGTGCACCAGGAAACCAGAAAAAATGTGTGTGGCTCTATAGCGATATCCACTTTATTGTAGTGGTCTGTAACTGAACCCTCAATATCTCTGAGGTATGCTTGTGTGTATATATATATATATATATATACACACACACAGACATATATATATATATAAATTTTAAGCACTAATAATAAGCATTTTATATATACACAATCAGTAAATGTAAACATAGTATTTTTCAAAACTTCCCTTTTTTGCAGGAGTAATTCATGACTACATTTCCTTTGTGAAAATACTTTTTCAAATTTAAAAAAAACAGGAAACAAAGTAGAAGCCCCCTGCCCTGATACAGGAGGAACATCTGTTTAGCTATTTAATATGTAATTTCTAGTCTTTTCCAAAAAAGCATTTTTACATATACCTTTCCATAAAGATTTTATTTTGTTTTGTTTTCATGAAAGTGGGATTGTACATTATGTATTTTCTGTAATTTGTCTTTTTCACTAGGAATGAATCTTGGAAATTTTTCCATATTAGTGTACATATCTACTTCATTCTTTTTAACTGCTACATATAGTATACCTTAATATGCATATAGAGTTTAACACTTTCCCAAGTCACTGGTCCCCAACCTTTTTGGCACCAGGGACCAGTTTCATGGGAGACAGTTTTTCCACGAATGGGGTGGAGGATGGTTTGGGAATGATTCAAGTGTATTACATTTATTGTGCACTTTATTTCTATTATTATTACATTGTAATATATAATGAAATAATTATACAACTCACCATAATGCAGAATCAGCGTGAGCCCTGAGCTTGTTTTCACTTGCCACTCACTGATAGGGTTTTGACGAGCCTGCAAGCAATTGACATATTAAGGTCTCTGTGCAGTCAAACCTCTGTGCTAATGATACTCTGTATTTGCAGCCGCTCCCCAGCACTAGCATCACCGCCTCAGCTCCACCTCAGATCATCAGGCATTAGATTCTCATATGGAGCGCACAGCCTAGATCCCTCGCATGCGCAGTTCACACTAGGGTTCGCGCTCCTATGAGAATCTAATGCCGGTGGGACTCACGTGGTAATGCGAGCGATGGGGATCAGCTGTAAATACAGATGAAGCTTCACTCGCTCACCCACCGCTCACCTCCTCCTGTGTGGTCCGGTTCCTAACAGGCCATGGACCAGTACCAGTCCTCGGCCCAAGGGTTGGGGACCCCTGTCCTAAGTAATTGGGTGTTTCCAACTTTTTCACTACTACAAACAACGCTGCAATCAGTTAACATCCTTCTGCCTGTCTCTTCGTATGTTAGATGCTTGGAGATGGAATTGCTAGATTAAAGAATGTGAAGAGTAGTTAATTAAATATGGCTAAAATTATAAGTGTTTTAATGTTACTTCAAAGTGCCTTTTAGCTAAAAGATGATGAGGCTTTCTAAAAGCCAGCAACTTCCTTCTTTGGCAAAAGGATTTTATGCTGCTCAAAATAGTAACCACAAAATGTAAGACAATCTAGCCAAGGCCTTTTTCTTTTTTCTTTGGAAGGTAGCCTTTGAGTCAGGCCACAGTGCTAGTTTCAAATACTCTGTAAAATGACTGTAACTATGTAATGTAATAAAACCTTGAAGACTATATTTATGAACGTGGTTTATGGACCCCATCAAGAAACATGTTTTTCTAGGTCGTTTCTAGTGATTTGGATCACTTCTGCAACATTGCCAATAAAAAAACTTGCATACAAAGTGCTGGAATCTCTGTGAAGTGGGTTATTTTCCATGACAAAAATGTCTGCATTTTAAATTTTAATGAGACATGACCAAATTGCCCTAATAAACACTACACCAATTGACACTCCCGACAACACTGTATATAAAAATCTATAGATCCTCATCTTCAACAATCTGGGACATTACACGTGTTTAAAAGTTTTGCCAATATGATACACAACATAAGATAAACTCATGCTAATAATTATGACTTTCCTGATTACTAATGAGATGGGTTGGTGATTTTTTTCTTACGTTTATTAGCCATTTGTGTTTCTTTGAATTGCCTGTTTTTATTTCCCTATTGAATTACTTGGCTTTTTCCAATTGATTAGTAAGAACTTGTTACCTGCATTTTTTTTCCCGGTCTTTTGCTAGTCTTGTAAATTTGTCTATGGTGTTTTACGGACAAACACTTCATTTATGTGGTTTACTCTGTCAGTATTTTCAACCGTAGATTTTTGAGAGCGTCTTCTCACTTCCAAATTATAAAATTATTATCCTATGTTGTTTTCTGTTTTTTTATGGTTTTGCACTTATTTAGCTCTTTAATTTACCTGATAATTATTTTGTATGAGGTAGAAATCTAACTTTTAAAATCCTCTTTAGGGGCTTCCTTGGTGGCACAGTGGTTAAGAATCCGCCTGCCAATGCAGGGGACATGGGTTCGAGCCCTGGTCCGGGAAGATCCCACATGCTGCGGAACAACCAAACCCATGCGCCACAACTATTGAGCCTGCGCTCTAGAGCCCGGACTCCACAACAAGCGAAGCCACCGTAATGAGAAGCCCGCGCACCACAACCAAGAGTAGCCCCCGCTCACTGCAACTAGAAAAAGCCTGAGCACATTAATGAAGACCCAACGCAGCCAAAAATGAATAAATAACTTTCTAGATAACATGGTCTTTTTTCCAAACACCATTTGTTAACCCAATCATAACCCACCTTTATCATATACACAATTCCCATAGAAGTGTATGATTATTCCTAGACCATTTATTCTGATCATTTACTTAATCCCTGCACATTACTAGATCTTTATACTAGAATATAATTTCTGACAAGCCAGTCTACACAGTTCTTTCTTCTAATCAAAATTTTCTATATTCTTAATCTTTCTTTTGTACGTTAATTTTAGAAACTTTTTGTCAAGTTCCATAACAAATTTTCTTGGAAATTTTATAGAGCTGTGAAGAGTTAATAGCTTCATCCATTCTCCCATCCAATACTATAATCTCTCTCGCTTTTCCGATTATATAGAGAGTTTTATTAAACATCTCATTTTATTACACTGTTTTATAATTTTTACTTCATTAGTGCAATCTACTTTTGCAGCATTTTTTTCAAATGATTCTTTTACTGCTGTATTGGAAATTTATCCACGTTTATTTATTTTTCTTGTTTCTAACTGTCACTTTACTCTTGTGTTATTTCTAATAGCTTTTTAGTGATTCTCTTGGATTTTTCTGATAGATAATCATTATTGCATACAATGAGGTTTTTTCCTTATTCCAAGATCAATACTAAGTTTATTTCCTGTGTAGTTAGTAATAATGTCAATCATAGCTTTTATTTTTGCTATCGATAGGATAGTTTTGTATATTTCATCATTATGTATAACATTTACTATAGGTGTAGGTATATTTCATGGTATACCTAGCTGACTTTGAGATTTTATGAGTGTCCATGTTGAATTTTATAAAATGCATTTCCTTCATCCACAGAGATACTAAAATATTAATCCATTCATATAGTGAAATATGCCATTAGGTTTTCTAATATTGAATCAAACTTTTTTGGAATAAACCCTACTTGGTCATAATGTTATTCTTTTAACGGACTCACGTATTTGATTTGCTGCCACTTTACTTAGGACTTTTAAATTACATGTAATTTTTTGTACTTTTATGTTTTTCCACTATTCTTGCTCAATGTTAATCCTAGATTTATTCTGGCCTCAATAAAGAATTAGGAAGACTGCCATTTTTTCTGTGCTCTGAGATAATTTATATAAACTGGGATTATCTATTCATAAAAATTTGTTAGAATTCTACAATTTACCATTGTGGGGATAGGCTTTTCCCAGTAGAAACTGGTGTATTAGACATTATGCTTCTTTTTGACCAATTTTCACAATTTACATCTTCCTGAAAAAGTGTCTATCTAACATTTTAAAAATTTATTGATAGAAAGTTCCATATAGGATTTAAAAACTCTGTTTCATATCTGAAGTTATGTATCCTTTTTTTTCTGTCTTTTACTTTTTTTTCCTTTTTCCTTCAACAGAGTAGTTTAAAGTGTCTATTTTTCTGTTCAAATAGCTAGCTTTTTGATTTATTGATATAGAATATTTATTCACTTGATTACAGGGTACACATTTTTCTAAACCTGTTTCTTTTATTCTTCAAGTATTTAGTGTTTTACTTACTTTTGACTTATCAGTTTCTGTAGCATTTTGGATTTCTGTATGTCAGGCCATATTGATGTGTGCTTAAAACTGTTCTATCCTCTAGTTTGGTTTTTAGCTTTTATCAGTGGAAAACATCTTGCTTGACAACTTTTAGTGCTTTTGGCCCTAAATTCCATTTTGTCTGTCCTTCATGTAGCCATACCTGTCTTCCTTTTTCTATTGGTTTTGTTTTAGCATTTGCCTGATATAGCTTGGTCCATCTCTTTATTGTTAAGGATTTTTGAATAATTTTGCCTTTTATATCCTTGCAACCAACATACAAATTTAAATTTGTTTTACTGCCATTTTCAAACAGGCACTATAAAAGAGGATGGGTCAAAACATCAGTCTTGATAATGGTTTTTACAATTTGGTCTTGATTTGCTTTTTACAATTCACCATCTCTGCAACCAGTAACCTCCAATCATGTATTTTTAGAAGTGAACCTCAGTGAACTGGGCATATGAGGTGACCCTCCCACTAATAGTTCATACTGCTTTTCATGGTATCTCCAGACCAATGGCATGTGAACTGATTGACCCCTATGGTATGAAAACAGTAAAGGCATTAAAAAAACAGGTCTCTTTCCACTCTCATTTTTACCTTGCAGCTTTACAGTTGTTCATTTACATATTTTCTCCTCATTGGGAGGGGAAAATGTATCATTTTTGTATTCAAAGGAAAAACTGGAAGACATAAAGAAAGCCATACTACCCTGAACTGTCGCTTTTTTTTAACTCATAGGAGATGCTAGTGAGATGAAACAAATATAAAATACCTGACAGGTGTATTACTACCATGTGTTCAACAACAAACAAAAACCCTTCTTCTTAGAAAATATCAGTTGATTAACCCCCTTTAAGAAGGCATTTGGAGGACTTCCCTGGTGGTCCAGTGGTTAAGAATCAGCCTTCCAATACGGGGGACACGGTTTCGATCCTTGGTCGGGGAACTAAGATCGCACATGCCTCGGGGCAACTAAGCCCTTGCGCCACAACTACAGAGCCCATGCGCTCTGGAGCCCAGTGCCACAACTAGAGAGAAGCCTGCACACCACAATGAAAGATCCCACCTGTCGCAGCTAAGACCCAATGCAGCCAAAACTAAATAAATAAATAAATAAATATTTTTTAAAAAAGAAGGCATTTGGAGGAGGAAAGCAACAAAACTCTCTTTTTCTTGAGGCAGCAAATTCAGTCTTACTATAGATACTACTTTTTGATTGACTGTGAGCATTTCTATAAGGTTGTTAATGAAAGTTCATATATCACCATTTTTCTCTGTTTGTTAGCCAGTCTAATTAAGAGTTCAGTGGGTGGAAATTAGCTAAAATAAGTTTGTGGGAGATTATCTATAAAGTAATTCAGATTCCCTTCATTTCTCTTACAACAAATGATTGTGCTGAATATAGGTGCAACTTGAAAGTGTGAGAATATATTTATTCTTTTGTTTTAATAAAATATATGTCCATGTAAGCATTGTGATACTGATTATTTTAAGTGCCTACACATACATGGAGAATGGGCTGGGGTGGAGTGGGTCTCTTGACTAGAAATGCTTTTATGAATCAGAAACATGATGGTGGGCTGATATTTTTGAGGTATTCTATTACTCTAAATCAATATATATATTTAATATATTGGATTCATTTATTCAATTTTTAAAGTTTCAACATGTTGACCTCAAGGATAATTCTTAAAAGCATTTATTTGTTCAGGAATGCATGATGTACTTAATTACTGCATGGATACCAGTCAGCTGCTACAGTAATTTGTTTTTTGATCTTTTTCTGCAACTAATGTACTTTGAGTAAGAAGCTTCAAGCTTTACAATGGTACCTTTATCTTGTATGTTAATACATATATATCAGCAACGGTTTATTTTTTCAGTTTCTACTTTGTGGGAAATACAGTTTGCATAGTACAATTTTAGAGTTTGCCGCTTTTTTCTAATAGGGTTTTTGATTGTGTGTGGTAAAAACATTTACTGTGGTAACATCCAAGTCAGAAGAGAAATATGACTGGTTTGTATGAAAATATTTTCTAATTTAGTTTATTTTAATTTTAAATGGCTTCTGTATTTGGAGGGTTACTTGAGACTGTATTTTAATAATGTTTTTCTTGTTTCATGAGATTATTTTTTACCTTCCTGTTTAAATCCCTTTTGATCGTTAGTATAAATAAAGGCATCAACAACCACAGGCTGAAAGAAACTTCTTCCTTTGCCCCAGGGTTTTTTCACCTTCTGTACTTACTTAGTTCATATCACTGCACTAGGATCTCTACGACCTTCAGAGTAAGTCAAACTGAATCAATGCCTTATCTTCCCAGTCCCCCTATGAACTTATAAATTGAAGTTGACTCTTGTGTTTGGAGAAAATATGGCCTCATAGACTCTATTGAACTAAACCTTTTGCTCACATATACCCCAAAACACATACACACTCAACTACATGGAAAAATTTTAACCATACTGAGTTCTTTTTATGTGCAAAGATACTGATTTAGTCACTCAGCATATTGGCTCATTTAATGCTTACAGTAATTACCTACTTCATTGCTTCTAATAGACTTATCATTTTTTCCCCCACAATGTAATAATTCCAAGATCAGAAAGCATCATACAATTACTGAGTGAATCCCAGCCTGGTGGTGCAGCACTATAGTTGTGTTATCAAACTCAGGCTCAGCTGCTCATCGTTCAAGAATACAATACTGAGAGACAGGTGTTGGGTAAAAGAAACGACAGCTTTATCGAGGAAGCTGGCAATCATGGGGAAAAGGTAGACTCATGTCCCAAAGAACCAACTCCCCACTCCCTAAGTTTGCTTGGATATTTTATAGGGAAAAGAAGAACGGACTACGGGCTGGGTAGGGGACAGTCTTCTATTTTCAGAGATGATTGTCTCCATTGTGCAATTCCAAGGAGCCACCATGTCTCGCTTGTGGTTGGAACATTATCTGAGCCATAAATCTCTGGTCAGCTAGTCCTTCTGGTTCCAACCGGTCTGAGGTCTACATGCCTGTGGGCAGCATACAGTTAACTTATTCTACCTGTGGGGGATTCAGTACCTGCAAAACAGCTCAAAGGATATGGCTCAGAATGTTATGTATAGCCCTTGAAGAGGAGCCATTGTTTAATGGCTAAACTATTATTATTTTGTCTTGCTTGACTATTTTCCTTTGTTTCTGCATTTTCTCATATCTCTGATTAAATTTATTCTTTGGAACTTGGGGAAGGCCTAAGAGGCTAGAGTTTTTTGGTTTTTGTTTTTTGCAAACAAGGCAGGCAGAGGACATGAGAGGCTGGCAGGGCAGGGGCGGGTGGCTGTCCAGAGAAGGCCCATAGCATCCTATTCTGTTAAAGTTGTGTGAAAACTCCCCAGTGACGCCTTTTGATAACAACAATAAAGCACTAGCATCAGCATGGCTTGGAGTCTATGATATACGTATTAAGGTATATAAGGTCGCTTCTATTTTCCCCAGTTTCTTTAGATGGAGAAGCCAGAGCAGAAGTTACGTGGCTTGTCCACTAACACTCAGCTAGTAAGTGGCAGAGCCAAGATTTAAGCCCAACCGTCTGGCTCCTGGGCTGACACTATCTCATCACTCAGTGGCAGCAGGCACTGAGTGAAAAAACACACGGCTGAGTGAACAAAGGAAAAAGCAGCTCTATTGCACACTATCCTTTACGTTAGGGGCACCATATAGGATTGCCATTGGGGATGTCAAGACAGTCGAATATCTTTAATTTACATACCTCAGTTAAACTTTTAAATGAGTGCAACCTAAATTTTTAAAATAAATCATATATTTTACAAGGAAACATACATATACTATGACACTCTGAGAAGGAGGTATGTGGGAGGGAGGGGAGGTATGTAGTGAGGAGGTATGTGGGAGGGAGGGGAGTCGGAGGCCCCAAGATGAGAGGGGAATTTTTAAATTTCATCGTTCCTTATACTCACTAAGTCATTTTCTCGGACTGTTTATACCAAGACTGGTACAGTCCTAGCATTCTTACGCATCAATCCCTTCCCCAATCTTAGGCAGACAGCACTGTGCCCTGTTGACCCAAGACCTGGAGAGCTGCTCCAAGCATCCTTCCTCTCCGAGCCTCTATCAACAGTCTCTCTCATTCATTCATACGAGACCCACCTGTCATCTCTAGCCCAAACGTTTCATTTTCTGGTGTAAGCTGAACAATTTTGGAAATCAAAGTAACGTTTCCAAGGCTCTGGGGGAACATTCAGTCTGCCAGCAGAAACTCATTTTCTTCTCAGCTAAGAAAGATGAATCTTTTATTCTGTTCCTTTACCCAACATAGCCGGTTTGTTTTTCCAATATACTAACTTCTGGCCTGCCAGAACACTGCAACAACCTCAAGTGCCTTAAGGAGAAACTAAACTTTCTCAGAAGGCACAGGCGGCTGTGATTATCCCTGGGTTCGGATCCTGTTCCGCCCATTAACTGCTTCATATCTTCCGATAATTTGCTTGGTCTCTCAGTGTCCTTGTCTGTAAAATAGGGGTACGTCACAGGGCTGTTGGGAGGACAGTGCCTGTGACCTTGATCATAGTAATCACTCCATAGAAGTTAGCTATTCTTATCTACTGTCATTAAGACATAGTCATCTTCATCTACCTATCCATACGTCCTTTTATAATTTACAAGAGAAGAAAATGCTTTCACTTTCAAAAAGCTTTCTCACTTTAACTTTCAATGTTATCTCTTATTTTTTCAAAGATTATTAACCAGGTTCAGTTGGAACTTTCATAAGAACTTTAAGATTCTATAATACATATTCTTTCACCTTTTCAATGTGTACACCTACCTTGATAAAAGACTTTATTTTACCTCTTTAAGTTGAAGAAAATCTGTTTTCTGCAGTCTATTTTTAAAACTCTGTTATCTTTATTAAAAGCAGCATTAAATATATTTTATATAATGTATTTGGCCCTAATAGTCAAGTTTATGGAAGCAAAATAGTCCATGGGCTTCCCTGGTGGCGCAGTGGTTGAGAGTCCGCCTGCCGATGCAGGATTCGTGCCCCGGTCTGGGAGGATCCCACATGCCGTGGAGCAGGTGGGCCCGTGAGCCATGGCCGCTGAGCCTGCGCGTCCGGAGCCTGTGCTCCGCAACGGGAGAGGCCACAACAGTGAGAGGCCCGCGTACCGCAAAAAAAAAAAAAAAAAAAAAGTCCATGATTCCAGGCCCCAATGACCAGACTGCTTCAACACCTATCAACTCTGTTTCCTTAATCACCAAGACTAAGAACATCCAAGTACACCCAGGAAACTTGGAACTAAAGAAATTCTAAAAACTGAATAAATTGACTGGAAATGATAGATCCTAAAGAGATAAAACTTTATTACTTTGGAAATTTTCTTTGTGGACTTCTGCAAAAAAGATTCAGACTTAATAACTGAGCTATGTGAGCAGAATCATCTATTTCAGCTTGGCTCACCTAATTCTAAATCCACTTTCTAATATTCCTTCTTAATAGTACCATTCCTCTTAAGCCCTTTGACTGCATGTATAGGAATCTTTCAAAAATTAGGTCATCATGCAACATTAAACCTTAATAAATGGATGTATAGGGCATAGCAGCAAATACATTAAATTGCTTTTTGTTAATCATGATTACATTCTGTACAAGAACTTAATGCCAGTATTACCCAGTTTATTAAATTATTCGGCACAACTGGAGAATGTCAAATGAGATAATTGATGTGAAGATATGTTATAAACTGTAAAGGGCAGTATAAATGTTAGGTCTCAAATATTAAATTCATAACTTGGAAAATTGAACAGAATATGTATCTTCAGAAAGACACTACATAGATTGAAGCCTCAAATATGTGTCTCCCTTATGTATTAAAAGCTAGTACCTAGCTATCCCAGAAATTACTGATATCACAACCCAGAGAGGACAGAGATAGAGCTATTAGTTTGTTCTTTTGTTTCAGCGTTCATTTGCTTGATAATTTTAATTTTCTTAAATAATTTATTGTAACTATGGACTTCTTAATGGTGGGATAAAATAAGTAAATAGTGTGACAAAATAATCCCTTGTCCTTTGATGCATGGTGTCTTCTACTATTTTTGCATGTTAAGTTGATTCTTCTATTGTCAAATCGTAATTCTAACATGACTACACTAGTTCTCTAGGAAAGATGCAATGCGTAAGTAAATAAGTCATGGAGATCTTGAAGAATGAAGGAACCATAACCTGAGCTAAGGACACTGAAGTCGCTCATGGGTCTCAGTGTTGAAAAGCATGGCTCTGCAGATGAACATTAAGTAAAACTATTCCTCAAATCAAACACAAGAACACCAAAGAGATAGCAAGGGTCCCTTCAATAAGGACGTACAGCCAGGAAGGTAGAGAGACTTGAAGTGGCAGAGTTATTGGCCAGTGGTTCCTGAACTTACCTACACACTAGAATGCTGGCAGTATTTTACAAATACTAATGCCTGGCTCCCATCCCGAAATACCCAAGGCCACACTCTGAGCAAATGAACCTACCATGTGAAATCACCCAAGCGAAAAACGAGTCCAGGTTTGCCTAAAAGTACTGTAGAGGTCCCTTCTGACTTGAGAGAGTTGGTAACTTCTTAACACTTAATTAAGAACATGTCCCAGGATGAGGTTCGAAGGAAGCAGATTCTGAGATGATTGGCATGCAGGAAGTTTATCAGGGAGGGCTCTGGTGATCGATGTTTGTGGAAAACAAGTGAAAGAAACCAGATTAGGAAGAAGGAGATGATGAGCTGCAATGCTGTCTCAAGGAAGACCTCAGCTGACATGTCAGGCTGTTATAAACCTGCAAATGTCCTTCAGAGTTGCTCTAAATTGAGGCAAGGACATTGCATCTCTACAGCCCCACGTAGACCAATCACTGGATGCATGGCGCCCTAGGAGGGTTTCTGACCTAGATAACTGGGCACTGTCCGGTAGAGGCAATCTTGAAAGAAGACTGCCAGGACTGTCTGTCGGCAGCTTTCTCAGCTACTGGGGAACTACATTCTCCAATTCTCAAGAGAGTTCTGGGAGGCACACCATAAGGAATGCTTATTAACTGTTTTAAACGTTAGTACCTAGCCATTTTATTATGTGGTCTAGTAAAAACAAAATTAAACCACCTGGTATACAAATTCCTCTTACAGGTAATAAGGCAATGTGTAGGAACATAACTCCTTGGGGTTGAGACCGAGTATAAAAGAGGTGAATAAAGAATATCATATTTGAAATCCAGAGGAATAAGAGTGGTGGTGTGGGGTGGAAGTCAGAAGAGCATGGGGTAAAGATGAGAGAATACGTGTGATTAAATATCATTAGGGAAAAGATTAATGTGAGGGATGTTTGATATTCAACTTCAGTTTCTTAGCACTGTGGTGTATAAACCACCCCTCCATTTCCACCCATAAAAGACATGCAGGAGGGGTTGGGGGTTTTGCCTTGTTGTTTGTCTTATTGTGTGTTTCTGGTGTTTTGTGGAAATCAATTAAAGATACATCAGAAATGTTGATACAGAGGGGCGTGGGGATGGACAGATTGAAATAGAAGTAATGGAGCTCTTAAGGACACCGAAACCCCAGGAGACATCTAAAATTGCAGCTATTTTTATTACTTCCAGCGTTTGCCCACAGCAATTAGCTCATACATGCAAGGGCTTAATGCGCTTGCTTTGGTGCCTGCAAGGAAGAAACTGTAGGGAAACTCACTGGGTCCTAATGTACAGCCAAGTCGAAGGAGAAGAAGTCCAAGAAATAAAGGTGGTGGGAAATGTAGGATGCATTCCCAAATATACACAGAAAGAAAAGTCATCTGACCCAGAAGGCCCACAAACATTCTCCTGACAGAGACAGTTCTTTGCGTAAACCTCTAGGGGTGTAGTTCTATAATTTAAAGGAGTTCCTTCTATCCAGATTGTAAATATCATGCCCCCTGAATTTTTAAATTCCTTGTTAAAAATGTTTTTGCTTTCCTTCAAATATCCTAATTTAGCTGGTAAAATTTGCATGTACCTACATGTTAGTAGACCAGTTGACTGGTGTGCATGCCTTAAATTCTATTAGATTATACATACAGAGGTTTAGATATGACATTGCACTGTACTGTTCAATGCTGCTTAAAGAACTAATTTTTTAAAAATGGCCTAGAGGGCTTCCCTGGTGGCACAGTGGTTGAGAGTCCGCCTGCCGATGCAGGGGATACGGGTTCGTGCCCCGGTCCGGGAAGATCCCACATGCCGCGGAGCGGCTGGGCCCATGAGCCATGGCCGCTGAGCCTGCGCATCCGGAGCCTGTGCTCCGCAACGGGAGAGGCCACACCAGCGAGAGGCCCGCGTACCGCAAAAAAAAAAAAAAAAAAAAAAAATGAAAAAAAAAATGCCCTAGAGATTTGGTTCCTCAAGATAAAGAAAATATTCAGAAAGTAATAAAGTACAGTTTGTTAAAGAAGTATAGCAGATAATTAATTCTTAATATACATAAGTCACATCTTCTAGAACAAATTTTAAACTGACATTAATCTCAGAGATTTGAGAAAAATGTTTATGATTGGAAAAAAATAACCCAAAGTTTTCTTCATTTTATTCTTCTCATAACTTTTTATCACCTTAAGAATGTGGGTGTCAGATGTAAGAATTATCCATTATAAAAATTCATTAAGGTATGTGAGAACAAACATGATTGACAAATATTGACTGTATAGTCGAACAGCATATCCAATTGAACACCGTGTGTGCTTTTCAAAATGTATGCCTATAGTTTTAAAGAAGGTAAAAAATAATTTACTGGTGTTTTCAGAATTAAATGCAAGCTGCAATTCTTCATTTATAGCAGATGATTTTTTGACTTGACTATCTGGATTATATATTTTTTGATTAACTGAAGTACTGAGCTATTCAATTTCTTTTTTTGAGCTATTCCGTTTTGATCAAGGAAGCTTAAAATGTAGTTTTCACATCTTTAACTCCCTAGTGATCCTAATGTTGTGTGTTGCACACACCATAGGTTTTTTAACAATTAGTGAACAGAATTTTGAGAGAAAATTAGATCATGTGGCTGAGACTGTAGATTAGTTTCATGTTATCCAGTGGTACATATCAATGATTATTGGATAAAACAGTAAAAAGGCATATTAAAAATAACAAAAATATAAATTAGCCTAATGTCATAGAGCAATAACATAATCCTTTGTTTTATACATAGCTTACACTTACTGATGTGCTTTAAATAACGTATCTTCCTTTAAAAGTATCCAAACAGCAATCCATCTTACAGTTGAGGAAACTAATGTTCAAAAAAAATAAGCGAGTTGTCTAAAATCACACTGTGGATTACAGAACTTGGAGGAAAACTCATGAATGTCTAATTCTAAAATCCAGTATTTTTAACCAACACATATTCTTTTTTTTTTTTTTTTTTTTCCTGCGGTACGCGGGCCCCTCACTGCTATGGACTCTCCCTTTGCGGAGCACAGGCTCCGGACGTGCAGGCTCAGCGGCCATGGCTCACGGGCCCAGCCGCTCCGCGGCACGCGGGATCCTCCCAGACCAGGACACGAACCGGCGTTCCCCGCGTCGGCAGGCGGACTCTCAACCACTGCGCCACCAGGGAAGCCCCCACATATTCTTTTAAATTAGTTTTCATTTTGATTGTAATAAATATTCATAAAACTGGTTTTATCTCCAATAAAGCAAAATTTCAGTCTTCACTTGTAAATTGTTCACATTCCGGTAAGATGTCAGCCTTTTAATATATTTGAAAGTTGACCGTATAATTGTAATGCCGCTAATGTTCCCAGCAAATAGCAGAAGTAGTCCAAAGGGGAGAAGAAGAGATAAGAAAGAAAAATATATAATCTATGAAAGAATGAGTGAGGAATAGATTGGTCTGCTTCTAGAAGGAGTTTGTAAGTAGCCAGGTTCACGGAATCAGGGATGTTACATAGTTTAGTGGAAAGAGAAGGATTTTAGGGCTAGAAGTCCTGAGCTAGCACCCCAAAATTAATTGCCAATTACTAATGCCATGACTACATGTCAACCACACAAACTTTGTCAGCATTGGCATCTTTATCTCTACCATGGGCATAATAACAATGCCTGTCGTGTACTTAATTTAAAAGGCTATTGTGAGAGGCAAAAAGAAATGGTATATGAAAAATCTTTGTCAAATGTAAATGTATATAAATATTAATTTTGGTCTTTTAACCTTGACAGGTGATTATCACAGCAGTTGTGCATTATGAATAAGCCCGCGAATGAAGTCTATAACTTCAGCTTAGTTTTCCGCAGTCAAGACAAAGTAAAACTAAAAACATAAAACTAAAATTATCTGACCTTCCCACGATGATCTATTTTCTGCCAATATTATAGCTGTGTTTATAGTACAGCAGAATAATATAGTCATTCACATAAGTCAAAGAGTTCAGGTTTTAGTGAAGCATTCTTAAAAGGGTTTTGTTAAATTCAACACTTTAGATGGGAATAAAAAATACCTTTTTGTCCTTAAGAGACAACTCTTGTGGTGCAAAAAACTACAAAGTATTAAAGAGACATATTCCACTTTGTACGTTAACCTGGAAAGATACTTAGTTGTTGAACAACCAATAGATTGAGCCTCTATGCTGTCCAAGCATGATGCCATGCATGAGTCTATAAATGTAATTAAGACTTGGGGTCTGCCCTGCAGGGGCTTCTGTCCCGACAGGGAGACGAGTCACATGACTAGCCACTACAAGACGTGGTAAGTGCACAGCAGAAATGAGGCTGATTGCACTGGAACTACGAAAAAGAATAAATGACTCTGTTTCTTCATCATGGCAATACTTAAAATGAGTGTGGAAGGATAATTTCCCAAACCCCAAGGGGAGAACATTCTAGAAGGGAACGACATAATCAAAAGCATCGAGGTGCGATGGCAAGGCTCATTTTCAGAACGGTCAAGTCATTTGACAGGACTGTAGAATAGAATGGGGTGACAAGGAATTAGGCTTGCTTGAAGTGGGACCAGGTTCAGATAGTGCTCAGCCCTGCATAGCATGCTAAAGAACTTAGATTTTTATGCCTTAGGTTATGGAAAGTTGTGATAAGTGGTTAATATCCAAATACATAAAGAACTCATACAACTCAATAGCAAAATACCACGCAATGTGATTACTAAGTGGGTAAGGAAACCAAATAGACATTTTTCCAAAGAGCATACTCACATGGCCAACAGGAACATGAAAAGGTGTTCAGCATCACTAATCATCAGGGAAATGAAAATCAAAAACGCTGACCTATCACCTCAGACCTTGTTAGAATGGCTATTATCAAAAAGGCAAGATAAAAAAAAAAAAAAAAAGGCAAGATAATAAGTATTGGTGAGGATGTGGTGAAAAAAGAACCCTTGTGCACTATTAGTGGGAATGTAAATTGGTATGACCACTGCGGAAAACAGTATGGAAGTTCCTCAAATGATTAAAAATAGAACTACCATATGATCCACCAATCCCACTTCTGGGTATATATCCGAAGGAAATGAAAACAGAATCTTGAAGAGGTAATCTGCACGCCCATGTTCATTGCAGCATTATACACAATAGTCAAGATACGGAATCAACTTAAGTGCCCATCAACAGATGAACAGATAAAAAATAGGAAATTCTGCCATTTGCAACAAAATTGGCTGGATTGCCCTTGAGGGCATTATGTGAAGTGAAATGTCAGATAAAGACAAATACTGTATGATTTCACTTATTTGTAGCATCTCAAAAATCCCAACTTGTGAAAACAGACAGTAGAATGAATGGTGGGTAACAGGTGCTGAGGGGTTGGGGAAATGTGAGATGTTGGTCAAAATGTAGAAACTTCCAGTTGTAAGATGAATAAATTCTGGGCACTTATTGTACAGCATGGTGATTATAGTTAATAATCCTATGTTTTATACTAGAAAATTTCTGAAAGAGGAAAACTTAAATGTTCTCACAGCAAAAAAAGAAATGATAAGACTTGATGAAGATATCAGCTAATGCTAAAGTGGTAATCATTTTGCAATATACAAGTGTGTCAAGTCAACATATAATATTATACACCTTAAACTTATACAATGTTATGTGCCAATTTTATCTCAATAAAGCTGGAAAATAAATTAGATTAAAATAAAATAAAATGATTCTCATAAAGTCCTGTGATCAACGACCAAAGAAAGCACATGTATATAACTATTTCATTGCACTTTAATATTAATAGGATGGTTCAGCCCTTAATGTGATTGTTTTATTTAATAAATGTATTATGAATATTGTTATACGGCCCTTTAAGGGAGATCTTGACTGAGAAAATAACTGACCTTTTGGGTAGGAAAGAGATACGCTAAAATTGGAAAGGGTTCCTAAAAGAAAATCCAACAGTATCAAAGAAACAAGAGACCACTCTGATTCTGGTAGAAAAACAAATCTATTCCTCCTAGTTGCAGTAATGGAACCTTCACTAGCTTGAAAGGAAATCTGTACATCAGAGAATAAATGGCACTCAGATTGCTCTCAGAATCATGTCAGAAGGTGATGGGGAGTTAACTGATACAACCTACTGGCTTGCTTGATAGACACAGACACAGACACAGACAGCAGCATAAACCAGACCTAAAATGGAAGTAGGCAGAATCAGGAAAAGAAATAGACCTTACGAGATACATCTGTGTGCACACACGGGCATTAGCATACTTTATGTAAGTAATGTAGAATAGAGGAATCACAATTTTTTGGTATATTTTATCCTATTATGTGTTTATTAAAATGAAGAGGATGTGGGCAGGTCATTCATCGTTTTACCCTTTCACAATTGTGTGAGAAGTACTTAGTGTGTATTAGCTGCGTCTTTTCTGGCTTTAATTTATGTTATCTCAGTGAAACTACTCACATGGATCCCAAATAGGTCAAGCTCTTCAATCAAAGCTACCTGAAATTTTCGGCATTTGCTTAATGTATTGTGGCATCAAAGTCAGCAAGTCTGGTAAACTCTACACAGGTTTGGGAAGACTTAGTTAAGAAAAACTTCAAATGTCTAAGAAAATATACACCAAGGCATAAGGCCATGTTGTTTAAATCCCAAACACTTCTAGCTTGCTTTTCCCAAAACATCCCTTGACTCATCAGTCAGTTTCAAAACGTGGAGACTTTGGGTATCCAGGATGGATTAGAGTTACACAATGTTTGACTTCTCAAGGTAAAAGCACTATATTGGGTCCCAAGACATCTTTTCTGCTAACGTAATAAATCTCTCTTTACTTCTCTCTCTTCTTTTTTCTAACCTAAGAACTGGAATTATGCAAATTAAAACAGATCACTAGTTATTGCAGCAAAATCATAGTTTTTACAAAATGCTATAGATTTCTGGAATGATACATATACATTAAGATTTTTTTTAGGTCATGGGAATGACTAAACAATTAATTCACAATGTTCTTTACATTTTTTAGATTTATAGTTGAAAGTGAAGAGGATCTATTTCCATAAAGGCCAGAATGTATGGATTTGCTGGTTTTATTGTTGACCAAGATATTCTTTGATTAAATGGAAAATTTCCCTTTATCTATGAAGTTGATATTAGATACAGAGGAAGACATGCATTTTTGTGTAAGAAGTTTCTTTAACATTATCACTGTTTCCCCTCCTGTTAATGGTATACATTAACAAGAATAGGTGAGATTTGAGATGCAGGCTTTCCATTTTCTCTCTGCAAAAATCTTCGCCCATACAGAGCTTCTACCTTTGACCTTGGCTTCATCAACACCATGATCTCAGCAATTCATCTATCATCTCTGCCTTTTGACCTAACAAATATGACTGCATTACATCAGAGAAGAGTGCCAGGGTCAACAATATCTTAGAGTTACGACTGCATATGAACCTATGTGCTTGCATTTTCAGCAATACTATTGTCTAGTGCTACTTATTTCTAAAATAAAAAGGAGCAAATAATGTGATTTGCTACCAAATATGATTCCAAACAGCAAATATTGTTAATATCTCTGGACAATAGAGTAGGATTCAGTAGGCCTGGTTACAAAGCCATTTCTAGCTTTCTCTTAAATAACGCTCTATATTTATTTGAATGATATCTGATTGGTTATTGATAAATACTAAAAATCAATGAAGAGAACTGATTGACCTAATATTCCACTTATCTATATCTTTTGTAAGTCAAAACTCCAAGTAAGGAATTTGAGAGTTAAAATATTGTGCTGGTGCCAACCCCCCTCACCATTTATGTGTTTTCTAACTGGAACGGTTATGTCTGTGCAACACAATTCAGCCTTCAGGCCAGAATGGATGGGGCTAATACCAGTTTACTTCTGAAAACATTTCATTCATTGCAAGTAAGATTTCAGCTCCATCTTTCTCATCTATCAATGGGGCCAAAGTATGCTTGGAGTTATTAAATAACCACTTTCCATCATATGGGTTGAAAAACAAAGGGAACTGGCCTCCACTATGGACTAACCCAGCAACTGTGCAGAGACAGAAATCAGAGCGGATAGGAGACTCCTTGAGACAGGAGTCCTATCCCTCCTTCTCAGACTTTCTTTAGCACCAGCCCCACTGTCCTCTATAAGTTCCAAAAGAGATCCCTAAATCCTGACTCTAAATTTAATTCTTTGCTTAAAACGATTTTCTTTTACCTAAAACCAAAGAAGGCCTGAGAAATGTAACTGGTAACCAAGAAGTGTCCAAGAGAAATCAAAGAAGGTTAATTGGTTCATAATCCCCAAAGATTCTGGCCTAAGAATTTCTTGCAAAAGGCAAAGTTAACTTAATTTAAATATTTTTCATATACATAATATCAATCAACTGTCATAATGACACAGTAGAAAAATCTCTAGTAAACTTGGTCTCTCTATACAGTAAGAGCCCCAAATAAATATGGCGTTTCAAGAGGGTAAAGCCATATATTATGCTAACAGTTAACCCAACAAAGACACGTTATTCTGCATGTGGGACAGGTAGCATTAATTTCTTAGAATAAGCAAATTAACATGAAATATGAATTTGATTCTGATTCATTTGGGAAAAACAAGATCCCACCTACCTTGAGACAGAGGTACCATATGGACATAAGCATAGGCAATGAGAAGACACTGGAAGAAGGCACATTGCCAAATATCATGAGTTTTAATCTGTTTACCAATGGTGTCCTAGATACCTTAAAGGCCTTTACTTTTCCCCCAGAGTTTTCAGGCTACAGCATGAATATGAATATGTATTAAGAGGGATAAATGATTCAACTAAGATTTATTCTGTTAACTAAGAGAGCCAGAGGCAATTTCATATTTGCATTTTTATTCTCACCTCTTAAAATAAGATTACATAAATTCTAAATTATCCAGTTGTTTTCCAAAACTTTTTTTTGCATCACATTTTGAATTAAAATTTATATTTGAAATAAAATCAATTTGGGGGGAAAAATTACTCTCTTCCACTTATGGGATTTGGTGGAAACTTTGAATTTCTCTTTTTATAATACTTTTCCAAAGACTATTGACCATGCAATGAATATTTTCATTTCTAAATTCAAGACTGGTGTTTAGTTAATGTCTATATTTTAAAAAATATGAAGTGATACAATGAGATAAGGTGAGTGAACTGGTTCATATTTCTAGAACAAATGGATCAAACCTCACGTAATCAGAAAATTTGAAGAAATAAAATGTCTTGTCCCTTAAACTATACTGAATAACTGAAGTGTGCTTATATTTTAATATTTTCACATATTCATTAAATTGATGTGTAATTTTCAATCATTGCTAATTCCATTACTTTATGGGGCAACATAGTTTAGAAATCGCACAAACAGAAACCTTGACCTTTTGAACTGGGGTTTGAAAATGATAGAAAGAGGGTTAAAAAGATGCTATCAATTCTTAGATCTCTGCTCCAGGAAATTACATTTCAGCTGCTCCTTCACTGTTATTTATTTATTTATTTTGCGGTACGCGGGACTCTCACTGCTGTGGCCTCTCCCGTTGCGGAGCACAGGCTCCGGACGCGCAGGCTCAGCGGCCATGGCTCACGGGCCCAGCCGCTCCGCGGCATGTGGGATCTTCCCGGACCGAGGCACGAACCCGTGTCCCCTGCATCGGCAGGCGGACTCTCAACCACTGCGCCACCAGGGAAGCCCCCACTGCTATTTTTATAAACAAAAAGAAATGGTTATTGCTGGTATAACTATGGGATGCACTTCAAAGAGTGATATTATTACACAGTGAATAAGGCACTACATAAATCAGAACTTTAAAAACAGGCAAATTTGATGTGTGGCTTCAAGGGCGCTTATGGGCATAGTGCCTTCTCAATGTGAATGACTAACTTCCATTATTGTTAATCATATTTTCTCATATAAGTATCTCAGGGAAGGAAACAATTTTCCTTTTATTGGTTGCCATTCCCATGTTTCTGAGTGTGTGTCAGCTCTTTGCAGATTGAACTAAATATTAGTTAATATTTAACTGACTTAAATGTATATTAAATCTCCTCATAACAAGATGGTGAGCTACTTAAGACTATTACTAGTTTTTAATACTAGAACAAAGATGATGTCAGATGTTGAAACATCAGTGAGCTATCATGATTTAATTGTTCTTTGTGTACAGCACAGTACTGCTTTCCTGTGTTTTGGTAAAGAGTATCTTTTGAGGTTGTAAAACATTTTACTGTATCTCTTACAAAAAGTAAACTTCAAATTTTAAGCAGCTGATGACATAATAAACCAAAACAGGACCTATCATCGCCATTTGGATAGTCTTAGGACCTAAGGACCCAGAAGAAATGAGATTGGTAGTACTAAATCAATCCCTACTGGGTAGTAACTCACTTCAATTTCCCATTACACATAATTCAACATGGAGGACAACCAACTAAAAAAAGGTTGAAGACTGTTGTTCTGGGCACATAAATTGCTTATTACTTCTTATGATTGAAAAAGATTATTTCTTCTAGTCAAAATTAGTATTAGTGACAGGCAAGTATGACAGTTAAAAGGACAAAAATGGAAGCTCACCACAGAGATGGAGATAAGGGAATATTTGCCAAGATTGGACAGTATTTTTAAGCATAAATAAAAAATAGATTTTAGGGAACTTATCATTACTAAAATGATACTAACTGAAATGCATAAAAGGCAAACACAAGGTTTTAAAGAAGCAAAGAGTGGGTAGAACAAAGGTACCAGAAATAAGTATGGGGGGAGAGATTACACTCTATCCATAGAGCAGGTTCTCGGTAACAAAAACAAAGACTGTAAAATACCTTCAGCTTATTCTGCCTAAGTTTCAATTTCCTTAACCAGGAAATAGAGATATTAATAATCATACATACTTCATAGCATTGTTCTGAGCATTAAATGAGTTAATATGTATGAAGTACTTTGAACAGTATCTTGTATATACAGTAACAACTCAATAGATGTAGCTTCTACCATTTTAATTATTATTGCACTATTTCTTCATGAAAAAGAAAGAGCTTGGAGAGTGATCACTTTCCAAGTGATTTATCCTTTATCTTTACAACAGAAAGAGATAACGTATTATAGACTAACCTGAGGAGTATTAAAAAATATCTATTAACTGAACAAATAAATTTAGGAGGGTCATAGGATACAATATCAATGTACAAAACTCATTTTTTTAATATACTAGCAACAATTGGAAAATAGAAGTAAAATATAATTCTATTTACACATGTGACAAAAACATAAAAGATTTAGATATAAATTTTATTTGTTTATTTATTTATTTATTTGGCCACGCTGCACAGCTTGTGGGATTTTGGTTCCCTGACCAGAGATCGAACCTGGGCCCCTGGCAATTAGAGCACGGAGTCCTAACCACTGGACCATCAGGGAATGCCCTAGATATAAATTTAACACATGATATTCATGACCTCTATGCTTAAAAATCTAAAATATACTGAAAGACTTACATGCATAGGGAGATATACTATGTTCATGAATTGTAAGATAAGATTGTTAAGATGCCAATTCTTAATCAGTTGACCAATAATTATATCAGCAAACTTGGGAGGTCTTTTACTACTTGACTTCAAGACTTACTATAAAGATGTAATAATCAAGTCAGTATAGTATTGTTACAGAATAGACCAAAGAGATCAATGGAACAAAATACTCCTACAACAATCAATAGATTTTCAACAAATTTGCCAAAGCAATTCAACGTGGAAAGAAAAATCTCTTAACTAATGGTACTAGATCTGGATATCCACAGGCAAAAATGAGAACCTTGACTCCTACCTCACACTGTACATAAAAGTTGACTTGATTTGGATCAAAGACCTAAACACAAATGGTAAAACTATACAGATTATAAAGGAAAGTAGAAGAAAATGTTTTTACAACAGGCAGGCATTGACTTAGGCACAGAAAGCAATAACCACAAAAGAAAAAAATGATAAATTAGGCTTCATCAAAACTAAAGTATTCTGCTTATCAAAAGACACTATAAAGAAAATAAATAGGCAAACTTCAACCTTGAAGAAAATATTTTCACCATATTTAGACAGAGAATTTGTACACAAGATATTTAACTCTTAGAACTCAATAATTAAATGACCAAAAAAATCAAAATATCTTGCAGGAAGATCCACTATAATGAATCCAAGAAAACATTATTATGCAACAAGGTAATCCCTTCTATTGTTGAGCAGTTATAATAGACAATGTCTCATTTTATTCATTTGTACATCTATTCAACAAAAGTCAGGTTAGGCTCTGGGAATACAAAAAGGAACAACTGATTGCTTCCTAGTGAAGTGAGTGAAAGGAGTGAGTGAAATTGAATGAGTCAGACCAGAAAACACGCAATCACAAAGTACCAGTATAAGGGGAAGTGGAGAATACTGCAGTGGCAAATAGGAGGACGAGCACACTCCGGGCATTAGCCGTGGTTATCCCAAGGAAGAAACATCAAAGCTAAGGCCTGAAGGTCAACAAAAGTTGGTAAGAGAAAGCAAGCATGTAGGGTTGAAAGAGGAGGAGATAGGAGATTTCAGACAGATGGAACAAAATAAGCAATGGTGAGAAAAAAGATGGTACATTGGGCAGACTGGAAATAATTTAGCATGGGAATTCACACAGGGTCTGTCTGCAAGCCTGGACCTAGGAACAACTAGGTGATTGGATTACGCCAAGGTTGGGATTGTGTTTGCCCTTGTTTGCCAGAGGGAATAAAAGCAGTTCATATTCTAGAGAGATACTATACAGTAGTGTCACCAGTATTTAGGTAGAGTCTATTTCTTCTAATGTCTTCTGCTGGCCGCCCTTAACAATAGAGTTCAAAATTCATCTCTATGGGGTCTTCTTTTCTTCTCTTCTCTGATAGTGTACTGTAGCTATCTTTACAGAGACATCACATTGTATTGTAAGTATTTGTTTCCTCACCAAATGAAGAGTGTCAAAGGCAGGAGTGACTGTTCACTCACCAATGTTAGCAGCTCATAGTAGGAAGCCTTGAACACAGTAGACATTTAGTAATCAAAACCAGCCGGTTCCTGGTTCCACATACAGTGTGTAAGTTATCTATACAGCAACCATGTTCCTCTGATTATTAAGAACAGGCTGATTTTCAAATTTTCTGTCTTGTTCCCTCTCAATAAACAATGAAAATACCCTAGAAACTCCAAATGACATCTTTTACTGCCTTTTCAATGCCTTCAACGCCTTTGCAATTTGAGTGAACACAACAATTCTTTGTCTGACTATGGGTACCAATTTTTTCATTCAGAGAATGAATTCACCAAAGTATATGCCATGTTGCCTGCAGGCGTCAGTGCCTAGGAGGCAGAAATTAATTGTGAGAATGTTCTGCTCAATTGATAGCGTGCTGGGGTTGCTCAATAGTTATTTAAAATATCAACAAAACTTGTTTCTTTGCTTTGACATTTGAACCAGCTATAGAATGTTGGGCAAGGATTTTGATTCCCATACATCTGCATGCCAGAGTTGAAAAATAAGGGACTTCTTTTTCCTTCAGAATTGTTTCATGCCTGTATCAAAATACCAAGTTACCATGGTGATGGCTACTCGTAAATAGGGCAACTCTACCCCCACCCCACCCCCCATAGAAGCAAATGTAACACAAAAGGGAGGAAAAATAAGCTCTCAAACAGAGGACAAAAGAGCCTGGGGAAAATCCCCACAGAGAAAGAGATAAAGGCTGTTCCAGATAAAAGTCTTGGAAGGTAACAGGCATTCCTTTTCCCTCCTCCTCACAAGCCGAAGAGGGTGGGACCTTGAATCCTTGAATGCTTGTAGTGAGGGGGGAGTACAGAGGCGGCCCACAGAGGTTGTATTTGCTGAGCACAGTGAAAATAAGGCGTTAATAAAAATAATAATAACTAACATTCATTGAGAGCCTATTCTGGCCATGCTTTAGTGCACAAACTCATTCAGTCCTCATAACACTTCTGTGAGGTAGATCAAAAGGCTATTTAAGGTCTTAGGCTGGGATTCAAGCTCCTGCACTTCACCTCTTTCGTTACTGCCTGAAAAGTAATGAGGAAGAAATATGAAAATCTAAAGGAAAGACCCTGGCCTGATCTTTTAGAAAAGAGTTCAGGAGAGAAGCAGCAGCAAAGTCAGGGTATGACCAACTAACTCGAGCTATCAGTTGCCCTGAGCTCCGAGAGGGGCCCTGGGAGGACAGCCAGGTTGGATTGGGAGGATTCTGGTAGGGGGAAGACAGCTTCAAATTACAGAAGAAAGTTGTGGTCAGAACAGAAGAGGAAAACCTTCTGCTAACTGATTCTGGATAGAAATTGAGGTCTATGTGCGTACAATTAGCTTCTGTGAGTGAAAATATCCCTTATTCCAACCCCACATGTCTCTCAGCTGTACGTCTTCCTTCAGTGAACATGTTTTCCATTTTATTTTAATCAAATTTCAACAAACTGGTAGGTTGGGGCGATTGGTGACCTGCGGCTTTCATTGTCATCTACCCCATCTCTGAAACAGTCTTGATTTCTGGTTTCCTTTAGTTTAGGCTGCAAGCTCTGTGAAGAAAGAAAACGTTGCTTCAATCTTCTGTGCTCCACCTGGTCTAGAAGAAGAGATGGGAACCCAAGGCAGTGGTTCATGGTGGCGACAGTGCTGAAGTGGCTTGTAGGGAAGAGCCCTAACCTCGCAGAAACAGAATAGTTTTGTCAGAGATGCGTGCAAGTCTCCTCCAAAACCAGACAGCAAACCCTAACCAGGCCCCAATGTTGCACTATAAGGAATTTTTTTTTAAGATTTATTTATTTTATTCATTTTTGGCTGTGTCAGGTCTTAGTTGCAGCACACGTCACCTTTGTTGAGGCATGCGGGATCTTTAGTTGCTGTTGCTGTGGCATGTGGGCTCTTCGTTGCGGCACACGGGCTCCTCCCTAGTTGTGGAGCGTGGGTTTTCTCTTCTCTACTTGTGGCGCGTGGGCTCCAGAGCACGTGGGCTCTGCAGTTTTGCGGCACGTGGGCTCTCTAGTTGAAGCACTCGAGCTCAGCAGTTATGGCATGCGGACTTAGTTGCCCCATGGCATGTGGGATCTTAGTTCCCTGACTAGGGATCAAACCCACATCCCCTGCATTGTAAGGCGGATTCTTTACCACTGGACCACCAGGGAAGTCCCCACTGTAGGGAATTATGAAATGCTGTTTGTTTAAATGTCAATACCATAACTAATGCAACAAAAAATGAATACTGTTCTGCAAAATAGATGCGTTGGAAGTTTATGTGCTCATTTTAATGAAGGTGCCATTTGTGCAAAATCCATTCAAATGTCTCGTGGAGCGATCACCATCATTCGTCATCATGTCTCATTTTCCTCCCTGAATCCTACTAGCCAGATTCATCACCTATTTTATTAACCATACTGGACTCCACATAACTTTCTTTTCAAAAATCGAATCCATTGTCAAAGGTTTAAGCTTCTCTACTGAGGATTTCCCGGAATACGTTGTGAGCTCTGAGAGAGCAATTCCAAAAGAGGAAATGCGAAGTGTTTTGGTCAAGGGTCAGCATCACAGTAAACGTGCCCTCCAAAGGTGAATGCTTTGATGTGGTCTGTACTCACACAGACTTGTAAAATTTGGTAGACTCGAAATAAATCAGCCACTTTCCTTACCAGACACACCCATTAGATTATGGTCAACAACTTGGTATAATGATATAAACAGTGAAGACAATATTAAGCAAATTCAGGACTAATTGTCTGTACCTTTCTTATGAAGTGCTTTTTATTTTTTGAGTTTGCTCTATTGCAAAATTTTTAAGGTAGATTTTTGTTTTTGGAGACTATACCCTTAAAGAAAAATCTTACTAAGGAAATTGATGCTCATTCATTCAAACACTCTTGTGGAATTAAGTACATCTTTTCCTACAACAATTGGATGAAGTTCCGCAAAAGAGTGATTACCATAAGTGATGAAAGTAACACCAATGACTTTGATCAATAAAATCTCTAATAGAGATTTTCTAAGGACGCACAGAGCACATGTGCCATTGTAGGTCTCACCGATATTCTGCCTTCCATTTTATGCACTTAGCTCTGTGCAAATTATCTAAATTGTGTGTACCTTATTCAAATAAAATTGCCAACTCCTTGAGGGTAAAGTACTACCCATGATAGTGCTAAACACCTGGGAAAAACTGGTATTTTACACGTAATCGGTCATAATAAGCAAAACTACAAGTCGATAACCAATGCAAGTCATAAAAGTGAAATGAAGTGTGTTCTTCTCCACTGTTACATTTCCCCTGATTTAAAAACTATATAAAACATTTCTGGCTTTTCTACAGTTCTTTGCTATTTGATATAAAGAAACTTGACTGATAATAAGACCTACCCCTGGCAAATTTAGCTGGATCAATATTTGCATGATTTAATTTTATCTTAATTGGGTATCTTGAGACACACTGAAGGGGGATTTTTCTCAGTATGTGCCAGTAAGTAGTCTCTTCCATTTGCTCTTCTTAAAATTGTATCCAAAGGCAAATATTCCAACTGTTTCCCTTTCTCCACTGATACGAGCTCAGAACTAAACTGCATGATTGCCAAGATTTTACTATATTCAAAAGCAAGCCAGCTCACATTAGGGACCTACAGATGGAGGAGTAAGCAAACCTAACACTTTAAGTCGTAACGTCGAAAGGCCTTTTTAGGAGTCTTCTAATTTAATGCAATGCAACTTCAAGTTTTTACAAAGCATTTTCTAATGCAAACTCTGTTTCTGCTAGAATCTCAACTTCGAAAGGCCTTTTTAGGAGTCTTCTAATTTAATGCAATGAAACTTCAAGTTGCTACAAAGCCTTTTTCTAATGCAAACTCTGTTTCTGCTAGAATCTCACATATTGGCATGTATTAAATATATTTCAGTAATTCAAAAGAAGTATCAAATATATAAAATGTATAATCCTGTTACAAGAAATACTCATGTATTCATGCCCATTCAGAGAACAATAATTTCAAAATTATGGCTGAAGTCCCCTGAGTGTCCCTCCCCAATCCATTTCCCATCTGTCACCCTCAGATGTTACCACTAGCCTATATTTTATACTTATCATTCCCTCATGATTTTTAACAGTGTTCCCAAAAATGATGTGACCCTAAATATATAGTTTTTTAAAACTTTTAATTTAGAAATGATTTTAGACTCACTGAAATGTTACAAAGTCACTACAGAGAGTTCCTGTGTAGTATAATCTTCATGCAGCTTCCCCTAAAGTTACCATCTTGCATAGTTCAATTATCAAACCCAGGAAACTAACGTTGGAAAAATATATGAACTACAGACCTTTTCAGATCTCACCATTTTTTCCCAGCAATGCTCTTTTCTGTTCCAGATTCTAATCCAGGATCTTACATTGCATTTAGTGTTAATTTGCATAACTCATTATGATTTAATTTAAATATTTTCCCATATGTTTCAGGACTATTTTATTTCCTTTTTTGTTTGAATTGTTTATTATGTCCTTTCAGAATTTTCTATGAAGACTTGATTCTCTGTCCCCCTCAATTTTTGAATTCTTTATAAATTAAGAATTTAGTCCTTTGTCTGTCACATATATTGAAAGTCCTTTGTCACATATATTTCTCCTAGTTGTTCAGTTGTCTTTTGACTTTATTTTTGGTATTTTGTGCAACATGAATTTTCAATTTTTATGTGGTCAAACTTAATCTTTTCTTTTATTGCATCTGTATTTTGAGTCATAATTAGAAAGTCTTCATCTACTCTGAAGTTAAAGATTCATTTACCCATGTTTTATTCTTGTGTTTGTAAGATTTAATTTTTTATATGTAAGTACCTAAACCATTTGGAGTTTATTTTTGTGTATGGGGTGAGATATAGATCTACTTGTATCTTTTTCCAAGTTGCTAAACAGTTATCTTGGCACCATTTATTTTAAAGTCAATCTTGTCCCAGTGATTTGAAATGCCACCTTTATCACATGCTGAATTTTTATACGTATTTGATTCTATTTCAGGGCTATATATTTTATTCCACTGTTCTGTCTAGTCATGCACCAGTACCATAATGGTTTAATTATAGACGCTTTAGCAGAGAGCAGAGTGTGCAGTAGAAGTTTGCTGAACGTATAATTATAGAATCTTTTTATTTCAATATCTGGTAGAGGTGGTTTTCCTTATAGTTTTTCTCTCTTAGTGTTTTTCCACATAAGCTTTAGTATCTTATCAACTTCGATTATTAATTTTTGGTTTTGCTTTGCATAGGTGTAATTCAGTTATCACTTTTGTGTAATATTCCGTCATAGAATATATACAACAATTTACCCGTTCTACAGATGATAGGCATTTGGATTTTTTTACTTTTTTATTATCACAATCTCTACTGTTTTGGAAAATCTAGAGTATGCCTTTTATTGCACAAATGCAAGATTTCCCCTAGGGCATATACTTAAAAATGGAATTTGGGGACCATAGGATATAAACATTTTTCAACCTAACTAGATAATGCCAGCTTTCTTTCCAAAGAGGCTATTTCAGTTCATAGTTCCAGCAGTTATAAAAAGAGTACTGGTTAGTTTTTAATCACGTAGTATTCTAGTTGCTCTTTTCTTTTTTTGTTGTTTTTTCTGTTGTGCTAAAATATACATGACATAAAATTTACCATCTTAACTATTTTTAAGTATGGTTCCGTGTATTAAATATATTCATAATGCTGGACAACCATCACCACCATCCATATAGAGAACTCAGTTTTGTGAAACTGAAACTCCACATTGATTAAGCAATAACTCTCCATTCCCCACTCTCTCCAGCCCCTGACAACCACCATTATGCTCTCTGTCTATGATTTTTACTACTCTATGTGTCTCACGTAATTGAAATTACAAAGTATTTGTCATTTTGTCACTGGCTTATTTCACAAAGCCTAATAACCTGAAGTTTCATCCATGTGGTAGCATATGTCAAAATTTCTTTCTTTTTAAAGATTGAATAATATTCTAATGTATTATTTACTACATTTTGTTCATTCAGTCAAGTGTCAATGGACACCTGGGCTGTGTTCATGTTTTAGCTATTGTGAATAATGCTGCTTTGAAAATGGGTGTAACAATATCTCTTTGAGATCTTGCTTTCAATTCATTTGGGTGTTTACCTAGAAGAGGGATTACTGGACCACATGGTAGTTCTACTTTTAATTTTTTGAGGAACTGCCACATTTTCCAAAGTGGCTGCACCATTTTACATTTCCACCAGTAGTGCACAAAGTTTCCAATTATTCCACATCTTCATCCACACTTGCTGTTTTTCGTTTTTATGATAGCAGCCATCTAATGGATGTGAGGTGATATCTTATTGTAGTTTTGATTTGCATTTCCCTGATTATTAGTGATGTTGAGCATATTTTCATGTACTTATTGGCCATTTGGATGTCTTCTTTGGAGAAGTGTCTCTTCAGGTCCTTTGCCCATTTTGAATTGGGCTGTTTGGTTTTAGTTGTTGAGTTTTAGGAATTTTCTATAAATTCTGGATATTAACCCCTTACCAGATATCTGATTTGCAAATATGTTCTCCCAAAAAGTAAGTGGGTTGACTTTTTATTCTGTTGATAATGTCTTTTATTTTTATTAAAAATAAAAATTTTAATTTTAATGAAGTTCAATTTGTCTATTTTTTCTTCTGTTGCCTGTGCCTTTGGCACCATATCCAAGAAGGCATGGCCAAATCCAATGTCATGAAGCTTTTGCCTTATTTATTTTCCTTCTAAGAGTTCTATAGTTCTAGCTCTTACATTTAGGTCTTTGATCTATTTTGAGTTAGTTTTTGTATATGGTGCTAGGTAAGGGTCCAATTTCATTTCTTTCCAAATGCAAAGAGAAAAAAAAAAAAAGCAAAACCAGAGCAGAACATGCAAGAACCATGGGCAAGTGTAAAAGGAGTACCATACACTATACCTAATTGGAATATCAGAAGACGGAGAGAAGGGAGTGGAAGACATATTTGAAGAAATACTGGCACCAAGAACTTCTCAAAATGAATGGCAGACAGGGAACCATAGATCCAGGAGTGTCAGAGAACATCAAGGAGGATACATACCAAATAAAACACACCTAGGCAAGTTATATTCAAACTGCAAAAGCCTGTAGACAAAGAGAAAATATTGTGGTGATGGTTACACAACTCTACTAACGTAGCAAACGTCATTGAATTGTCCAGTTAAAATGGGTAAATGTTATGATATGTAAATTACACCTCAATAAAGCTGTTAAAGATATGCGTCAGTCACTCAGGGCAGTATTAAAAGCAAGTGTTGATGTCGAGGCAGATACAACATGTATCTGCATCAGGGAATCATTTCATTTTTTTCCCTCAGCAATCAAGATTCTGAGGAGGTAAAAAAGAGGAGCCCTGCCAGAGCTTTGACCTGGGTGAGGCAACGTTAAATAAATAAGCATTTTATCTGTTGCTGTTCCACAGCCCAACTTTGAATCTGAGTCTGTTTCGGGTCTTCCCTCATTTTAAATTTGCTCATGTGTCACCAGTCATTTGCTTTATAACCTGACTGATGTATATTTTCCTGTCCCAACTTTTTAAAAAAGATAAGGGGAGGTTACCATGACAGAGGGTTAGATGCAAAATGAACCCCAGACTCCCAGGGACGAGAGTCTACTGGGAAGATACGCATTCCATGGGACTCATTTTTGTTTCAAATGCATGCGAATTTTCTGTTTCTAATCAGTGTTTCCTCCTCTCTTGAAAAGAAAAAATATAACTTTTAGAGTAGAATGGCCTCACTGACTTTTTCCCTCTGATGCAGTGCTTATCTGCTTCCCTCTGAAGGTTTCTCATTGGGTTTATCTGTCTTATGCTTTTAACAATTCCTGATCTGATTATTGTTATTTGTGCAGCCCTGAAGCCTTTTAATCCCTATGGGTGGACATCCATCATAAGGGCTGGTTGCTAGAGAAGAACATGATTTTCAAGAAGACTTTTGTCCTTCAATGGTAATCAGCACACAGATGCATCCTGCTTCTTCCCACTTTAACCTCTGTGGCCACCAGGGATGTTTTCATACAGTCTTAGGTTTTCTAATCCAGTAATTAGCTAGACCAATTTTATTAGTTTAAAAAAAAAAAAAAAAAAAAGGCAGTGAGAGAGGATAGATTCCTGGTTTAGGAATGAGGTAATTCATTCCAAGGTTAGCCTCTGACTCTGTATAACCCCGGCTGGGCAAATCATTTCAGTTTGGTTTGACAGCCTAAGCACTTCTGAAGCATTTGGGGGTTGACCTGGTAAGATTCACATCCATGCAACAAAACAAGTTACGCAGGAAAGATTAACTGAAATTATGTCATTGAAATTGATTTACCCCATCTAGTCAAAAGGGCAAAAGGCAAATAATTCCTAGGAAATTGGTTTGGTAAATTCTTTCTTGGGGGGCAGTGAGTCATCATCTAAATGGTTGATCCATAGGCCCACTTGCCCTGCTTCTAATTGTCTGCTGAGAACAGACCCAACTCCACTGCCATGATCCTAGAGGGATGTGAATAGTAGATTTTTTTCTTCCTTGTTTTAACAGAGCAGGAAGAAGAAATGGGCTAGGCAGAGAACTGGATTCAGTCAAGGAATTACACTGATCAAGAGAGAAGTTCCTAGAAGGAGAAAAGGAGGAAATGGAAACTTCCTCAGGGGATTCAGTAACACTGAATAAATGTGTGTGAATAAATAAACTGTGTCCCCAGGCTGTGAGCAATTTTGTGTCATTCAGTTTTAGCTCCCTTTTTGGATTCACTCTTTCCTGTATCTCTTACCAATGGTGTAGACCTTAAAACCTAAGATTTCTAAGACCCTAGAAATGTCCCTGAACCTACAAATGTGATGTCAAAATATTGGACTTCCTCCAAGAAGTACACTTCTATTGCATTTTTATAAAACAAATTGATTCTTGATCTATTCCTCAGATGGCTTTCATGGAGTTTTGGAGTCAGACAATTTTGGTGAAACATACTTAAAAAATGTAGGCATAAAGTAGATGCCAAACAAAACTAATAATACCACCAGCAAAAAAACAAAAACAAAACAGTAACTGTCCAAGTTACAATCTCAGAATTGCATAGAGTAATTTTATTTGGGCCAAAATTATTAATAACCTCAAAGAGTGATTTCTGTTACTTGGGGCTAGCTATATAGTCTTTTTGGGGGATTGAGTTTCTTCACCTTGAAAGTAGGTATAATAATTCCTAACTTTCTTGATTGTTGTGAATATTAAACTATAAAATATATTTAAATGTCAAGCTTGGTGCCTGGCATATAAATTATAGTTTGCACTTCTATTTTCTGTACCTCAGTTTATTATATTGCAAACTAGAATGGCTTTTATAACCTGTTTTCAAATTATTGTGAGATAAGGGCATAATAAATAATGGGAAAATATTGATAAAATCATTACAGGACACATTGAGCATTAATACATTGCCTGCATACTTTGAATTCTAGTAAAGTCTGAGCCTGGGGAAAATTCAAGACTTCTACCACATGGAGATGCATTATTGGACAAGGAAACACTTGGCCAGGTCATTTCACTGGTCTGTAGGTCAGAAAGCCACCACAAACGGTGACATTAGTATTTCTAGTTCCATGTGTTTGACCCTATTGACAAGCTGTGACTATTCATGTTGACCACATTTTACAATCCTGGTGTAATTTGTTCACCAAATGGTCTAAAGCCAAAGTCATAAGTCCCTTAAACCTAAGAATATACAAGTCTTTCAAAAGAGACAGCAGTAGCTACCAAGCCTAACAGTGTTTGTAAACATCGCTGGGAGGGGCCCTGAAACATTTTCAGGCTGATAGGATGGGCAAATGATATCAGAAAATGAAAATACAGAACCAATTATGAAGGTTTAGGACAGCACCAGAGAACAGTTCTGTGTCCTTGGGTAGGTCTTTCCTTTCTTCCTGAAGCCACTGTGAGAACAGGTTTCCTAATCCCCATATGGTACAGAGGATCTGGGAACCAGCCTGCAGATATTTTGAGCATATCTATCTCAACTTTTTTCATCAAGTTGTGGTTTTGCTTCTCAAACACTGAGGTGTATCCATGGACTTTTCTTATACAATGATATCATTCCTTCCATCTTATTGTTCTTTTCCCACATGCCAAACACTGCATGGTGCTAGATCATTCCACCTGAGTTTCTGACTGTGATTTCCCTATAAACTATAATTTATATGCCAGATATATAATTATATATATATAATATATATAAGTGCAAACTATACTTTATATGCCAGATATATAATTTATATATCAGTTCATTACCTCAGGTGCTTTTGCTGCTCCCCCTGAGAATCTTTTAGGTACTTCTTAAAGTCTGTGAAAAGCAACTGTGAGAAGTTTTTGTTCTTTAATTAATCAAAGATGTTCCAGGCAATCAAGTATTATTTAGTATTCCTAGTATGATATTGCACATATGTGCCATAAACTAGGAAAAAAATCCGAGTTATAAATCTGAGTTATGGCCCTTACTATATTCAGTTAGTGCTTCCTGGGAAAATAATTAGTGGGTTATATATATATACATATATATGTATATATATATACATATATATATTTTTAAAATTTTTTTGCGGTACGCGGGCCTCTCACTTGTTGTGGCCTCTCCCGTTGCGGAGCACAGGCTCCGGACTCGCAGGTTCAGTGGCCACGGCTCTCGGGCCTAGCCGCTCCGTGGCACGTGGGATCTTCCCGGACCGGGGCATGAACCCGTGTCCCCTGCATCGGCAGGCGGACTCTCAACCACTGCGCCACTAGGGAAGCCCAGTGAGTTATATTTTTAAGATTGTTTTTCTCTTTGGTTTCTCTTTAATAGTGGATTCTAGCTTTGGTCTTTAGCATAAAGTTGTTAATGAGGCCATTCCTTACAAAGCACAGCTATTCTCTCCTTTCCAACAAGTGACTTCAAATCGCATACTCTCTCCTTGTTAAAGATGTCAATCTACCCTGTGATGACCAATCCTTACAGTATTATTTCACAGCAGAGAAGTCAAAATACTCAGATACCCACTCAATGACTCAGGTCTGTGTGAGACACAGTAATAATTAGGGAAAGCTTGCTTGCTAAATTCATACCAAACTCCCATAACAGGCAGAGATCACTAGTCCAGACATCTGCCGGAGTCTAACAGAGGACAAAAAGAAAATTAATCACATCTTCTCCCAAACAAGTTGCTAAAGTATATTTGTTTCACAAAATCAAATAATAGATGTTCTATTAACGGATGTGTGAGATAAATAAAAATAAGAGGATTGAAAACTACGCACTAGATTAGGTAATCTTTTCTCTCTTTACTTTCATTAAACTGTGAGATTCTCTGTGTATCCCCAGTGCCTAAAAGAGCCTAGCACTTTGTTGAGACTGGCACATAAGAGACTGTTGAGTGAATGAGGGACAGCACAACTTTAATCTTAAAAGAATATAATGCTGGGCTTTCTCCTACTTTCTTATACTCAGGTGTTTATCTTTAGTTACCAAATGGGGGTGTTGATGTACACATGTATGAAGACTTCAAATGTAGCAGTTCTTTTGGTTCAAAAATATCTATAAACTATCTATGCTGTGTGGGATACAGAAATAAACACGGCCGCATGTTCAGCCTTCAAGGAATAGGTAAATGATTTCTTTCTTTTCATGTCCAGGAAGACGGCAAAAAGTAATTTAATTTCAAGTTGAAAATGTTAACAGTTTTACTAAACTGGGTCCAAAAGACACGGGTATACCAAGTGTCAGTGAAAGAGTCACCATCATGAATTCATAAAGTTTAATACATAAAAGCAAGTGCCAAATTCTGGTAACTCAGTGATCACCTCTGAGTTTCAGACAGGCATTACAGGACTAGGCATTTTCTAGGTCCTTCTCTATTTTAGTGAATGGTCTCTCAAGGACACTAGAATATTTTCATAGCTGCTCACACTTTTCCCATTTTCAAGCAGAAAAGGATCCAATGATATAATAACATAAAGCAACAGTTTGCAAATAGCAGTATTTATTGTGCTAGTTTTTCTTGGTCGTAGTTTCAGGGAACAGTCAAGATTGATATACATGGGAAGAGGATGATACCTTCCACCCTTGACACCATCATCTGTTTCTAGGCTGACTTTAGAGGTGTGGATTCTGCTATGGACAGGGGCGACTCTTCACTGCTGGGACACAAGCCATCCTGACTCTGTGTCCCCTGTCCCTTTGATTTTCTCTTCTATAGTTGGGGGCAAAAAGATTTTCCTTTTTTGTGATTTTTGCTGAGTGAGAAACTCCAGGTTATTTCGGCTCCAAGTTTGGCAGCATAAACCCAGCCTAGGAATCTCTGTAATTTGTGATATTGGACGGTGCTGGGTATCCAAAATATTAGAACTTTTTTCAACTTACACACATCTGGGATGGAGAAAGTTAGGGCATTGGAATGGAGGGTTGAATCAGGTGTATGAGTATTCATATGCTTTAAAAATTCCCCAGGCGATTCTTACTTGGCCCAATTGCCAATCCCCCAAGAACCACTCCCCAGATGCACTAAGGCCTCAAGATCAAAATGAAATAGAGTACATTGGGACTTCCCTGGTGGTGAAGTGGTTAAGAATCTGCCTGCCAATGTAGGGGACATGGGTTCGATCCCTGGTCTGGGAAGATCCCACGTGCCGAAGAGCAACGAAGCCTGTGCGCCACAACTACTGAGCCCACGTGCCGCAACTACTGAGCCCGGGTGCTGCAACTACTGAAGCCTGCATGCCTAGAGCCTGTGCTCCGCAACTAGAGAAGCCACTGCAATGAGAAGCCTGCGCACCTCAACAAAGAGTAGACCCCGCTCGCCGCAACTAGAGAAAGCCCATGCGCAGCAATGAAGACCCAATGCAGCCAAAAGATAAAAATAAAGAAAGAAAAAGTAAAATAAAATGAAATAGAGTACATTAAAGAAATCAAATTTAGAATCAGCTTATGATCTACTATTTAATACTGTGTGTAGTCCAAACTTAACAAATTTAGAACAGAATCACACACCCACATGAGCTGATCTAATTGCTTGTGCTGCTGTCTGCAGTTCCGTGGCACATTGTGTACCAAGGCCAAGGCCGGAATAGCAGTAGCAGATCTCGGTGAAAATCTAATTTAAGGGACAACAGTAGTGATACTGAGGCCATGGCAAGCTAACCTCTATTTTTCATTCCCTAATAATTTTCTCAGAAAAACACCTTTGGGTACATAATTTATCTTGCTTAGTTTGGACCCAAAAGTGAATTTGAGAAAGGCTTCAGTGAAATTCAGTAGGTTTTAAAGTTATGCTGCTGTGATCAGCTGAATTTGCTTTGCTACAAGAATATAAGCAGAATTTGCTTCATAATGTACCACCGGATGGATATGGTTTGATTTCAGTCCAGAATGGTTTATTTTGAACATTCAACTTATGTGGATATTCTAATGTGGATGATAATGAATGATTAATGAAATTGTAACAAAATATTTCTTGCCTACTAAATTGCTCAACGGATGATATAGATATGACCTAATGAATCTTTCCCTCCACACTGAAAAACAGATGAATACTAAATGTTTCCTTCTTAATTTAATCATGATATCTTCAATACGGAGACCACAAGTAATTTGTTGAAAAGCACCATATAATCATTGTAAAGCCCGGTAGCTTAGCCTGAAATTTTTCCAAATAGGAAAGAAGATAGAGTTTTAAAATGTATTTTTTGTCACTGGGTTTTGTGAGCTACTCAGAGGAAAGACAAGTCTTTGTGCTCAAGTACCTGTTATACTGTCAGATACTAGATAAAACAACGTAGATAAATAAAAACCAACCAAGCAAACAGACAAATAACAACCACAGCAAAAATAAGGTAGACCCTTGGCTTGCTATTATCAAGTCTGTTTCAAAAAGGAAGGCCTGGATATTCTTTGCCGTTCCTAGGTTTGACAATCACCCAAGTAAAGTGCCAAGGTTAGAACTGGAGGGGAGGGGGGATATTGGAGTGCACACCCATCAGCAGAGTTTCAAAGATTTTATGTCAATTAAGTGGTAGATAAAAACCACCTTTCAAAAAGCCTACCACTAAAAGCTAGCTAATTCCACTCCATGTGTTTTTGATTAAAAAAAAAAATGTGGAAAGTAAGAGGTAACATTCTAATGTTTCTGTTCACTGTTTCTGCTTAGATGTTTATAAATTTTGTGGTGAGTGGGGTGATCGAAAATAGGGGCAGCCAGGGGCAGAAAATATGCAACTTCTTCAAAGCAAAAGCTATTTTCTGTAACAAAGAATAAAAGTAATGTATTTCTTTGCCTCTCTGTCTCCCAGTTTGCCTTGCTCTCCTCCATCCCGCAGTCAGTCCAGCCTGGCCCTCCCTACTCTCTTATCCTTGGCATCCAGTCCCCATCTCTTTATTCAAGACCAGGGAAGACTCTGGCTCTATAGTAACCTAAATCAACGATTAGATGAGATGAGATTAGAATCAGACATGATTAGATTTGGGCTTTTTGTGTTTGAATATTTTGGCTTCTAATTTCACTTTATGAAACTCTTAAAAATTAGATTAAACATATTTACTTCTAGCATAACATCCATTTTATATATTTTTAATTTTTTTAGTATAACGTATATTTTAAAATTTATTTCTAATATAACTTATACCCTCATGAGATGAGGATGTTGGACTGAAGGGAGGAATGTGGGGATGGCGTTTATTTGCCAATATTTATGCTTGAAATTGTCTTCGGGACAACAAGTAAGTTCTACAAAGTAAAATCTTGATGAGTGCATTCCTGAGAAAATAACTTGGTTAAGAGTTGCTTTTTCTAACACTTGTTACATATCTTTATTTTATTATTTGAGCCTCTATTTTAACTTTTGCTGTTTTAACTTTTAACTTTTGCTATTTTAACTTTTGCTGCTTTTCTCACTAGGATAGATCTTAACGATCCTTTACATAAGATTTTACATTAGATGGCATCAGATATAGTGTCTGAAGTTTTGGGAGCACTAAAAAAATGGCAGTTAGGAAAAATAACTAAGATGCCATCTATTGAGATTCCTGGGTAAGGTGTTTGATCAGCCTAGTCTACTTATAATTAATTCAATTAATATATTTGACCCCAGTAGGTGGTGAGCACTGTGCAAGGAGCTGGTGAAAGAAGAAAAATGACATCAATCTTGTCCTCTACCGTTTCCATGATAAAGAGAAAAAAGAATAAAATGATAGGAAGGATAAAATATTGTGAGAGCCCTGAGCAGAGCAATGAGCAATGATTTTTACTTGCAAGATCTCATGGAGAATAAATCAATTAACTCAGTTTAATTTCATAAATCTTTATGGATGGCAATTACATGCCTGGCTCTGTGGCAGGTGCTGGGGTTATGAGGGTCTATTAAGCCACCGTGCAAGGGTCTCACAGTCTAACCAGGAAACAGACAGATAAACACATAAACAACCAAATAGGCATGAATGGAGGCATAAAAGAACATAGTCCATCTTTAGAAATTACACATATTCCTGCGTTATAAATGGAAAAGAGAGGAAGTCATTGGAAATGTCATTATGGACCAGATGAGAGAGAATCTTGTACGTCATGCAAAGGACTTGAATTTTAACATTAAAGTATTATATTTTATGTTTAAGATTGGCCATTTCTAGCATTAGAGTGACTACAAAATATTTATGCATACCCCTATCATAAGACCAATGTTACATGAGATATTCTATGTTTTAACTCTGTTTCTTTTGCTATATTCTAAATTCCTTCAAGGTAATCAAAATATCTTGATTACCATACCACATCCATAGGAGGTGTAATGTGAATATGATTTGGACTTAATTGATTATCAGCAAAATATTTAATATAGACCAAATACACTAACTGCTTCCTAAACAGTGGTTTACAAAATAAGCAGATATTTCCAAGTTCAAATATGCTGTTTTTCTCCAAACTGATCTTTGTTGCAGATACAACCTCAATTCCAAGCATAATTGTTCCTGTAATCCTAACAGTAGCAATGAATAAAAATTAGAAGAAGTAATGAACGAGTAGTTTGCTATTATTAAAAAGACCTGTTTTTACGGAAGATTTGGCGATCTGTTTATGTATCATCCAGGGGAGAAACCATCCTAAGCTCTTTTACCCACTGTAGCCTTTTTTTTTTTTTTTCTTCAGTACGTGGGCCTCTCACTGTTGTGGCCTCTCCCGTTGCGGAGCACATGCTCCGGACGCGCAGGCTCAGCGGCCATGGCTCACGGGCCCAGCCGCTCTGCGGCATGTGGGATCTTCCCGGACCGGGGCACGAACCCGTGTCCCCTGCATCGGCAGGCGGACTCTCAACCACTGCGCCACCAGGGAAGCCCAGTTTACTTACATTTTTGATGGGGAGCAGGGTCCAGCCAATATTTCCATCCCTCTGCTAGAGAAAGCTTTCTCCTTTCATTGGAGAAGCAGCCCTGCTTCCTTCCATGTGAGCTGGTGGGCATGCCACTCTGGTATACTGCACATCCCTGTCATTTCTCTCTCCGCTCTCTTCCCCATTCCCCCAACCACTCTTCACCCCCCCCCCCAAGCTTACCACTGGGACATACTCACATCCCAAGTGAGGGCTATGGGTTCTCTCTCAATAATGTGAATTTGAACAAGAATACCGAAGGGCACAGGAGACTGAAGTTGAATATTCTCATGCTAGGAGTCTACAGGGTGGTCTCTGGTCGCTCCTGTTGAGATCGTCAAAGCTACCCCAATACCCAACTTCTCCAAGTCCTGACTGTTCCTTCTTTAGACTCGAGCCCCTGTAGGTTACAATATCCCCTTCCCGCTTTTGACTGAAATTAATCAGATTTTACTCTTTTTAAACAGAAGAACCATTTTGCATATACACTTGCAGGAATAGAGAGGTTAAACAAAATCATGCAACCTAAGATTTTTATGGAAAACTACATTTTCAAGAGACAGTTATATTGTTTGTTGATGTGTTGGCTTATTTGCTTTTTTTTTTTCCAAGTCATCTTATTCTTTTATTGCTTTACGTAAACCAACTCCAGTGCCAGAAATGAAAGGATTGCCTGTGGCCACCTTGACAAAACACTCTAATAGTCATTTTAAGTGTATACATTGAAATCCACTATAAAATTCTGATTACCCTTTCTGGTGAACTCTGGAGTGGCAGGTATATCTGTAAACTGTGATTGTTTGCACTTGAAAGGATTTTGCTCCGCTTCTTTGGTGTCCTCAAAACACCAATTCTTCTTTATCACTCTGCATTAAAAACTCAAGGCTAACTTTTTCATTCCCCAAAGTTTTTCTGAATAATATACTTGGTTTGAAATAGGCTCTTAGAGTAGGACAATGGTTGACTATAGATACTGGAAAGTGTTGGCTAATTCTTCCAATTTTGTTCCTGTGAATCAGCAAATGCATTTCTGCTTATGACCCTAGAATCAAAAGTGAATGCTGGAGAAATTAAACACCATTAATAATTCAGCAAGTAGGATGCATAATTTTATCCTTCTTTACAAGATAACATGCTGACATTGCTGTACTCAGTGAGGCTGATTTAAATAGGTATGATTACAGAGAGTCTGCATTTAAGGAAACATTAATACTTCTCTTCACCTTCAGAAAAGATACACTGAATTCGTTTTCTCCCCCTAACAAAGAGTAATATTTCTGATAATGGAAACACCCAAAGATTCTGATAGAGATGAAAATTTAACACGTAACTTTGGAGTCATTTATTGCATTGCATGCTCCTTACCCTGTTCTTAGAACACTAAGGATGTGGAGCCATCGATGTACCTTTGTGACACATCACTGCTGAATGCCAAGCATAGTTGAAAAGAAATTCAAAGAAAATGTGCTGGATAACCATTCTAATTCCTCTCATTTGTCTAGAGAATTTTTGGTAAAGGGAATTGCTAACTGAATAAATAAAGCATGATTGCTCAATACCTCCTGTCCAATTTTTCTTTCACTAGGTTCACAGTTATTTTCATTCACTCCCCAAAGTCTCTACTATTAAAAAGATGGGTAAACTGCAGATTGAATCTTGTTACAGGCACCTAGGCACAAAGAAAAGGAATCATTTTACATTTCTGAGAACTATTGTATTGTCTCTAGAGTGCGTTTTAACATAAATATCATTTCAATTCAATGGAAGTTAGGTAAAATCAAATGACATTATTGCGTTTCGAAATCTAGAGGCAAATAAAACATCCAAAATACAATACTTAGATGCAATTCTCTCCTTTCGATGGTAGATAATCTTAGTAGTAGCTCTCATTATATCCACTCCGAAATATTATTTTCCTTTCATCCTTTTCTATTACAAAATAAAATAAAAGGATTTCAAGATACTTTCGAAAGGAAATTTATTATAAATTAAAATTTGTAATATTTGGAAAGTTTCAATTATCTGTGACCCCTATAATTCAAATGTTGTTGCGTTTAATGTTGTCCCAGAGGTCTTTGAGACTGTCCTCAATTCTTTTCATTCTTTTTTCTTTATTCTGCTCTGCAGTAGTTATTTCCATTATTTTATCTTCCAGGTCACTTATCCATTCTTCTGCCTCAGTTATTCTGCTATTGATTCCTTCTACAGAATTTTAAATTTCATTCATTGTGTTGTTCATCATCATTTGTTTGCTCTTTAGTTCTTCTAGGTGCTTGTTAAACGTTTCTTGTATTTTCTCCATTCTTTTTCCAAGATTTTGGATCATGTTCACTATCATTATTCTGAATTCTTTTTCAGGTAGACTGCCTATTTCCTCTTCATTTGTTTGGTCTGGTGGGTTTTTACCTTGCCCCTTCATCTGCTGTGTGTTTCTCTGTCTTCTCATTTTGCTTAACTTACTGTGTTTGGGGTCTCCTTTTCACAGCCTGCAGGTTCGTAGTTCCCGTGGTTTTTGGTGTCTGCCCCCAGTGGGTAAGGTTGGTTCAGTGGGTTGTGTAGGCTTCCTTGTGGAGGGGACTAGTGCCTGTGTTCTGGTGGATGAGGCTGGAACTTGTCTTTCTGGTGGGCAGGACCACGTCCGGTGGTTTGTTTTGGGGTGTATGTGACCTTATTATGATTTTAGGCAGCCTCTCTGCTAATGCGTGGGGTTGTGTTCCTGTCTTGCTAGTTGTTTGGCATAGGGTGTCCAGCACTCTAGCTTGCTGGTATTTGAGTGGAGCTGGATCTTAGTGCTGAGATGGAGATCTCTGGGAGAGCTTTCACTGTTTGATATTACGTGGAGCTGGGAGGTCTCTGGTGGACCAATGTCCTGAATTCGGCTCTGCCACCTCAGAGGCACAGGCCTGAGACCCAGCCAGACCACCGATACCCTGTCTGCCACACGGCTCAGAAGAAAAGGGAGAAAAAAAGAAAAAAGAGAGAAAAAAAATAAAGAGAGCAACCAAACCAAAAAACAAATCTACCAATGATAACATGTGCTAAAAATTATACTAAAAAAAAAAAAAGGACCGAGAGAACCCTTGGACAAATGATAAAAGCAAAGTTATACAGACAAAATCACACAAAGAAGCATACACATACACACTCACAAAAAGAGAAAAAGGAAAATATATATATATCTGTATATAAAAAAAAGGAGGAAGAGAGCAACCAAATCAATAAACAAATCTACCAATGATAATAAACTCTAAATACTAAACTAAGATAAACATAAAGCCAGGAGCAAATTAGATGCAGAAAGCAAACCCCAAGTCTACAGTTGCTCCCAAAGTCCACTGCCGCAATTTGGGATGACTGTCTATTCAGATATTCCTGAGATGCAGGGAACATCAATTTGATTGTGGAAATTTAATCCGCTGCTCCTGAGGCTGCTGGGAGAAATCTCCCTTTCTCTTCTCTGTTCGCACAGCTCCCAGGGTTCAGCTTCAGATTTGGCCCTGCCTCTGCGTGTAGGTCGCCGGAAGGCGTCTGTTCTTCGTTAAAGGAGCGGCTGATTCGGGGTCTCTGGCTCACTCAGGCTGGGGGGGAAGGGAGGGGCACGTAGTGCGGGGGTCAGCCTGCGGCGGCTCAGGCCGGCATGACGGTCGCACCAGCCTGAGGCGGCCGTGAGTTCTCCCGGGGAAGTTGTCCCTGGATCATGGGACCCTGGCAGTGGTGGGCTGCACAGGCTCCCGGGAGGGGGTTGTGGAGAGTGACCTGTGCTCACACACAGGCTTCTTGGTGGCGGCAGCAGCAGCCTTAGCGTCTCATGCCCGTCTCTGGGGCCCGCTCTGATAGCCGCGGCTCGCGCCTGTCTCTGGAGCTCCTTTAAGTGGTGCTCTTAATCCCCTCTCCTCGTGCACCAGGAAACAATGGGCTCTTGCCTCTTAGGTAGTTCCAGACCTTTTCCCAGATGCCCTCCCGTCTAGCCGTGGCGCACTAAGCCCCTGCCGGCTGTGTTCACGCCGTCAACCCCAGTCCTCTCCCTGCACTCCGACCGAAGCCTGAGCCTCAGCTCCCAGCCCCGCCCGCCCCGGCGGGTGAACAGACAAGCCTCTCGGGCTGGTGAGTGCTGGTCGGCACTGATCCTCTGTGCGGGAATCTCCCCGCTTTGCCCTCCGCACCCCTGTGGCTGTGCTCTCCTCCGTGGCTCCGAAGCTTCCCCTGCTCCGCCACCCGCAGTCTCCGCCAGCGAAGGGGCTCCGAGTGTGGAAACCTTTCCTACTTCACAGCTCCCTCCCAGAGTTGCAGGTCCCATCCCGTACTCTTTTGTCTCTGTTTTTTCTTTTTTCTTTTGCCCTACCCAGGTACGTGGGGAGTTCCTTGCCTTTTGGGAGGTCTGAGGTCTTCTGCCGGCGTTCAGTAGGTGTTTTGTAGGAGTTGTTCCACGTGTAGATGTATTTCTGATGTGTTTGTGGGGAGGAAGGTGATCTCCGCGTCTTACTCTTCCGCCATCTTGAAGGTCTCCTGGACATAGTTTTAGGGACCAATTTATTATTTTGAGTGAAATAAGAAATTATTATTAGTTATTATTTAATAATAATAATTGAGTGAGTGAATCTTGGATCAACTAAATTTTTTTGTGAGGTTACTTGCTGGGCTTTCAGAAATTGCTGAATCTAAGAAATAGCCTGCAAAGCTTAAGGACTGAGCTGTAAGCCTAAGAACCCTTTACAGACAGTGCATTCATAGAGTCATCACTCCTCTTCCTAAGTGAAAAGGGTACATTTCTTTGGCTAACCATTTTCAGGACAATAATATGGTGTTCGGTTCGGTAAATAGTCTCATTCACTTCTTTGGACTAAATAGAAAGCACACGAGAGTTAAGTGGGGATACAGTGAATTCTTTATTAGCCTGGGGTGGTTAATTTTGATAACAGCCACTGGTTGCCAGGGACCTCGATGGTAGTCTCCTCGCCTTATCTCATTTAACCTTTTCAACATCTTGATGAAGAATACTGATTTATGAGCAATCTAAAACGTAAAGCAATGAATAAAGTTTTATGCCTGATAAGTGGCAGGGCTGTATTTTAATCTGACCCAAGAACCTGTTCTCTTAACCATTATGCCATAGACTAGTTTTGTGTTTAGCAGTCTGTGCTTCACTTTCTCCAGTTTTTCCTCCACCCTTGATAATTCTACTCTTCATCTCACAGATCCAGAGTAGAGTAATAGATGGTCCAAAATAGTATCAGCTGATACTTAACTGAGTCTTTATGGTACTTCCAGCATTGGAAGATAACTGCTTCCTTATCTTTATTTTAAAGACAGAGAACTGAGCATTTACGTAATACAGTTAAGGAGGAAAACTAAGAAGGAAGTTGTGATGTACTGAGTTGTGGCCCCTCAAAATCTATATGTAAAAGCCCTCATCACCAGTACTGTGGAATGTGATTTTATTTGGAGATAAGGCCTTTATAGAGGTAATTAAGGTAGGTTCTAATCCCATATGATTGGTGTCTTTATATGAAGAAATTTAGACACAGACAACTATGGAGGGAACACCACATGAAAACACAGGTAAAGATGCACCATCTACAAGTCAAAGATCAAGGCTTCAGAGAAACTAACCTTGCCAATAGCTTGAGCTCAGACATCTAGCCTCCAGAATTATGAGAAAATAAATTTCTGTTGTTATGGCGTCCTAGTAAGCTAATACAGAAGCCTAGGATAAGGGTTTAGGGTAACATGGGGAATAAATTTATTCCACAATCCCTATGACTAACATTGACTGGAGACGTTATCTAAACAAGCAGAATTATTACTATCCAGGTGTATTAAGTCAACTGCTTTCCAAGCTCTTGCAACTTAGGCAGGAGAAACAGGTAAACAATAAAATGTAGGACATTTCTTAAATCTGTTGACCGGTAAAGACTGCCAAGTGTTTGGTGCTTAGATCAAAAATGAAAATGGCTATCAGATAAAAATTAATAGCTTGATAACAATTAATTACCAAGTAAAATGGCAGAAAACGTAAACATTGAATAACCAATGAGAATCAATGCCAAAAAGGAAGAATTTAACAAATGAGAAATGCTTAATGAAAAGACATGAGACGAAAACTGTGGTTATTATTTGTTTCAAGAAAGGTCATTGCATTTATAGATAGGATTAAACTCTGAGGAAATACTCTCGCTTTTTTTGCCCTGTTCATTATTATAATACATGGCCACTAGCATTCATCAGAGGTGGATTTTCAAGGGGATTTTCCAGCGTTACTTGAAAATTTTGCTTCATGGTTGTTTATGTTTTTGATGGTAAGTAAGATAATTAACTTTGCCTTTTACCTGTGCAGTTTTTAAAAGAGCAGAGAGGGCTCCCCTGGTGGCGCAGTGGTTGAGAGTCCGCCTGCCGATACAGGGGACACGGGTTCGTGCCCCGGTCCGGGAAGATCCCACATGCCGCAGAGCGGCTGGGCCCGTGAGCCATGGCTGCTGAGCTTGCGCGTCCGGAGCCTGTGCTCCGCAATGGGAGAGGCCACAACAGTGAGAGGCCCACGTACCGCAAAAAAAAAAAAAAGAGCAGAGAATATTTCACCTGTGACATTTTCCATTTAGCCATCATCACCTCAGAGTAGTGAATTCCAAAGAGTGTCGCCAAACCCTAGGTTCACAGCCTGTTAATAAAAATGGTATCTATTTACTTAGAAATCCCTTTTGAGAAATTTGCCTTGTGTAACTAACTTGCACTGCCATACCAATAAAAGTTCATTTTTTTCTTTTAACATCTAACATGACAAAATCAAGAGTTTTAGTAACTTCATAAAATTATTTTAAAATTATTGTTTAGTCTATATTAAGATGAAAAGTCAACTGACTGGAAGGATCTGAGAGATAAATCAATTAACTCAATTAACTAGAAAGTTACAAGGATCTGAACTGACAGATTTAATTTGTAGCCAGCAAATAATAAGGATGTTGATAAGGATGATGATATGAATACATGAGCATGTGTTGAGTATTTACTAGGTTTTAGGCCATGACCTAAAACTTCTTAGAGGCTTTATGGGCTAATGGACATTGTGGAGCTCCAATTGTAGAATGTAGTATGAACCCTTTCTTAAAATTATTTCACCACCTCTTTTCATAAACACGTAGTAAGACTAGTGCTTGGAAGAGAACAATTTGGGAAAGATTATCTTAAGCTCACATTTGCCCTTATAATTAACATCAGCTTTATGTTGACTAAGTGCTTATTAATCATTATGGAACTAACTCTTTCTGGGGACTGAAGAGGGTGCTGAATAAGCATCTTTTATCCTCTCAACAACATTTAGAAATGCTCGTAACAAGTATATGAGTTAGCTGTCTTTGCATAACAAGCCTACCAAACTTCAGTGGCTTAAAACAGTAACAACCATTTATTTAGCTCATGGGTCTGCAGGTTAATGACTTAGACTGGACTCAACTGGGTGGTTTTTCTGATCCTTGCTGGGCTCACTCTCATGGCTACAGGCAAATGTGTCTGCATAATGGGGTGGCTCTCTCACATGCCTTGTGTCCTGGCAAGGGCAACTGGACTCTCTTCCATGAGGTCTCTCATCTTTCAGGAGGCTAACTCAGGGTTGTTCACATGGTGATTGCCGAGTTCCAAAAGACAACATGGAAGCATGCAAGGACTCTTGAGGCCTAGGATCAAAACTGGCACACTGTCACATTTTACAAGTCGCAAATGCAGCCCAGCTGATGCAGAATTAGTTTTAGGTTGGTCTTTTAACTTTGTTTATAGTAAATTTTTTCCATGCATAAATATTTAAATAGTAAAGTTTATCAGTTATTAATTTTTGGATTCTGGGTTTGGTGTCATACTTAGACTTGTTTATTTGATAGTTTTTCCCCTAAAAATTAAAAAAATAATAAAATTTATATATTAAAAAACTTGAAGAAACTATGGGGAAATTTAAAAACTGACCTCAATACGGGAGAGGACTCCTAAACTGAAAAGAAGAAATCACCAAAAAACCCACAAAAAAACCCCCAAAAAACAGCTCAACAGATTTGCCCTTATAAAATAATAAAGCATGTGTCACTCTCAGCTGATGAAATTGCCTTCTGTTTTACTAGGAAAATGAAAGCCAATCAGTAGGAAATGTTCAAGTTTCCACCACTATGTCTACCCATATACCAGCATCTATGTCCATATCTTTCCCCTCCTCATGTCACTATGAATAAATGATCCATATTTTTATCTAAAGTCAAGTCTTCCATTAATCTAGTAGATCCTGAGGTTTCTTTCCAACTCCATATGTTGCTCCACTAAATCTTCTCTATTCTGAATCTTTTCCCCAAGTATCTTTCTCATCAACATAGAAACCAGTCATATTACTCTCATCTCAAATAAATCTCTCTCTCATCTAGCTTCCTCTCTAGCTACCGCTACTCCTCTTTGCAGCAAAACTAAACCCAAGTGTTGTATTTACTTGCTGTTTCCAACTCCTTTCCCCCTATTTTTCTCTCAAACCGATTCCAAGAGGCTTTCACTCAAACTCTTCCTGTCAAGGTAACTGACAACTTCCATGTCATTATACTCATGGCACGTCTGAATCTCAGTTACTGTTCTATCCAGTCAACAGAATTTGCCCCACTGGTTATTTTCTCCTCTTCAAACTATCTCTTTCCCTATATTTCAGGAATCTTCTATGTTTCCTCCTCCTAAATGGCCATTTCTCAGACTCTTCTGCTGGTTGTCATTCCCTAGAGCTCAGACTTTGCTCCTCTTCTTTTTTATACCTACAATCACTCTCTGAGTGATCTCATCTCATCTAATGGCCTTTTTTCTTTCACTTGACTATCTTAAGGACCATTCCATCCTTCTAGTTGCCCAGGCCAAAAATCTTAGAGTCATCACTGTCTTGTTTTCACCTTCTAAAACCTTGCCTTGAGTAAATCCTGTCAACTCTTTCCTAATGTATATCTAGGGTCTGACCATTCTAAATCAGTATCACCTTATTCTGTCTTTTGTTTGGATTAATGCAGTATCCTCCTAACCGTGGTACCTGCTTCCACATATTTCCAATATGGCACCCGGAATGAGGCTGTAAGTCAAATCATGGCACTTATGTATGTAAAATTTTGCAGTGATCCATTTTTCATTCGAAGTGCATGCCAAGGTCTAACAATGGTGCACTAGGTTTTTCATTATCTGGGTCCCTATAACCTCTCTAACGGCATCTCAACCTCAACTGATTCTAGCCACACCAGTATTGTTTGTACTCTTCCTTAAACATAACTGGCATATCTCATCTGTTGACTTTGCACTTGCTATTTCTTCTGCCTGGCTAGCCCCACCCCTCCCTTCAAGTTTTTGCTCAAACGTCATCCCCCCTGACCACCCTACTAAAAGTTGCAGTCGTCATCACTAGCATCTTTTATCTCCTCTGTATCACTTTTATCCATAACATTGCCATCTTCTAACATAATATCAGTTAATTTTCTATCTGTTTGTTGTCTTTCTCCCTCAACTAGAATACAAACTTCATGAAGTCCAGGATTTTTGACTGTTTTGTTTTAGCTTCACAAAGGCCAGAGTTTTTACTGTTTTGTTCATTTCTGTGTCACAGGGCTCCAAACAGTGTGCAGCCTATAGCAAGATTTCAATGATTATTTCATGAATGAATGTCAAAAGTCACTCTGAACAATATTAAAATAGAAATAAAAATTGGGGAAGTATTTTAAAATTTATAACTTATTACTATGTTTGAGATTTGTTTAGAGATGAATAAAAATACTAACATCCCTATTAAAAAATAAGCAATCATATACGAAATGACAATTTACAAAAATAAAGTATATGTATAAGACCATGCAACCTCAGTATATAAGAAAACACAGATTACAATAATAAAATTTTATATTTTCTCATGAATTTGGCAGAGAGATAAAATTGTTAATATTCAATTATATTAAGTTTGTGAAGAAATGGATCCTTTGATATATTTCTTATGAGCATCAGAAGTCCTGTAAACAATTTTGTAATCCATGTAAAATAGCCTTTACATGGTATTTAAAGGTTTTGACCATAAAAGTCTACTTTTAGAGATTTATCTTAATAATTAGAGACACCTAGCAATGTATGAGAAAAACAAACAAACATATAAACCATCTAACTACCTACAATGGGGAATAGTTTAAAACATAACTATATAATTAAGTACTATATGGTTATTAAAAACATGTCATAAGATATTTACTGCAATAAGATAAAGTTTTCATAGCAATGAACTTGACCTTGAATCTATCCATAAACTCAATCTTGAATTTAACCCTTACTCACAATCTGAATATCTAATATAATCATAATCACAATTTTGCAAGAAAAATTTAAATGTCTATATGCATACATAAAATTGGAAGGAAATGCAATAGCATTTTAACAGTGGTTGGTAGTACTGTTATAGCTCTAGGAGTCAATCTTATTTCCTATACATTTCCTAATTCTCTGAATATGAAAATAAGCACATATTTTTGATAATCATTCGAAACCAACACAATTTAAATAGTCTCAATAAAAATAATTATAGTTCTGTGTCTGTTTTCCTAGTCAGCCGTAGACCGTCTTCTGTCTTCCTGCAGAGTATCTGCTTACAACACACTTCTCTGTATTGATGTACTGATTGTACTAAGTGGAATTTAAATTTCCCTCAGTGGGTAGGACAGGTATCTTGTGAAACCAAAGTTGCCAGTATCTACGTCTAATTTTTAATTAAGTACAGTAATTCCTAGCCAGTACTAGCTGTTATCATGTTTCTTCAATTCTGTGCCTTGATAAATAGCTCAAGGAATGTTATATAAAAAACATAACATGCAAAAATCTTCTCACTTTTAAAATAAGCTTTGGAAATAAAACCTCTTTGAATTCCCACTTTCTTGAAAAGCTGTGACTGGATGCTTGTTGAGAATAACCAACACACACACACACACACCACACACACCCCCCCCCCCCACACACACACACCACACCACACACATACGGAACATTTTTTTCTTCCATAACACATTTTAATATCAGATTAAATCACTTTTCAAATATAAATGAAAACTCTTGGGGAAAGTACAATTATTATTACCCCCATTTTATTTCAAAAGAAACATCTCTCAATAGAGTGGCTCATTCTTGGACTTTTAGATACTTGATTTAGTTCATGCCCGATTTGCTGGCTTGGACTCCTGCTGCTATTTGCTTCTAATCTGAAGTTGCCAATCTCATTCCTCTTATTTCAAGGTCTGTTGTTTTCTGAAGGTTATGTAGTGACTCAGGACTGGGGATTTGCAACTAAGATGTTCCAATCTGGGCTATACGTTTCTCATAACCATAAGTGGACCCGAGCACAACTGAGAGATATCGCTCCTCCACTACAATTGCATGCTACAATTCTTTTTGAAGGATCTTCAAGTAAGCTGAGGGTGAAAAAAAGTGATCGTAAAATTTTGCTTTAAAGTTGCTGTAAAACCTAAATAGATGGATAGATAAATTTAGTCCATTCAACCAAAATTTATTGAGCACTTATAGATATTTTTTAAACTCTTCCCATCATGAAAACAAAGGCTATCAGTCTATTTGTAAAACCTGAATACATTTAAGTTAGAATATGTAAACAGAATATATAAAAAAATTGGGGTTTTCTGACTACAAATGTTGGAAGTTGTCTTCAGTGCTATAGGGGTGCTGTAGAGCTTTGTGAGACAGAGGATCCTCAAGAACGGGGTTGTGTTTATTTCACCCATGTGTCCTAGCCATGCAGTGTATGGGACACTTTGTCCAAAGGATGCTTGGAAGATAAGAAGCAAAGAGGCTACTTTTGGTTTTTAGACCAATTCCCTCTTAGAGTTGATATATAGTAATTTGAGATGTTTACGTTTAACCCCTGCCCATATTTGGCTTGTTGGCCAGATATATAGGGATATTTCTGTTGCTCACTAAAGTTCTTCTGAAGGCCTACCATACATACAGTAAGTCCCCTACATATGAACCCTCAAGTTGCAAACTTTCAAAGATGCAAACATGCATTCTAACAACATCAGGCATGAATGAAATTGCAGCTTGCCCTCTGTCTCCTACTTCTGACGATCCTTCAGCTCTACCATCTCCCACCTCCTCTCCCTCCTCCACTCAGTAACTTGTCTCACCTGTTCACTCGATGCCAGCCCCTGTATGCCAGCTGTTGTACTGTACTACTGTACTTTTCAAGGTACTGTACTGTAAGATTTAAAATGTTTTATTTTTTGTTTGTTTTTTATGTATTATTTGTGTGAAAAATATTATAAACCTATTACAGTACAGTACTATATAGTCGATTGTGTTAGTTGCGTACCTAGGCTAACTTTGTTGGACTTATGAACAAATTGGACTTAAGAACGTGCTCTCAGAACGGAACTTGTTCATATGTAGGGGACTTACTGTATATCAAGCATTTTATCTTAGCAAATAATATCAATATCTGTCACTTAAAGTAACATCAGGGCAATCCCTAAAATCTGTGTTAGGTAAATAACAAGAACACCATTTTGGCTTTTAGGGGAAAAAACTCAGGAAAGTAAAGAAGCAGAGAGAAAATATAATCTATTCTTGGCTTTCATTCATTCATTTATTTAGTGCCCACTTTATAAGCCAAACTTTGCTGAATGCTGACAATATACGAAGAAAATCTGTGGGACTTCCTTAGTGGTCCAGTGGTTAAGAACCTGCCTTCCAATGCAGGGGTCGCAGGTTCGATCCCTGGTCAGGGAACTAAGATCCTACATGCCACGAGGCAACTAAGCCTGCACCACAATTACTGAGCCCGTGCGCCTCAACTAGAGAGAAGCCTGCGTGCCACAACTAAGACCTGAGGCAGCCAAAAATGAATAAATAAATATATATATAAAAAGAAAATCTAATGTGGTCTCTGCTCTACCGGAGCTTAAAAGATAGTGGAGAATAAGACATTAATCAAATAAGTACAGAAATACATAAACTGGTGATAAGCATCAGGAAAAAGTTGAGGATGCTGAGAGTGTGTGCAGTGGTGGATCTGGCCTGTGCTGGAGGGTCAGGAAAGGCATCCTTGAACTGAGATCCTAATGGTAAGTAGAGTTCGCTCAGTGAGGGGTCGTGGAATGTTCAGGCAGAGTATGAGCAGGAGAAAAAGCTGTGATTTGGGGTGGGCTGGGGGAGGTGGGGAGGGGAACGTCATGATAGCTGGGGAAAATGGAAGAAGGCCAATGGGAACGAAGCACCAAGGACAGTGAAAGGATGGCATGAGATGAGCTGAAGGGGTAGGTGGGGCAAGGTCAGGGAAGCACTGGGAGGCCATATTAATAGGAGGAAACTGGGGTGTTTTAAAAGGCAAGATGTAGGGAAAAGCAGAGGATAGAGGATGAGGCTGTGGTGATTGCAATATGATTCAAATTGTGCTTCGAAAATATCACTCTGACTCCAAAGTGAGGACAGATTGAAGTAAGAAGTAGTTTATGTGATCTGATCCATTAGGAGGCTGAGATTCAGGGTGGGATGTGATGGTGGCTGGAGTTGGGTGGTGGTAGAGATCAAATGAATCCTTTGAGGTCTCCTGGGGATTTTGAAATGAGATCTTCAAAATAAAAATTTCAAAATTTAGATAAGCAGTGAAATTCTGGGAGAGAAAATGTCATGTTGATGTGACCAATTGTAGCAGTTTACTTCTACGATGAGGTAATTCTTGTCATCCTTTGGAAAGATTGATTTTTAGGAAAGAAACTCAACTACCTATAAAATGTGACAAATTCAATAAGACAATGGAGCCAGATGGGCTTTCAGCTTAATTTTGACAAAGTGATGCCTGATGTGCATAGTTTTTTTTTTCTTATAGTTTTTAATGATACTTTGCAATCTGGGGAGTTACCAGAGTCAATAAGAAAGGCCATAGTGAAGCTTCCCAAGAAGCTAAGTTTTAAATCGTGCTTGTTGCTTGAGTTATTTTATTTCAGTTTAACGACCACAGATAGCATTCTAACATGAAATTATTACTGAAATCATGGGTACTAGGAAAGGCAATTTTCCTTAAAGAACAACACTCCTTATTATATATGCTGTTTTGGTTACACTGTTGAATTTTGGTGACAATCAAGAAGATTTTGACTGAATGAATTGCTTGTTAAAGGTTAGACTGTGGCTTTGTGAGAGAAGCATATTAGTATTATCAACTTTCAAATACTGTATAACCATATAATAAAAAAGTAATGGAAAAACAAAAAAAATCTGTAATCACAATTTTCTAATACCCAAACTGTTTTCACTTACTCATGTTTTATTTAATAGTTTTGCATTGATATAGTCACAGTAAAGAGATAATTTGTTACATAACATTGTATGATAAATGTATTTCCATATTGCTATATTATGTTAAAGAAATATTTTAACAGCATAGTATCCTATTAAGTCAGTGGTCTAAAATGGATTTAACTATTCTCTTATTGGACATATAAGTTTTTATTTTCCAATTTAATATTAAATCATAACTTGCACTGAATATCATGCTGTACGTTGGTATCATCCTTTCTTTTGTATTCTTTTTAAATGATACATTCCAACAGCTTGAAAATCTTGGCAAAAATGATAGAAACATTATCAAAAATGTTGAGATACATTCTCTACTTTCTAACTTAAACTGCTACTAGCGAGACATAAGTATATAACAGGGTTGGATACGATTATTTTTAAGTTCTAATAATTTAATAGAGAGTTAGTGATACACCACTTTAATTGTCATATCTTTGATGAGATGACACTACTATTCTTCAAATTTTGCCTACAATCTATATCTCCCCTGTGGGATGACCGTAGCCATAGCCTTCTTCCCTTTATCTGTTGGTAATGTTATTAATTTGTATGAACTCAGCTTGTAGGATAAGTACTGAGAAGAAAAACAGGAAATAATAAACTTTTTTTTTCTTTAATATTTTTCCCTTTAAAACTTCTCCCATACCCCTCTCAGTTCTGTGGTAAACCAGTGGAAATTTCTCCATTCCTATTCCAGCCTGCACTATCCTCTGATCAATGTGACCCCCTTTCAGTCATTCCTGCCCACTAACTTTTCTCAGGGTCCCATAATGAATCTGAAGAAGAGTAAACAAATGTTATTAATACAAAATGAGGGAGGAATAGTTTTGTGCAAATTTGAAAGCAAAAGAAGATGAAGAGTGTACGGAATATAAATGGAGCTTGTGAAGCACCTGGTGCTTTGCTCCCAGGAAAGGGTGATGCATGCAGGGAATGGAGACCTCTCCCCAGGCAGAGTTGTTCTGCCGTCTGCTCTCTGCAGGTGCACCTGGGAACTTTTTTCCTGCCAAGATTATCTTAAGAGAATCACAAAATAAATTTTTGACCACCCCAAAGAATGGTTGTGTCAATTACAATATTAAAAATACCAGAATTTCTAGATTCTTCTTGGTAGAGAAAAATAACAAATAAAATGACCATTTGGAAACATTCTGAATTTTTGTTTGAATGTTATAGAGATTGGCCCTGACTAGATCTCTTTAAGAACAATGAATTGGTAATTTTTCTAAGGAATGTACACACACACTTTATGTCTGTGATTCTGATACACCCATCAATAATTAGCAAGTAAACATAGATATGTTTTCATTGTAATTACGTGTGAATTTAAAAGCCTCTAATATCTAGAGGTTCTTATTACATTAAAAATTATTTGCTGATTAATGCAAAATCACAGATTGTATTTGCATTTTTGAGTTTTCCCCCCCGAAATCACAATCCTTTTTTGGGCATTCAAACATTCCCTACTGAGGATCACAGACTTCAAGGATCATACTCTGTCAAGCATGTGGTAAAAGACCATTTTGGCTATAGGTGTAATAGTTTTCAAGGGTCGAGAGAATAGCACAACATATTTGGCCTATGAATTTATATGGTTGGAATCACTGTTTATGGCCGCTATAGCCTCATGAAATGTACTTCTTAAATAATAAGATTTGAGAGTCAAAATCACTCCTTGATCCATAGGCTACAGAATGGGTGTTGTGTTAGCAGGCATGAAAACAACATGAATCTCATCGTACATCTCCATCAGAGCTCTTGGGTGACCAGGTGCGTTGTCAGTGAGCAATAATATCTTGAAAGAAGTCTTTTCTCTGAGCAGTTGGCCTCAACTGTGGGCTTAAAATATTCAGTAAACCATGTTGTTAACAGCTGTGCTGTCATCCAGGCTTTGTTGTTCCATTTATAGGGCACAGGCAGAGTAGATTGAGCACAATTCTTCAGGGCCCTAGGATTTTCAGAATGGTAAATGGGCATTGGCTTCAACTTCAAGTCACCAGCTGCATTACCTCCTGACAAGAGAGTGGGCCTGTCCTTTGAATCTTTGAAGCCAGGCATTGACTTCTCCTCTCTACCTATGAAAGTCCTAGATGTCATCTTCTTCCAATATATGACTGTTTCATTTACATTGAAACTCTGTTGTTCAGTGTAGCCACCTACATTCATTATCTTAGCTAGATCTTCTGGACCACTTGTTGCAGCTTCTACATCAGCACTTGCTGCTTCACCTTGTACTTTGATATTATGGGGATGGCTTCCTTCCTTAAACCTCATGAAGCAACCTCTGCTAGCTTCAAGCTTTTCTTCTGCGGCTTCCTCACCTCTCTCAGCCTTCATAGAACTGAGGAGAATTAGGGCCTTGCTCTGGATTAGGCTTTGGCTGAAGGAATATTGTGGCTGGTTTGATCTTCTAGCCAGACCACTCATACTTTCTCCATATCAGCAATAAGGCCATTTTGCTTTCTTATCATTTGTGTGTTCACTGGAGTAGCACTTTGAATTTCCTTCAAGAACTTTTCCTTTGTGTTCACAACTTAGCTAACTGAATGATGCAAGAGGCCTAGCTTTTGCATGCCTTCCCCACTCAGCTTAATAATCTCTAGCTTTTAATTTAAAATGAGAGACATGTAACTCTTCACATGAAGACTTAGAGGCCACTGTAGGATTATTAATTGCCTTAATTTCAATATTATTTTGTCTCAGGGGATAGGGAGGCCTGAGGTGAGGGAGAGAGATGGGGGAATGGCTAGTTGGTGGAACAGTTAGAACACACACAACATTTATCAATTAAGTTCACTAAGTTATACGGGCATGGTTAGTGGTACCCCAAAACAATTACTATAGTAACATCAAAGATCACTGATCACAGATTACCATAACAAACATAATACTAATGTAAGAGTGAGAATTACCAAAATGTAACATAGAGACACAAAGTGAACAAACGCTGTTGGAAAAATGGTGCTGATAGACTTGCTCCACACTGGGTTGCCACAAACCTTCAATTTGTAAAAGAACACAGTATCTGCAAAGTGCAAAAGGATTAGATGACCACTAGTGCCTTTTTTAAGTATAAAATTCAATGCTTCGATCATGTATTTATTAAATTATGAAATAATGTGATTGCTTCATAAACAAAAGTGACAATCAGGTAGGACTTTTTTTTTTTACCCTGATTATTTTATTTTTTCAGTTTTTGAGGAATACCTGGAAGATGATCTTCCTGGAGCTTTAGGTGGGCTAAATTAAAAATAGATTTACTTGCATTCAGAGATGATGTCATAAATGACTAGATTATATATTGATGCATCACTTATTTTCTTTCTTTCTTTCTTTTTATTTTTGGCTGCATTGGGTCTTCATTGCTGCATGTGGGCTTTCTCTAGTTGCAGCGAGCGGGGGCTTCTCTTGTTGTGGAGCACAGGCTCTAGGTACGTGGGCTTCAGTAGTTGTGGCATGGGGGCTCAGTAGTTGTGGCTCACAGGTTCTAGAGCACAGGCTCAGTAGTTGTGGCGCACAGTTGCTCTGCAGCATGTGGATCTTCCCGGACCAGGGCTCAAATCCATGTCCCCTGCATTGGCAGGCAGATTCTTAGCCGCTGTGCCACCAGGGAAGTCCCTCGCTTACTTTCTTTACACTTTTATCCCACTCATCTTCAGCATTCATAGGCTTTAACACTAAGCATACTAAGTGTGAATCCATATACTCTTTTAAAGAAGATCCTACGTGCAGTTTTTACATAGTTATAAATCTTATCTCTGGAGGGGAATATAATACAATAATCTCCTTTCCTAAACTTTAGCTACAGGATTTACTTATTAATCTGTTGGGCTCTACTCTAAAACTACAATATTTGTAGACTCAAAAGTTACTCCCTGGGTTCTCTGGTGGTGCAGTGGTTGAGAGTTCGCCTGCCGATGCAGCAGACACGAGTTCGTGCCCCAGTCCGCGAAGATCCCACATGCCGCGGAGCGGCTAGGCCCGTGAGCCATGACCGCTGAGCCTGCACGTCCGGAGCCTGTGCTCCGCAGCGGGAGAGGCCACAGCAGTGAGAGGCCCGCGTACCGCAAAAAAAAAAAAAAAAAGGTACTCCGTAATTTGTCAAGAACTCAAATTGTTTCTTTCTAACATACTTTCAAGACGTGGTTCTGTAATAGCCATCTTCAGACCAGGAGTCACTGAAGACACTTAGAGGAATTTTCTCTGGGCAGGAAGAGCACCCTTCCATCAGCTGTGTGCAGAGAAGGGCACCGGGGCCCTGTGCTCATAGAGAAACCAATCAGAGAATTCATGTTCAGAATGCGTCTAGGACCCATGGCTGTAATGAAAAGTCTTGGTACTTCATTTCTCATTCAAAAATCAAGTGAATATCAATTCTTTCTGGGTCACTGTAACTTTTCTATCAGAATAGTAAGAACTATTTCCCAACGTTAAGGAAAAGTGAACATTCAAAATAGTTTACTTATGTCTTTTCCCTACCTAGGTCTTCTTTGCGGTAGACTCTGAACAGAATAAAGATATGTTGATGATTTTGAGCCTGGCTCAGCCTGTATAAAGAAGCCTTAATTTTCTTTTTGAGGAACTTGGGTATACTACCAAATTCCATTTAAAGATATATTCTTTTAATAATACCAAAAACCTCTCTTAAAATAACATGCTTCAGCACTTCTAGGAAAGATACATTTTGAAAGGAGATGAACCAAAGTTCAGTTCTAAGTTGATTCCTCACCAGTGCCTCTATTCAGCTAGGAAAGCATCTCAACCCCTCCCCATCGGACCACACCAACTATTAAAACATCTAGAGTGTATACTCCAATAAAGATGTTAAAAAAAAAAAAAAAAGAGAATAGCCATTATTAAAAAAAAAAAAACTCCTAGAGTGTATATGTACGTTTTAGATACATAATACTTTGCACACACTCAGGTAATAAGTGAAAGTTAAAGAAGCTTCTACTGCACTCAGGCTCAGAGTAGAGCAATTAGTTGCACAATGTAAAGCTTAACGACACCACCAGACAGTGTTGGATCACCCACTACTGTGTGCGTTACAAGCCTGCTCTGGTTTCTGGAGCTCAAGAAAAAATGCAGACACAATAGAAACATCTAGGAACACGATCCAAGGTTAGTAAAAAAATAAATAAAGCAAAATAAAGTCTCTGGTCTTTTAGAGTAGCAGTGACAGGTTCTGACCTGGGGTATAGGGTGGCAGAGGAAGGCCAGGGCTGCCAGACGTGTAACAGCTGTTCCTGGGACTTCCCTGGTGGTCCAGCGGTTAAGACTCTGTGCTTCCACTGTTAGGGGCACAGGTTCGATCCCTGGTTGGGGAACTAAGATCCTGCATGCCATGAGGTGCAGACAAACACCAAAAAACAACTGTTCCTGTGCCACCCAAAGAGACAACTGGGACACAGACTGGTGAGTGAATCTGCTGGCTACTTTATATGTCTCTAAAGAGAGCGGCAAAAAGCAGAGGCATGACCTGGATAACTTCATGATTACGGGTAATTAATTAATAGAATCTGGTCTCACCCACCCCTCATGTTTGGCTTCCAAGAACAATTGTGAGTTTGTTTTTCTGAATTATTAAGAAAAAACCCCATACAATTTTGGACTTCAGTGGGAATTCAGAGATTTTTACCAATCCGACTGTCATGGGTTGAAATCCATCCCTCCAAATTTTATATATTGAAGTCTTAATCCCCTAGGACTTCAGAATGGGATCTTACTGGAAAATAGGGTCATTACAGATGTAATTAAGAGGAGGTCATTAGGGTGGGCCTTAATCCAATGTGACTTGTGTCCTTATAAAAAGAGAAAATTTGGACATTGAGATAGACATGCATAGAGGGAAGATGTGAAGACACAGCGAGAAGATAGCCATCCACAAGCCGGAGAGAGTTCTGGAACAGACCCTTCCCTCACAGCCTTCAGAAGGAACCAGCCCTGCTGGTATCTTGACTTCTGACTTCCAGAATGGGAGACAATACATTTGTGCTAAGTCCCCCAGTTTGTGGTACTTTGTTATAGCAACCCTAGCAAATAAATAGATATTTTTTATACAGTAAGTCCCCTACATATGAACCTTCAAGTTGCAAATTTTCAAAGATGTGAACGTGCGACCACACGTCCAACCACGTAAGTTATTTCACGTGTCTGGTGTACATTGTCAAGTGCGTGCATCCTCTACAAGTGGTTGTACTGTACTGTAAGATTAAAAACGTTTTATTTTTTGTGTTTGTTTGTTCTTGATATACTATTTGTGTGAAAAATATTATAAACCTATTACAGTACAGTACTATATAGCCGATTGTGTTAGTTAGGTACCTAGGCTAACTTTGTTGGACTTACGAGCAAACTGGACTTATGAACGCGCTCTCTGAATGGAACTCATTCATATGTAGGGGACTTAACTGTAGTTAAAGAAATTCTTACAGAAGTAGAGGCACTTGCTGAAAGTGGCACGGATAGCTTCGAGGAGAGCTGGTGGTGGTTTGTATCTAGAGATTTAGATCAGGTCCTTCCCACATCACCTTTCCTCCCAGACAATCCCCTTCATTTGCTACTTAAGCCCTGTCCAAACATGCTTCTAACAAAATTCCTTAGCGGAATACAGTAACAGAAATGGTCTCCTCTGATGCATTGAATTTCGGAGGATTATTTGAGGGCAACTTATGTCACCATTTGTGTCTTTCTATCTCCTTTTCAAAAACAGATGTTCCTTGTAGACCATTATTTACTATTCACATTTTTCTGGGGCTTTGTAGAGACACTCTTTACTCTGGTTGAGCAATAAAAAACTGTGTTCATCATGCACTTAGCTATATAGCAAAGTTTAAATTTGAATCTAGAGAAATTATAATCATCTGCGCTTGTTATCTAGTTGAAGGAACCAAACTGTACTCCACTCCTGTGGAGATAAGAATAGCTATTCCCTTTGCCTACAGGATACAAACCTTAAGAAATCAGACCAAAGGTAGGAGCCGTAATTGAAAGAACAGTGGCAGGCTGGCAGAAATGGAAACTCGCTTCGATCCCTGACCCACTCAGAGATATCTCACGGTAGTGCATCTTGGTGTTTATAGAAAACCCAGAGGCTATTCATTTTAAAGGTCTTGATGAAAACCAGACGCACCAGAGTGATAACACTGATGAGCACCAGTGTCCTTTCAGTTGAAACTTCGCTGATAAAGATTAACCTTCTCTCATAAGAGAAATACCAAGAAAACGGTTCACGGAAGAAGGCTAAGTGATCCCTGTTATCCAGGAAAGCCTCAATGAGCCTTGTAAGCCTTATAATTACTTAATTAGGAATCACCTGGAGGGAGGTATAATTTCTGTAATTGAACCAACATGGCTGGCTGTTTGACCTGTGTATTTTCTTTATATTAAAAATAATCACCTATCTGATAACTGTTTGCTATCAGCATAAGATAAGCCTTAATGGATACCGAGAGGCGAAGGGCCGGTGCACTTGTAAAAGGAGGAGGGAGTAATTAGAGGAAAGGGATGGGCGTGCCTCACTGAGCAAATTACATTTCCCAGCCAATGCTGGGGCCTATCAAATAGCCCCGTGTGAAAGAACAGGCACTTCATGCGACCTGGCCATCCTGGCACAGAGCAGAACGTTCCCTCCAGGATTTATTTATGACTAAATCAACTGTACCTTAAAGGGATAGTTTTTCAAACAGTTTTGCTCTTGCAGGAGGGTTCAATGCAACAGTGGCCATCCTGAAATCCGAGAAGCAAGGTGTTTTAAGTTCCTTCAAATCCAGGTCATGGATAATGTTATTCTCCTTTCTCCCATTTCCCAACGCTGTGCAATTTAGATGGCTTGGGATTTCTAATCATTGAGGATCCAGTCTGGATTGGGATGAGGTAGTTATCTAAGCCGTGGAAATTATTGTTGCTTCAGGTGACAAAGGTCATCTGTTTCTGATCTTTTATTATGTGCCTCGGGGAGGATTAATACAATTAATACACTGCTGTTTCCTTTGTTGTTGTCTTAAGGATTTTATTGAGTCAAGGGAGGTAACTTGGGAGACAGAAATTGTGTATTCCAGAAAGGTGCTTGTAAAACAAAACTCACGTTTCTACCTGTGCCTGTTTCACGCACGCTTAGAGGGATAAAAAAGCAAGAAAGCAAAAGAGCTGTGGCTGCTCCTTGATTTTCAGTGAATTGCAGCAAAGCAGCGGCAAGCAGGAAAGATGGATGAACGCTGGGCAGGCGCAGGGGAGTCGTGGCCGGCTGAAAGCCACAGTGGCTGCTGGGGCAGCCAGGCAGGCTGTGATCAGGAAGGACATGGCCTCTCAAGAATGAACATTCTGGGCTGCCCAGGAATTCCTCAGTCAGAGCCAGACTCTGGAAATAGCAGCTACAGCTGCAGATCAAAGGAGTTTTCCAAGTGCACAGCACAAAAGGCGGTGCTGGTTACATGCTGGGGGTTTTTGCTGTGGTGTCATCATCTTCTGTCAAGGCAGCGTATGCAAAGAAAAAGGCAAGATGTGTTTTCTTGTTTGTTTAGTTTTGTTTGTGTGAAAGTAAAATGGGATGATGATTGCTTCTAGTACCTATTTGGGAATTACAGGAAGTTGTTCGGTCCGTAGGGTTAAGGAGAAAAAAGAAGTTAGCATCACCTAAATAGCTCTACACTGGGGGAGTTTTCCTGAGCCCCACAATGATATTAGCCGGACACACACACACACACACACACACACACACACACACACACACACACGCGCGCGTACCTATATGCTTGCCTGCTCGCGGCCCCCTACCCACAAGCATACCCTATAAAGCCAACAGCAGCAGGAAGACTCCTGTGGAGGGGCTGAGAAGGTGGAGTGAGCTTACCCCCAGGGGAAACAACCATATTAGCTTTGAGCCTAACTAGAGGAAAGGAATTGGGCTTCTCAAGCAGAAGCACAGGACAGAAGTGACTGGAGACACCTCTTAATACACTTGTGATTCAGCCTCCGTATCTCTCCTTGTCAGGAAATGTCCATGGTGGGAATGGCCTCCCTAGACATCACACCTTTGTGCAGTATATACAACCACAGTGTCCTTACATGGCGGGCCTGAAAATGGTCCTCATGTGTCTCTCAGCCATGATTCAGGATAGACATTTCGTGGAAGTGTCTTAAGATGAATGTAGAACCAGGGAAAGAAATGAAAAATTCTTTCTTCCATGCTGCTGGTGTGCTGTTATCATCTATAAGGTTATTTTCTTTCTTCCCCACTAGAGAGTGATATACTCTTGAACCCATTTATTCTTTTTCATCTCCCTTAGACCCAGTGCCAGCGCATAAATCCACTGAATGAAAGAATTCCATGAATCATGGTAGAAAAAAATCAGGTTAAATTAGTTACTTTGAATAAATACCATGTGCTCTTCCTGACAAAAATGTATTGCTGTATCTCCTACCTTCCTCTGCCATAACCAGTGAACACTAAAGCTTTCAAGAGAACCTTAAGAAGTTAGAAATCACAGAGTTATCACTAAGAGGAAATACCCTCTTCTGAAGTGACCACTTTAGAGGATCCTTAAGTGGGTTCCAGTAATGGAAGACAGTGTTCACAGGTAAACACAAGTCTCCAAAATTGACAGGTTGTTTCCAGGTATATTTGTTTGCCTGGAAGCAGTTTCACTGTAGTGGTTTGCATTTTGAATTTTTTAATGGGGATTGTATCCTTTAGGTCCAAATAAAAAACTAGAAAATATCCATGTTGTGTTGTTGGGCTTAGTAAATGCATAATTAGGATGTAAATCAACATTTTAGATCTGACGGCAGGTTCTTCTAGACAGGCATGATTAGAAGGCATGAGGAATTTGGAATGCTTCCTTTTAGACAACACAATTATTTTTCTCTGGTTTACCCTGCTGTCCTGACCGCATCTAAACCTATAAATTCATATATGCAATAAGTAATTACGATTTATGGTGCCTGCTTTGTGAAAAGTTTCATAGTAAGCCCTAGGTGATATGTTGGTTTTACCTGAGAGACAGTGTCTCTGAATATCACTGTGCTTTATGTATTCCTAAGGGCACTTTTGTGGCTTTTGTGTTTACTTTAGAAGCTAATCTCATCATAAAATTGTACTCCTCTATAAGAGAGTTTAATCTTAGGGCTGTATTAAGATCCGTGAATGGAGATGTCTAGTAGACTATTGCACATTTGGGTCTGATTCTCAGCAGAAAGTTTGGGAATGAAAGTATGGGTAGAGACCTATTGTATTTTGCTTTTATCGCTGTTCTTTTTTTCAACAAATATATGTTTAGTATTCACTAAATACATGTAAGTACAAGTATTATAAGTACTGAACAAAAATAGTCATGATCTTTGCACTCATAGAGTTCACAATATGGCAGGGAAGGGGGACATCACACAAATAATGTCAAGTGTGAGGAGTATTACCACAGGGTAAGAATAAAATCCCATAAGCAAGTTACAAGGGAACCTAATTTAGTATTCTGAAGAGAGAGTGTCACAGGAGACCTGGTATGCCTGGGGATAGTAACAATTTAGCAAAGACCTTAATGAGCTTCCAGGGTGAGAAAGACATTATTCTCCACTTGACAACATACATTTTTAAGGGAATTCCACTTTTTTGCTCAGATGGTGGATGGGGATATTTTGAAATCAGGGAAGATAAGGCTGTGCTGGCTTAGTGTAAGTCAGCCACGACCCACACTCTGTGGGTCACATCAGCATTTTCCTGAAGCCAGGGATATAGTGAGAATGTTCTGATTGATAAGATAGAAAGGGAAATCTGCTGTGGGGCTAATAAAGAGGGGCGGAAGTGTTGGCCTCTGCTCGTCCTTCTTGATTGGGACACTGGTGTCAGGTCTTGTGACTAGACCTGTTCCACGTCCAGTGGCTGGGGGAAAGCCACCACTGGCCTGCTGGGTCATTTAGCTCCAGATTCCAGTCAGGTGAGCTAATTAAATCTGTTTATTGTTGAAACCATTGTTGTTATGAATGCCTGAAAGCATTCATAAACCAGGTAAAGGAGAGCTTAGGAAACTAAAGAGACACTAACGAAGGCCCAAAGGTGAAAGAGCATGTGGTCTAACGATAGAGATAAATTCAATATGATGTAGGGTCCCTGCAAAGTTTTTGGTAATATAGTGAAAATGGAAAATTCTGTCTGCTACAAAATAACTGATGCTGGATGATTATATCCTCCTCCTTCTCTTGGTCTTCTTCCTTCTTTTTCTCCTTCTTTCTTCCTCTTCCTTCTTCCTACTCCTCTCCTTTATCTCTGTCCCTCATTCTCCTTCTCCTCTCAAGTCTCCCCTTCCTCCTCCTCTCTCCCTCTACCTCCCACTTCTTCCTCTCCTCGTTCCCTTCCACTAAAACTGAGCTCAGGAGAAATTCAGATAAATTCCAGGACAAAAACTGAATGAGCTATAGACCAGAGTGATGAGCACAATGCTACAGCTGCCCTGAACATATCTGTCTGCATGAGGGACTTAAGGCTATTGGCATTGCCAGCTGATAAGGTTTATCTCCTGGCTGATGAGGCCAGGAGATAAGGTTTTGGATCTTTGCAAGGTAGGGAGTTAGAAGTGAGATCTGGCACAAAGCTAAGACCCTCATAGGGCCACATCCTCAGAGGGGTTGGTTAGAAAGAAATTTGCCTCCTGAAAGAAATGACAGAGATACTTGTCTGAACCAAAGGATCTACAATCAGGCATGAGCTCCTCACACAAGTTTGGAGATTAAATAGCCCTCTTTGGGTGTTATGAAAAATCGCAAGACAAGAAAATCATTCCAAGTGGACTTCAATTGTCCTGCCTTAGGGCACTTAGTGGAACCGAAATTCACCCTGGAAGAACAATCTATCAACCCAGTGTCCTCCAAATCCACAGATTCACATCACTCAAATATAAACTCACAGTCCAAAGTCATTGAAAAACAGAAGGAAAAGAGCCATGGTGGCACCTGAGGACTTTAGACACTAGAATAATTACACAGAAAATATAGACTTTTAAAAATGTTTTTTAAACTAAAAAGGGAGTGAAAAACAGGACAAAGGAAAATGAGACTATAAATAGGGTCAGGAAAGTTTGAAAAAGAACCAATAGAAGTCTATAAACTAAACAATAAAGTCATTAAAATGATAATATTCATAAATGAGTTAAGCAGCAGGTTAGACACACCTGAAGAAAGAGAATCAGTGAATCAGAGCCATGCTTCTCAACCTTTGAGGTACATGGCAGTCTCTCAGGAGGCTTGTTAAAATGAAGATTCTGATTCTGTAGGTCTGGGGTGGGACCCAAAAGATTGCATTTCTAATAAGTGCTCAGGTGATGCCCATACTTTGAGGAGCAAGTACATAGAAGATGCATTTGAAAATTGTGGCCCAGTGAGACAAAGATACAGAAAATATGTCTTGAACAGCAAGAATAAGAACAGAAAGAATAGGGGTAAAGCAATATTTAAAAAGATAATAGCAGAGAATTTTCCAGATCTAATGAAAGACATGAACCTGCAGATTAAGGAAACCATACCCAAGGTAGGAAAGAAGGAAGCAAGGAAGGGAGGAAAGGAGAGAGAGAGAGAGAGAGTAGAAAGAAACCCTTACCTTGGAAAATTGCCAATTATCAAAGAAAAGGAAGATCTTAAAATCAGCCAAAGAGGAGAAAAAAGTTTGCCCAGGAAGAAACAACAATTAGTTAGACTTCTCAACAGTACCAACAGATATGGAATAATATTTTGCAGAGCTCAGAGAGAGAGAAAAAAATCCTAACAACCCAGATTTGTGTATTCATCTCAATGATCCTTCAAGAGAAAGGACAAATTAAGTCATTTTTCAGACAAGCAAATACAGGGATTACAACTGACCAACTCCCACTCAAAATCTATTGATTCTCAAAGTGGTCACCAGCAGCATCAGCATCACCTTGCGAATATATGAGAAATGCAAACATTCGGGCCCCACTGCAAACTTAGGAATCAGAAACTCCATGGTAGGATGTAAGCTGTGTTGTATCAAGCTTTCTAGGTGCTTTGATGTCCTCCAATGGGAGAACCACTGCTCTAGAGGCAGTTCATGAGGCAGAAGAAAGAAGGTCTCTGAGGGAAGGTCTGAGACATAAAATGGAATCTTCATCAAATCATTTGGTGAACCTTAGGTTAACCTAAACTAATATTGACTGAGTCAAACAAATAATATCAAACTTGGGGATAAAAATAAGATAGAACTGAAATATTGAACAACACAAAAAGTAAGATAGGATCGGGATAATTGTAGTTAAAATGTTCCTTTCTTTCAACAGAACAGAAATTGGATATAATTTTTCTGACTGTTACATTATGACAATAGTAATTATTCAATGATGTGACCTAGATATCAGCAGTGTTAATGATATCTGTATGTTTTGTTTAAAAGTATTACAGGGCTTCCCTGGTGGTGCAGTGGTTAAGAATCTGCCTGCCAATGCAGGGGACATAGGTTCGAGCCCTGGTCTGGGAAGATCCCACATGCCATGGAGCAACTAAGCCCATGCGCCACAACTACTGAGCCTGTGCTCTAGAGTCCACAAGCCACAACTACTGAGCCCATGTGCCACAACTACTGGAGCCTGCACGCCTAGAGCCCGTGCTCTGCAACAAGAGAAGCCACCACAATGAGAAGCCCGCACACCACAACAAAGAGTAGCCCTTGCCTGCCGCAACTAGAGAAAGACCACACACAGCAACAAAGACCCAATGCAGCTAAAAATAAATTTATAAATAAATAAAATTTAAAAATAATATAAATTCCCCTTTCCTAATGCTTTTATTATTATCACATTATTTTTATTTAAGCTTTATAACAACACTATTAAATTATTAGATCAAATACATTCTCATTTAAACCGATGAGGAAACTAAGGGATATTATATATAGCTTGATGAAAATCGTACGTTTTGGTGGAGGGGGGTTGGTCAGAGAGATGGAATCCAAGGGGATTGGTCAGACAGATGGAATCCAAGTATTTTGATTCCACATCTTCATCTGGCTTTTCCTATTATTAACCCACTGCCTTTTATCATTAATAAAAATTTGATACAAGAATGCTTTTTGTAGAAAAACATATTCTTTGAAAAAAATTTCAAAAACTTTTTTTGTATCTTCTTTTATATAATACAAACAGAAGAGAAGCTAATTTTAAAAACTTTTTTTTTAATCTTCAGTGTAACAAAGCTATATTCCCCTTTGTACATACGCTTAAATGATTTATGGCTTTATTCTTTCCAGAGAATTAGGCTCAGAAGGAGAGGATAGAACGACAGCATTTTTTCTCCCGATGTGAAGTCTAAGAAGACTTGGAAAACTTTCTCATAACAATCATATTTTATAGATAAGATTTGTTTCCATCAGTCAAATAGAGTGGAGAATGTAAATGACAGAGTTAATCAAGGCATCTGCTTTGGAATGTTTCTTGCAGTGTCTTTCATGGATTCTGCAGGATGGCTGGTGATGATTATGCACTGGTCCCTTTGTCTGCAAACCATGGCAAAGAATAAGCAGGTGATCCCCGTTTCACAGCCATTAGAGATAATATATGTCTGTGTTTAAGGCTGGCCATTACCAGAACCCTTGGCCTCATACAGTGCTGCAGAATTTTCTATAACCTTTATCTATAATTAGATTTACATTTTAAAGCTAAAAGATCTTTTGATTTTAAAATTTACGAAGGGTCAAAACCTGGTGAGTCATTGGTGGAATTTTTTTCCTATAATAATTGAAGGAATTTTCCAATTGAAACAAATGCCAGGATGAATTTCTTGGCCTTCTGGAACACCTTAGGTCTTCATGTACGTTGCAGACGCAAGCTCATTCACTGCCTGACAGCCTTGGGAGACAGATAAGTGCTATCAAATGTGGAAACTGAGGTTTGCGGAGAGTAAAACGCAGCGAATGCTGGTCCATCTTGGATTCGAATCAGAAGCCCAGCATCTTTCTTTGGAACACAGATTTTTATTTCTACGGGACTTTATGTAATTACATGTTTTAGATTACTCATTATAGTTTGAAGTGACTCCAATATGGAAATATTCATTATATCCTTTGGGAGGTAATTTTGATCTTGTGGAAGGCTTTTTCTAACTGGTTATATATATTTTGATTCAGTACATTTCATTCCATCTAACAGAGTTATTTTTCCCCTATAGGGAGGGACTTGTTTTTCTTTTTAGTCTCTCTCTTTTAGCTTATTAATTTTTGAACTATATTTAGTTGTTTCAATAAATATTACAGAACACCTACTACATATTCACTCTTATGGTGCATCTGGGTATACAAAGATGAGTAAGATACAGTCTTTTCTGCATTGGAAAGAGGCGTGAGGTTAAATCTGTAGATGGGCTAGGAATGAAGGGATCGGAAGGGAAGTAACTCTGGCTTGAAGTAGGCTATAGCAGGACCTTTTTCCAGGAAAGCAGGACTGGTAGGGTGAATTCCTTTATGCTTTTGCCACACAGAAAGGGGAAAGCTATCTCACTGCTCTGGACCTTGCAAATGTTGTTTAGAGTAACAACAACAAAAAATGTCTCCAAGGCTGTGGCAGAAACGGAATGTAGAGAAGAACTCAAGACTTGAGTTCTAGCCTTTTATTGCTGGTTAAAGAAAGGAAAAACCAGAGAAACCTTAGAAAGAAGAGGTAGATGAATCTCCTTGTGTCTCAATCCTGGCTGCTGGCATACTGTTTATCTAAGTCTACAAGATGTGTGTACAGCACACCTAGTGGAGCCAAACACTTGTTTTTTCATTAAATAGTTATTGTGGACTAGCTCTCTCTCATGAAGTTTATATTTTCCTAAGGGGGTATAGGAAATAAATACTAAAGAGGCAAGATGAATTCAGATAGTGATAATTGCTGCTATGGATTATTTGTTCCCCTCAAAATTTATATGCTGCAATATCACACCCAGTGTGGTGGTATTAGGAGGCGGGGCCTTTGGGAGGTGCCTGGGTCATGCAGGTGGAGCCCTCATGAATGGGATCAGTGCCCTTATAAACGAGACCCTAGAGAGCCCTCCTGCCCTCTTCCACTATGTGAGATTACAGTGACAAAACAGCTGTCAATGAGGAAACAAGTCTTATCAGACATGGAATCTGCTGGCACCAGGATCCTGGACTTCTCAGGATCCAGAACTGTAAGACATAAATGTTTGTTGTGTATAAGCCACTCAGTGTCTGGTATTTTGTTACAGCAACCTGAACTGAGGCAATCGATATAAAGTAAATAAAATATGATGTGACAGTGATTGAGGCGGGGGTTGTTTTAGATAGGATAGGAGGTGGGTTCTTTTGTTGCTGTTGTTTTGTTTGGTTTTGAATCTTAGGCCTAAATAATAAGGAACTAGCTATATAAGGTCCAGGGAAGCAGTATTCCGGAAAAGACAACAGTCCCCGGAAAGACCTAAAATGGGAGCAAACTTAGTATGTTTAAAGAATAAGAAGAAGTTGCACTATAGCTGGGATGGAGTGAGGGAGGGAATAGTATGATATAGTGGGCTAAACAGCCCCAGACAATATAGGGGCTGTCATAAAATGCTTGGATAATATTCTAAGTCTGGTGAAAAGCCACTGAACTAGTTTAGGTAAGGGGATGATAATGAGTTTTAAGTAATCTGATTTGAAAAAAAAAAATCATTCCAAATGTTGTGTATAGAGAAAATGATTGTAAAGAGGCAAGCATGGAAACAGAGAGAGCGATTTAGTCAACGGCTGATGGCATCTGGATCAAGGTTGCAGCAGATGTGACGGAGAGAAGTGAATCTATTCGGGCAGCATTTCTTTATCCCATGTCTTTGTGTATATTAGAAAAAGGCACCATTTGCTCAAGTAAAAACAAATTTTAAGTTAGACTATTATTATTCAAACAGAACCACTTCTGGGGCTGGGATCCAGGCTAAATTTTTAATTCTCCAGGTGGGCATCAGCCCTGGCTGGAACATACACATGCCCCTCACACACTCCATGGATGCCAGCCATGTTCATCCATATGAACCCCAGCCCCTAAGTAAGGCAGTCATCCAGATTTGGAGTCGTGTGTATGTGTGGGGAGGACAGGGGGGTGGAATCAAACTTTGCAGAGTTCTATCGGGACTAGATAGAATCAGGCTTAGCTGCCTGATGTGTTTCAGTGAGTTTGTGTGTGTGCTGTTTTACGTATGTTGTACATGGTGCTGGATACCTGTGTGTGATTATGAAGGAAGCTTGCCTTTGCTGCTCTAGGACTTGGCTAGCAGACCACAAAGCATAGGAATTTGTTACTGTGAGAGCTTATTCAGAGAAGGACTGCTGCTCTGAGGCAATGATTCTTGAGCTGAGATCTGAAGGATAAATAGGGTGTAGGTAGCTGTAATGGGTTAAATTATGGAGTCCCGAAAGTTTACATCGACGTGTATGGAGTACGTCAGGCAGGTGGAGGGGCATTCATTTCATGCTGGACTATGTACAGTTACATTAGATTCTCCTCATGGTTTTATGAAAACAATATTAAAATTCCCATGTTCAGATGAGTAAATTGGAAGCCAAAAAATATCATATACTGTCTACCCAGTGTGAGTCTTGCTACTGTGTTTCTTAAATTACAGTTTACAGTTATACCCACAGATGAAAACTTTCTTGAATGATTTTGCTATGGGCACAATATGTGCTCAGTTCCTCTACGATAGGGAGAATGAAGTAGAAACTTCCAGATTTGTCCAGGAGGGCAAATTAGAAATAAGTTCATCGCGCTCCTGGCAGAAGGCTCGGCAAATCCCAAGGTACTCAGCACGCCCAGTCAATTCCTTTCCGTGAACCAGAAATAAAGAATGCAACTGAATATTTTGGGTTGTGTGGGGTCTCTCCCAGTTCTGTGCTCCCACCCTGCATCCTGGTTCATGTTTTACGGTGCAGTGTCTGCCCTGAATTGCCAGCGGCAGACTAGTCAGAGTGGGAAACAGAGTTAAACAGTCAATGCCATAGTTCTTGAATTTTTGTTTTACCTCCAAATGAATCAATGCCATTGTTCTTTTTCTTGAAGGAGAAAATGAGTTGCTTTTTCCACGCCCTTCCTGCCCTTCTTGATTTTTTTTTCTGTCCTAGCTCGAATTCAAGCATGTAGATACAATATGGTTTTGTCGTTAAAACATTTAGACAGAGAAACAAGGATGTTGAGTTCCTTTCTTGGCTCCTTCCATGACCACTGACATAGGAGGAGGGGAGATAATTTATCTCCTTTTACTAATTAGGATATTGAGGTAAGGAGAGATTTATTGATGGAATCAGAGTGATAACATTGTCAGTGACTTGTTCATGGACTAGAGCAGATCATTTCCTCTTTGTGGGCCTTAACTTTTTTCATATGTTAATTAGAATATAAAAAAACCCCTGAGCACCTTTATCACAGAGGTGGGTTGGAGAATAAGTTTGAGTCGTGGCAACAGGAAATGTTATTAATGTTTCCATTAACACCACTATCATTATTCTGCCAGTCTTCTTTTTTTTTAATTTATTTATTTTACTTATTTATTTTTGGCTGCATTGGGTCTTCATTGCTGCACACGGGCTTTCTCTAGTTGCAGCGAGCGGGGGCTACTCTTCGTTGCGGTGCATGGGCTTCTCATTGTGGTGGCTTCTCTTGTTGTGGAGCATGGGCTCTAGGCATTCCTGCTTCAGTAGTTGTGGCACACGGGATCAGCAGTTGTGGCTCATGGGCTCTGGAGCACAGGCTTAGTAGTTGTGGTGCATGGGCTTAGTTGCTCTGCGGCATGTGGGATCTTCCTGGACCAGGGCTCGAACCCATGTCCCCTGCATTGGCAGGCGGATTCTTAACCACTGTGCCATGTCTGCCAGTCTTCTTTTTCAATTTGTCTTTAAGAGAGAAACAACAGCTCTTAATGGAAAGATAAATCTTTGGAGGCAGCCAGCTCTGGGTTGGCATCTCAGCTCTGTACCTTCCACCTTATCCACTGGGTGAGATGAACTTTTCTCACCTGGAGATGATAAAAGCTACCCCAACAGGCTTGTTGCGAACAATAACAGGCGTATTACCCACAATAACCATATTTGTTGGTTGGATCTGAATCAGATTAGCTGACTTTGTATACTTCTTTTGGATCCTTTGAATCTGGTTTGTATTTAGTTTGAGCAAAGAATCTCTTATTTATATGGCTTATGCAGATCTGACTCTGGTAGGTGTTTATACTACTCTAAAAAGAGACTTCAGAGCTGAGACACAAGTTGTTTCTATATCCTTGGGAGCAGGCTAGAGGCCCACAGACCTCCTATGTACACTCAGAAAGCAAATGGGTGGTTACACGCAGGGCTGTCTCCTTGCATATGAAGACAGGGGAGAAAGACTTTCCATATATGGGGAAGCATCCAGTGTGTGTTAGAGAGTCAGGCTCACATACACTATTTAACATGTTCACTTGGCCATGTAGTAGATTCATGTCCTGCTCAGGTAGTAAATCAGAATCTCTGCTTTTTCAAGGCCATGCTGTGACCAATGGAGTGGAATAGCCCAGGTAGGAATAACACTTAACTGTCATTTGTTGCTTCTAAGAATCCTAAAAAGTAGCATTACTGGAATCATTCAGATCTAGCTACTCAGTATTGCCACTTTCTTTCCAAGGATGCTTCGAGTTTTTTCTTCTGCTCTGGCCTTTGGAACTATTTAATCAGCTTTTCCCCAGGCTTAAGGTAGTTAGCACTGATTTGAAACTAGAGGTCTCCAAGTATCTCAGTGCATGATGGAGACACTACCCATGGTACCAGTCATCAACCAGGCAGGCTTTCTAAATCATGACTTAGACAAGTGATGCAGTGAGGCATTGGAAAAATAATTCATTTTAGTGACAACTATCAGTCATACTGGTTGGTTGAGGACCAAACAAAATATAAGCCAACTATCTTTCCAATTTGTAGCTAGATATGTCATCCTAGAGACAAAGTAATAGGCTCTTGTGAGACTGTATCTTGGGTTTCTTGTGTCCTATAAATTCAAACGAAATTACACCAGCATTAGTAGAATCACATCACCTTGGTTCACTCTGCCCTCCAGGGCATGGACACAGAAAAAGAGAAACCACAAGAAGTTGGGCTGATCATGTCTTTGATGCAAAAGACACATCCGAAGTGTCTGTGTGTCAAGAGAATTAGGAACCCTGCAGTCATATCAGTTTGACTACAATCTCATTGGATCTTATAAATAAAACAAGTGCAGACCAAGTCAGCGCCTGGACAGCTGATGCGAATCTCCTGGGGAGATGCAGTAAAGTAGTGCTAGGAAGCCAACCAGGGCTTCGCTTCTCCCTCTGCAGTGATAATAAATCAGTACCTAGTAGGAGACAAGAGGTTGCCTTTTAACGGATTCTTCTCTTTCCCTGGTTTCTTTGAATACGGTCTGCATAAATGATTTCTGCGCCCATAGTTTGAGATGAGTTGCTTTTTCCTTCTCCAAATAAAATTCACCTATTTTTTCATCACCTATCATGGAAAGAAATTACTTAGACACATTCTCTTCATGGTTGTGGCTACAAGTATGTGAAATGTATTATGACTTTTTTTGTTTGTTTCTTTGAGGAGTTGGTAGAGTTTAAAGGTGAATGAATCAATCTTCCCTAATATAGGAAATAAAATGCTTTTGATCATAGGATTTTAGAAATAGGTATAAAAATGCCAGTGTTTCTCCAGTGGTCCCTTTTGCTTTTTTGCATGCAGAGTTCATGTTGGGGCCAAGTCCTCATTCACCTGTCCCTTGTTCCAATCATGAGTGTATTATTCTGGTTTGAATTAGGAAAGTTTCTGATATTTTAATTCTTATTTTATTTTTCATGGAAAAAAGTTAACCATAACTCCTATACCTTTCCTTGTGCTGAGCTATTATTTGAACAGTGTTTCAGTGTATCACTGAATATTTTATGTCATGTCTTCTTAGCTATGTCTCATATAACCAGCTTCTAATTTCAGCCTCTGCTTAGTTAAAACACTTTGTCAAACTTCCCTATCACATATTTTTTTTCTCTCACACATCATTTCATCCCACTCCTGAAAAATCTGTTAGTGGCAATTCCAATATTGGCAATGTAAGAGTGGAAAAAAAAAAACTTGAACAAGGGAAAACTGAATCTGAATGTCATTATTGCAAAAATGAAACGTTGATTTAACATTCTCAGTGAAAGGGCACGTTACATCCCAGGTATGTGTGGGTTGTTTAGCAAAGAATCATTACACAAAGGTTAAATAATGTGTCATTCATTAAAACATAAGGATTCATTTAAATATTTATTTAAATAGCTATTCCTCCAATACTTTTAAGCCTAGTTTGTGTATAATTAATGAACCGAGAGAAAGATTCCAGAGCAGAGAACCATAATGTGAAGAACTACTGCCAATTGAGGTTCAATAAAAATGAAAAGAATGTAGTCCTTGAAATGACAATGCTCTTCACTTGGAAAATGTAATTTCAATTTTAGACAACGTTTTTGGAAACTTATCTACTACATAATGTACTGTGAGTGGTCATATAGTGAAAGAGCTTTAGTTGATGCTGGATATGTTAATAGCATATTTGCACAGGAAGGACTTCAGGAATGTAACAAACCAGGTGTCAAAATGGCCTCCCTGAGGACATCACCTCCGAGTTGAGATCTGAGTATTAAGAAGGTAAAGGGGGTAAATTTCTGGGCAGAGTGAGCATCACCTGGGAAGTCACAACCACCAACGAGCTTGTGGAGTGTTGGAGGAATTAAAGGCTGGGTCTAAAAAGTGAGAAGGAAATTGGGGAGACGTGAGCTAAAGTGTAGACAGGGGCCAGCTGGGTGTAATCTGGTAGAGAAAAATGGATGCAGTTAGGTGTATGTCTTCTCCTACTTAATTATGAAATTTATAATTTGGGAATAGCAATACCTTTATACAAATATAATTTTTATGTCCAATTAAGTACCATATTTTGATATTTTAACCTCACGTTTTGAGAACCATCACTCATCGATTTATTGATTCACTTACATAATATTACACAGGTGCCAGATCGAAGGTTGGTAAGATGGTCATTGCCTTCAAGGAGATGATTGATGGTGTAGTTTGGTGGGGTGGGTGGAGGGTGGGAGGTGGAGGATGGACTGTGAACCGGTAGGCTAAGGAGGTGGGATGTTGGGAGAAGGACATAAAATATTAGATCACCAATATGGTTAAAACTTCTTATGGGAAAATACAAGCAAAACTGCAGATTCCTATCCTGCCTCTCTCTCACTAGCAGGGAGCTTCTGTTTTTACAAATGTTTATTTGGGGGCATTTCCTGGTTCTTTTGGGGGGTAGGGGATGTGGGAATGGGGAAGTGGCCCATGAAAGTGACTCCCTATTAGTAAGTCGCTTTGCACACCTCCAAGGGGACCATTCACATTGTATTCTGTGTAAATGGCGCTGTTGTGACCGGCGTCATTCTCAGAGAATGTGAAGGAAGTCTCAGGAGTTTGCAGGACTGACCTCCATGCCCTTCCCCTTTTTAAGGACACTCTTCAATAGTTAGTCATTAGATTCCATACATTGGCCAAGTTCAATGGTGAAAAGTGTGATTACAGAGTCCAGCATCGTTAATTAGGAAGAATAGTCTTAACATTGATTTCTTATGTTCTGGAATTCCTGCTTAGTACTCTGAGTTTGGTTTCTTCCCACTCAAAGTTGGTCATTTTGAGGAAACAGAGCTCTTCTGTTTAGCTGAGGACACACACACACACACACACACACACACACACACACACCCTCCCTGTACTCTCTTTTCTCACATCAAGCTTTCCCTAGTTTACTCTGCAGAATAACATGCTTTCCTGGTTTACTGAGACTTTCTTTAGTTGGTACACTTTTCCCTTCCCTAACAAACAAAATCTTCTATCCACTGGTGGGCTTTTTTCCAGTCTTTCTCTTCTGGATCACCACAGGATTTACAACCACACTTTTTAGCATAAATTATGTATAATATTTAAACGGCCTTGTTTACAACCAAGAGAAGTATGCTATTCAATAGAAAGAAGAATATTTACAATACTTCCCCTTTGGTGCCGGTACCCGGAAACAGAGCTTGACCTTACTTTATGAAATTGCCTGCCAAATTTTTGAACTTCATTATGTTATTTTCAACCATTGTAGTTTTAATTATATGTCTTGAGACTTTTCAGAACTTGTGTATTTTATTAAAATATATCCATATAAACAGGGACTGTTTGGAGTAAGATTAGACCTCTGAAAATGGCATACAAGAGTGCATTCGTTGGGGTAGGGGGTAATGGCTAGGCAGCACTACTGGTAATAGTCCAGGCTGGATACAGCTGGAATTGAAACCAAGGTGAAGACTATAAGGATAGAGCGAAGATATAATGGAAAAAATATAGGTTAGGTATAACCGGAAAGGGACTAGTTGTGTTGACTTTGGAACCCAAGTGAATTAAAAGATGATCTGATATAAAAATAAACATGGTGCCCAGAGAGAAAAATTTAAGGATGGGAGGGAGAATGACAAGTTCACATCTCCTAGATTAACTTTGAGCTCTTAATAGGAAACCAAGCTTCGAGGGCTGAGTGGGAGCCGATGACCATATGAGCATCATTCTCTCTCCCTTTCTTCCCCCATCTTTTCTTTCCTACGTCCCTCCTTCACAACTTCCTTTTCTGGAGAATCTTCAAAAAGGGGTGAGGTTGTGGCTGCTCCGGCTCTTATCCCAGTTGGAGAAAAGTGCCTTTGCCAGGCTCAGCTGCAAGAGGCATCAATTTGGTTTTGCCAATTGGTCCAGCAAGTCATACAAGTCACACAGTATAAGTCAATATTTGGGATTAGAACTCAAGAGAGAAGTCAGAACTCTTGAGAGCTATTTGGAAGTCTGATAATTGAAATGATGGGAGTAAATACATTTTCCTAGAAGACAGAGTGGATAAGAAGGCTAAATAGAGAACTCCAGGGGCCAGAGGCAGGGAGCTAGACCAGAAGTGAGGTCAGGGAAGAAGTGATTCTAGGGAATGAAACAAACAGGATGAACAGTGCCAGGGAGGAAAGATTTAGGCAAAGAGATGCTGATCAGCAGTGGGATGTTGCAGAAAGAAAGGACCCTTGCAGAGGTGCTTGGATTTGGTAACAAGGGAAAGAGCGGTGTTGATTAAAGCCGAGGTTTTAGCAGAGCGGCTGAATACAGATTGTAGGGTGGAAATTGGGGGCAGGTGTTGGAGATAGTAAATGAAGAAGAATTAAAGACAGAAACTGGCTTGAGGAACGAATAAGCAATGTGTTAAGTTTTAAATGCATGCATACTTTACAGAGTGCTTTCTGGCTAGGTGGAAACATCCAAGAGAAAGGAAGAGTTTGAATAGGGGAGAGTAGGAAGTGTTGTAAGACGCAGACACACACACACACAGTGCTTCCAATAGCCTATGTAATGTCTAGACAGAATTACCTCTCCTAGTGGATGTGGGGTGTGACCCCTCACTGGAGTAAATGGCTTGGTGACTAGCAAAATGAGGGCTTCCTTTCAGCCCCCACGTGCAACTTGCAACCTATACAAAGATACATGGCACAGCTCTCCATATACAACCTACTGTCATCACCCAGAAAAAAACGCTCCATGTACACTCACTAGCTTTGTCCTCTGTGCTCAGCCACTTTCCTTACTCTGCTCAGAACAGATTTCTTATTTATAGCCAGAAAATCAGTTAGTCAATGTCCAAGGCCGAGCTCTCTCCAAATAGTCCCTCCCCAGGGTCCACAGAAGCATCCGTGTAGAAAAGTCCCAGCTGATGCGTGTGTCACCCAGTAATCGCATTATGAAGAACACATCCTTTGTTGATGTACCCAGTCATCTCCTTTCCTGCTGCTGCTCTCTGGGACTTAGGTACAATTCTGTGGTGTTGGCTTTGCTTTGAGAACTTAACACATTTTTAATTTCTCAATTTGAGTAGGTAGCTCATAGTTAGAAACACACAGTTTAATCACAGTTATGCCAGAAATAGGAATAATTGATTTCGTTTTTCTTTCCCACTTGGAAATGAAAGAAAAAAAGAGTAAAGTTAGTTATGGATAGTATTTAATTTCCTTGGGAGGCTGGGACGAAGTGAGACAGTAGCATTGACATATATACACTACCAAATGTAAAATGGATGGCTAGTGGGAAGCTGCTGCACAGCACAGGGAGATCAGCTCGATGCTTTGTGACCACCTAGAGGGGTGGGATAGGGAGGGTGGGAGGGAGACGCAAGAGGGAGTGGATATGGGGATATATGTATACATATAGCTGGTTCACTTTGCTGCACAGCAGCAACTAACACAACATTGTGAAGCAGTTATACTACAGTAAAGATGTGAAAAAAAATTTCCTTGGGAGGACACAAGCCGTCAAATGTTAAAATTTAAAAAAAAATGTTTGTGCTTTCTTACTTGCATGTATATTTTTAGTAATTTCTGCAGGGATTTTAAAGAAAAAAATTTTCTATTCTAGTGTATATGGAGGACATGATCTGGACAGGAACCCACTGGGGAATTTGGCAAAGAATCTATCAATGAACAGAGGCAGGAGGGAGCCCTCAAGTTCTCTGGCTCTAGGTAAGAAGGCCACTTTCCGGGCCCCTCCATTGTCTGTGTCATCATTCGCAAGAATAAAGAAGAGGTTCCAAAACAGTGAACTATACTGCTTGGATTACATCCCTCCCCTCTAGACCTACACCAGCATTTGCCTTGAGAGCATGATTACTCCAACATGTCTCCCATTCCTGTTGGTAGCAGTCACCATGGAAGCTGAGGACCCTACGTCGTCATCCCTCATTCTTCCATTTCTCATCCCTTTTGTCCCCCTACTCCCACCCTGCACACCTATCCTCTTCACTGTCAATTACCAGACTGTACTTATTTGTTTGTCTTTTGGCCCCAACTGCAGTGTAAGCCAGAACTTTCGTCTGTTTTGCTCACTGCCATATCCCAGTGTTCTCGAACAGTGCTAGGCACACGGTAAGCACTCCTTAAATATTTATTGGGTGCATGAATGAAAATAAAGAAAAAAAGAACAAACTGAGGAAAAGAGCATTTGAACTGGACACGGACTTGCATGTGGTCTGTGAAAGACTGAGCACGGACTCCAGGATTGTGGGCCTGAGTCAGCAGTTGGTACCAGGAGGGACCGCGGTAAAGGTAACAGGCAAAAAGACTAGGTCTCTTTATGCAAAAATTAATTTCATAGAACGAGTGGACATCTTACTGGTTTGCTGCAGGCAGAATATTGTTTAAAACAACAACAAAAAAAATCTCCAAATCTTTTAACGAGCAGTTGCTATCTACATGATGGTTTTTCCAGAATGAAAGTAGAATGTATCAGTGTTTGTTTAGGTCAACATTTGCGTTCATGGAAGCTGCGGTAGTTTAAACAAAATGCAGAAATAGCAGAAGTTCCCAGCAGAGAGTTAGTGCTCATCAGGTACCTGTAGGGTGAGCAGAGGTATTCAGGCCTGGGCACAATCTGAAGTAGACAAAGTCTAGTCTCTCTTTCAACTCTGTGCAGCTGCTTGCCTTCTGCTCTGTCCATCAGGCTGTCCTGCTGTGTTCTCCCCATCCTGAAAGGGCCGTTCAGAGATGACCTAACTTCTCCCTTCCCTCTTCTCCCTCTGAAATATTATATGACCTTTGGACTTTCCTTCAGAACCATATGCTTTCTTTGTGGAAGTAACTGATACGAGCTTCATCAGACAAAACAATCCTATCGACTGATCGATCACAGCTCCCAAGAAGTTACCAATGCCTAAAGCAAGTTAAAATGATCAGGATTTTTAAAGGCCCCTAAAAAAGGATGCAGGTGTCAGAAATTTCAGGCAGTGTAGGTATTTGAGAGTGACTGGACTCTGGTTTAAGAATTTAAAACCTCACTGAAAAAGCCAAAAGGCTGTATAGATTCAGAGACCATTCTAAGAAGAGGTGACATGTTCCTTACATTTCCAGTAAGAGATGTGAGCAGGACAGCTAGGCATCCTTGTATGTACTGTAACACAGTATGATTTTCATGTATTCTATCTGAATATGAGAAATTACCATTTTAATATCAGATCTCATAGACCAACACATCAGGAATAAACTGCACATGCGCTGGACTTCTTAAGATGAATGTTTTGTGATTTTTCTGTTGCTGAAAGATTCAATGCGTGGAAGACACCCTGAGATAGATAACCACCTGGGAATGTCAGTTTAGATCTCATTTTCCATAGTTTTTGTGATGTGGAGATGCTAGAGTGAATGTCAACGTTCAGAGAAGTTCTGTGGATTCATGATCTGACCCTGCAGTGTGAAGGAACCGTGGAACAAAAATTATATATTAGAACACTTTGATTACACTCCCCTCTGTGCAGAAGATGGATGAGGAAGTGAAAATATATTTTATTTCATGTTACTGCAGAGTAAATCAGCAAAGGCTTTCTTTTTTATCAAAATTGGTTTTACTAATGTATCTTTTTATAATGTTTCTGAATGCCTATCATATTTTAAATGCAAAGGGTATCTCAGATGTCTACATTTCCTAGGTAACAAGTACGGTTCATAAATGGAAACTGCAAGAGAGAAGACTGTGGGTAGAGTGGAGATAGGATGGAGAGAAAATGAGAGAATAAACCCCTTTTGAGTAACTTTTAAGGGTTAGGTACATTCTCATATATTCTGTAAATCTTCACAATACAACTATATGAGGGGGGTGTGTGGCTAGAACCCAGGATTTTGATTAGAGTCCATATTTCCTACATGACAATCAGGAGGCAGTTTCAGCCCTTAAGCCTCCCACCTTCCTGGTTTTCCTCTGTCTCTTTCCTGATCAGTCCATCACATGATGGTCATGAGATTATAGTTGAACTCCAGGGAAATTAGAATTCCCTCTGTTCAAAGACAAATATTTATTGAAAAAAGTGATGATTGCTTTAAAAATGACCTCTATCTTTCAATTGTTCTAAAAACATTTTCAACAGAAAAGAAATCTATTTACCCAGAAACTCTTATGAGAGCTATAAAAGTTAAGACTTCAGGGTCCTAAGTTCCCTGAGCTCTTATTATTTTCACTAAAAACCTGTCACACTGGAGCAGAGGTGGCAACTTACAGCTCGAAGCCCCTATTTATTACATGTCTTTTACTTAATTTAAAAAATATTTATGGTCTTCCCTGGTGGCGCAGTGGTTAAGAATCCGCCTGCCAATGAAGGGGACACGGGTTCGAGCCCTGGTCCGGGAGGATCCCACATGCTGCGGAGCAACTAAGGCCGTGTGCCACAGCTGCTGAGCCTGCGCTCTAGAGCCCGCGAGCCACAACTACTGAAGCCTGTGCGTCTAGAGCCCATGCTCGGCAACAAGAGAAGCCGCCACAATGAGAAGCCCACCCACCACAACGAAGAGCAGCCCCTGCTCGCCGCAACCAGAGAAAGCCGCGTGCAGCAACGAAGACCCAACACAGCCAAAAATAAATGTAAATAAAATAATTAAATTAAAAAAAAAGAACTGTAGCCGCTGTTAAAAAAATATATATATATATATATTTATAGTCCCCCCCAAATGCAACTGTGAGTGAAATAGGTGACCACAGGTACTCACGTGGTACAGAATTCACTATTTTCTAGTTACAAATAGGGAATGAAGAAGGCCTGTAACAGACATTTAATATGGTTTTAGATAGTACTTCCTGGATTTTGTCTAAATTGGTGGGCAAAGAATATTCAAGATGAAAATTGCCACTTTGTTGAATGATCCCCTCTTGTTGTACCTGATGACATTGTAAGGTAGAGCAAATGATACCAACATCCTTATTAAACAGAGGCCGATTATTTGTTACTTGAATTTGTTTTCAACTTTGGGTCTAAATCAGTGATCCTTGGGTCACTGCCTGGAATTCTAATTTAGTTATTATTTAAAAAACATCTTGCCAGGTGATTCTGAAGTGAAGTCAAGTTCAGAGAAAGGAGCAAGGTGACACGTGGGGTGAAGTGTTGAGGGCTAAAGGAAAATCTGGATGAAGGCAGCTAAAGAAAGGAGGCCAGACTGTATGAAGCTGGGACACCTCCCAGGAGGGGTAATGTCTGAACAAGTAAAGAGGAATTACCAGGGAGACCAGAGTGAATAGCTGCGGGAATGAATACATCCTGGACACTTAAAAGGAAATGAGAAGGCTAATCTTACTGACTTCCAAGAGTAGAAGAAAATATTGTAGAAAAGGGAGGGTGCGCTTCACCATGCCTGACACATCGTAGGTGCTCAATAAATATTTGGTGACTGAATAAGCAAGTGGATGAGATTATGGAGGGATTTAAGAGCCAAATAAAGTCATGTGTACTTCTTACTCACTGTATACTTCCAGGGGCTAGCGTATACAGTAAGACCCCTACATATGAACGAGTTCCGTTCCGAGAGAGTGTTTGTAAGTCCAGTTTATTTGTAAGTCCAACAAAGCTAGCCTAAGTACCCAACTAACACAATCAGCTATATAGTACTGTACTGTAATAGGTTTGTAATACTTTTCACACAAATAATACATAAAAAACAAACAAAAAGAAAACACAAAGTAAACACAGAAAGTAAAGAAAACAAGAAGAGTTACTGAGTGGAGGAGGGAGAGGAGGTGGCAGATGGTAGAGCTGAAGGATCGTCAGCAATAGGAGACAGAGGGCAAGATGCAGTTTCACTCACGCCTGACGTTGATGGCACAGGCTCTGGTTCCTTGCTGGGTTCAATTCTATCTACGTGCTTGAAAAAGCGATCCAGTGATGTCTGGGTAGTAGCTCTTTTCTTCTCGTCATAGATGACACAGTAGCACTGGACTGCATTCTGAGCAGCGGCTGTAACCTTCGTGTACTGTTCTACATTCGGGTCCTGGCCTCAAAAACTAACAGTGAACTAACTTATGTGATTGGACATGCAAACGCATGTTCATATCTCTGAAAGTCTGCAACATGATTCGCATATAGGGGACTTACTGTATTAGAGACTCCACAAATATCCTCTTAAGTGTTGATTGACCAATCTGCCTTGCACATAGTACACGCTGATTAAATGTTGATATTGTTAGTCAAATTACGATTATCATTAGTTGAACACCTTTATTTTTCAGATGGAGAAATTCAATGATTGGTTTCTATTATAAGACAGTTTCTATTTTAGTCTGATGTAATAGTATGAAGACACCATTTTGTTTAAAGACATTCTGTAGCGTTCCAAGGAGAAATTTTTACAGAACAGCATTACATGGCCAGTTAGAGAATTAGAGCACCCATGATAAAATCCTCTTAAGAAGCATAAGAAAAATGAAGCTGTTTATTGAAGAATTCAATTAGGATTACCTACTGTGGACCAGGCATTCTTCGAACTGAACAAAGCACAAAGAAGTTTCTGCCCTTATAGGGCTCACATTCTAACTGGGGGAGCAGAAAATAAGCAAAATGTATAGTCATTTAGAATATGGTAAATGGGGAGGAGAAGAAAAGGGCAGGAAAGGGGAACAAGAAATGTTGGGGGAATTGTGAGAAATTCTGGTTTCAAGAATGTTGGCTAATGGGACTTCCCTGCTGGTCCTGTGTTTAGGACTCCATGCTTCCACTGCAGGGGCCACGGGTTTGATCTCTGGTCGGGGAACTAAGATCCTGCATGCCACATGGTGTGGCCACAAAAAAACAAAACAAACAAACAAACGAAAAAAACAAGAAAAAAAAACCCAAACAAATGAAACAACCACAAAAACAAACATTAAAAAAAAAAAAAGAATGGTGGCCTAGCAAGGTCTTGCTGAAAAGGGGAACATTTAAGACCTGAAAGAGTACTTCTCCCTCCCCATCGCCTACCAAGGACGTACTGTACAACACAGGGATATATCCAATGTTTTGTAATAACTGTAAATGGAAAGTAACATTTCAAGATTGTATAAAAAATAAAAAAACAGTTCAATTGTCAACAAAACAAAACAAAAAACCTGAAAGAGTGATGTAGGGAGCGTTGCGGATGTGGATACCTGGGGCAAGCACATTTCAGGCAGAGGGAACTGCATATGTGAAGGCCCCGAGGCAGCACTGTGCCTGTCACTTTCTAGGAGCAGTAAAGAGGCCAGTGTATGTGGAATGAATGAGAAGAAAGGAGTAGGAGATACTCTCAGAGAAGTTAACTAGGACCTTGTAGGTTACAGGATAGACTTTGGCTTTTTACCTTGAATGATTTGGGAAGCCATTGGGGGTTTTAAACAGTGTTATGGTCCTGAGATCATCATGCTTCTGGCAGCCATATACGTCTCCATGAAGCTGTCCATGATTTTATTATCTAGAATTTAATGATCCATCATGGGTCCTCATTGTATTTCTGTCTATTGGATTACCACGCTTCCTTTCTTTTTGATAAAAAGTAGGTACAGTTTTCCTTCTCTATTCCATGTGCTACAAATATCTTAAGGGTACCTTGTTCATATTTATGTGTCCAGTGACATCTGATGATACCAAATATTTGTTGTCTTTATGTAACTTTTCAACTTTGTTTATGGTGAATGCTATTATGTAATGTCACACGAGTGCAGAACTAGTGATATTGACTACGATTCTCTGACAGACCGAATAAAACTTGTGCATCATTTATTTGAAACATTTTGCCTGTGTGAATGTTTGATTTTTAAGCAGTCAATTGATGTGCCGTTCCATTGATGGCCGAAAACACTTAATCAACCATGTCACAATCTGGGTTTCATTTATAGTCATTTAAAACAACCTTGCAATTCCTTTGGAATTCATTCCGGAAACTGTAGTGCTGGAATTAGTCTTATGAGTGTGATCTGAGGGTACTGAAAGGGCCCACTTGCCCTAAAATATTTCCACTATAAGGATTGCTCCTCCCTAACCCTACCAGATCCTTCATCCTTCAGCTTCCTGCTCTGGAGCAATTGTATTCTTATTCAGCAAAGGAAAGGGTGTTGCTCTTAGAAAGTTTCTATAGGACGCAGACTAATCTTAAGTAGTTGGAATCACTCGGAGCACAGCCTAATGAAGACCTTGTCAAAATTTTTGCTGTATTTGTACCTCTCTTAACCAGCTGAAGACAGAACCAGTATTTTATCTAGCTAGCTATTTCTCCACCCACCCCACCCCCCTCTCTGAATGAGAGGGCCTCTAACTCTGCAGGCTACTAATGACGTAAGTAAGCACCCTTCTTCTGCAAAAATAGCTATTGGATAAAGTGGTTCAGTTTTGGTAATTTGGAATCATAGGCCTCTGCCAAAGGATTGGCTTCTCTGATTTGAAAATAAATGTCTTAACCTCCCTCACTGTGGCATTTATTTTCCATAAACGGGGCTGGCTTTGCCCCACATTCTTGCAGCAGCGGGAGACCATTATCCTGTGAGAATGTCCTCTCTCCTTTCACATTATCGCTTAATTATTGCCCTCTTTTCAATAGACAATGCCTTTAGGAATGTTCATGTAATTTTTCCCCTCCATTCCTCTTCTGACTTGTACTGCCATGGGAGAGGATTTGGGTATTAACCCCAGAAAGTCCAGAATAATGGATTTTATAGACAGTTGGCTCAGTATCCAAGGAATCCTTTGAGAGGGGGCCGAGATGCTGTGAGCAATATACAAGGCAAAGGCTTGGGAACTAAAACATTTGCATTGAAATCTTCAAGGGAAAGAGGGAATAACAATGGAAATCTCAAGGCTGGTGGGGAAGGGGGACAGAAGATTTAGCTTTTCCCACATGCTAATCTCTGAAGACCATCCCTCTTATTTATTTATTTGGAAGAAAAGGTTTCATCCCTCCCACTAACAAAATTAGCCTTTGCTATGTAAACCCCATCTCTGCCATTTTGTTGAGCCCATAGCCAAGCCAGATGAAAACAATCGCTGCAAAAAAACTGAGAACTCCCCTGATGCATCTTAATGGCTGTTTAACTTCAAAGCCAACCATTTAAATGCTAACACTACGAAGTAAGTAATCCAAAACATAAGCAACCAGTTTGAAACGTTAGCATTTAACTATCTACCATCTTTTGTTGTTAGCTTACAATGAAGGGTAAATTCATCATATAAATATGTGTATATACACTCACTTTTTTTAAAAAAACACTTTAGAATGAAATTGACTTCAATACAAAGGGTGATACTAGAAATAAAAAACAACATTTAGTAATCATAAAAGGTATAATTCATGAGGAAATAACATAAATTATGTGTACGCCTACTAAAATTACATGAAGAATTACATGAAGAATCAAAATAAAATAATTAAAGGGAGAACTAGACAATTCCACAACCATAACAGAAGACTGCTACACCACTCTTTTAGTAATTGAGAGAAAGGCAGAACACCCATTCATTTCAAGGGCATATAGTAAATTCACCAAAAGAGACCAAAGGAAAACTCTCCAAAATAAAACTTCAGGCCCAGATAGTTACACTGGTTAATTCTACCAAACATTCAAGGAAAAGTTCTATGCAAACTTTTGCAGAACAAAACGTAAAAGGAGGATGGAACATAAACTTAATGCCAAAACCTGTCAGCTATAATAAAAATATAAAATTTTCAAAGTATTATATATGAGGTGAATGGTATAATGAGTAATCTGTGTTCCATACTATAAAACATGACTCTGATCACATATCTGAAAAGCAGGCTAAAATGTGAGGGATATTTGATTCGAGTTGTAGAAAATCAGAAATGAGACTTGAACATTCTCATGAGAATGTTCTCAATAGAAAGAGGAATGTTAAAAAGAAACTGGATGGCAAAAAGCATGACAAACGTCCACTGAAATCGGGAAGTTATTAGGTTTTTTCAGTTATTTGTAGTTCTGTAATATTTATTCCATATTAGGTGACAAATTACTTCTAATTTATAGTCTGGAATTAATCCATTATTGTATATTATTTTAATAAAGATAATATTGTAAATATAAAAAAACACTTTAGGACACAAGTTTATGTTTAGACATAAATGCTTCTTTTGTATTATTCATGAATCCACGGGACCCTAGGTTAAGGTTATCATTTTCTGCAAAGGCAGAGGCAGTACAAAACCTATTAAGATTTCCACCCTTCACCCCCATGCATTTGGATGTTAGCTCAAGGGATCCACAGAGTTCTGTTGAGTTTGTCATCAAAATTTATTAACTGCACTTGTGATGTCATATAACCGGGAACATTGGACTCTGATTGCAAATGTTACTGGCAGTGAAAGAGTGGGCTGAAATTTCCCCCCCAATTCTTTGAAAATACAGGGGAAAAAAAAAAAGGAAATTCCTGGTGCTTTTTCAACATAATATAAAGGTCACTGACAATAGCCTACCTATAGATGCTGATGTGTGACATTTAAACTGAATACAAGGAAAGCATGATAAGCATTAAAAAGAACTAGTTGCTTTCAAGCTAATGCTGTTTACCAAATCACTGCTCTTTCAGAAAAAAAATAAATGTACTGTTCCATTTTATTTCCCAGATATTGCTTGAGAAATACACATATATAGTGTCTTTGAGAATGTGAATAAAAAATAGAATGTTTATTACTGATATTTAATCCACTGATTCATAATATTTTAAATGTGTGGCCTGGGCTGTCTAAACTGGCACCTGGGGAAATATTCTCTGGGAGACATTTTCAGTTGTTACGTTTAGGTAAAAAGAACTTGAGGTGTTTATGTTGAAATAGTTGAAAAAAACTAAGTCATGTAGAAAATTGTTCTATTTTTGCCCACATACAGTTCACAACGGGCTGGAACGATTTGCTTTCTTTCTGTGAAGTCGAATTGTTTAACTGAATTTATGAAATTAACCCTCGTACTAGCATTATGTTGTCAGAGTTGAACCTGAATCTGGGTGAAAGGTTAGTAAGGGCGGGAGAAGCAGGAAGAACTCCCAATTGAATCCTCGCCCCCATTAGGGCTCATAAGAAACCGCTGAGACCAGGTAGGTGCTTAGAGTCTGCAGGATAAGTGAAAGAAAAAGGAAGAGGAGCAGAAGAGTTCACTAGCCTGAATGAGGATCTGCTATGTAGTTCTGTTAGGGAATCTTTGACTGAAATTGCCCGCCTTGGCCAGGCATGAAAATAACCACTTGCATAAATTGTCTCACAAGAGGAGGTCCTGATAAAGAAACATGGAACTAACAAGCTGCCTCCAAAACCAACCGGAAAAAATTAGCGGCGGGGAGCAAAGAGGGAGGAGACGCCGGCCTACCTCCCAGAAACCCACGCGCTGGAATCCATCTTGACTAAGAGACGCGCGGGCCCCCAGCAAGGCCTCTGAGTGGAACTAAATTTGCGCCCGAGAAAGATTATTGGCCAGAGACAACCCGGAAACTAACCCCACCTCCATAAACCCCGAGACTGCAAGCCCTGGCAGAGCATTCCTCTTGGGTTCTCTTACCCTGAGACTCTCCCCTCAAGCACCCCTTTGCAATAAGGTCTTTTCCAATAATTCATTTCCAAGTGTTAGACAAGAGCCCGCCCTCAGGCCCTGGAAGGGGTTCACCACCCCCCTACCTGGGCAAGTCCAGAAGTGGAGTCAAGCGCAGGCTCTCTGCCCTCGGAAGCAGCGATTCTCAGTACTCGCCGTGCATCCCATTGCTCGCCGTGCAGCCCATTGCCTTTTAAACATCGCTCTACCCAGCTCCCATCTGAAGCCAATTAATCAGCCTTGCGGGGGCGTGGATCACGGGTTCACTTAGCGCCTCCGGCTCCCCAGGTGTTTCCAATGTGTAGCGGGGTTTGAGTCTCGCGAGAGCCGTGGGCTTGATAAGGTGAGGGGCAAGCAGAGGCTAAGTTGAATGCCCTTCGGGTTCTCCGAGGACGCGGTGCGGGGAGGAAAGTGAAGACTCTTCTGCGGCTCTCTTCATCCCTGCAGGGAAGGTGAGTACTGAACACACAGGAGTGGGGAGAGTGGGGGTTGGAGCAGCCTGTTTTACCTGCTCAGGGGAGGAATGTTTGCATGAGTGGGTCTCCCAGACGCGAGCTAGGCCTCAGGTCTTCCACCGTACATTTCATTCTTAATTTAAGTGGCCAGACATGCTGGGAATTTTCTCAGCACAAGTAACACCCATCCTTCTGAATTACAGAACTAAACACCAATCACAATTTTACATTTTTTTTTTTTTTTTTTTTTTTTTTGCGGTACGCGGGCCTCTCACTGTTGTGGCCTCTCCCGTTGCGGAGCACAGGCTCCGGAAGCGCAGGCCCAGCGGCCTTGGCTCACGGGCCCAGCCGCTCTGCGGCATGTGGGGTTCTCCCGGACCGGGGCACGAGCCCGTGTCCCCTGCATCAGCAGGTGGACTCTCAACCACTGCGGCATCAGGGAAGCCCCCACATTTTTACATTTTTAATGTGGTATCGTGACCTAAATTGATGTATTATAATCCGTTTGTATTTTTTTTCCTTTTTTGGCCTATGGGTTTCAGCTAGTTTAGGCCACAGCCTAGTGACGGGAAGAAAAATTACATGGTGAAGTACAATTTCTTTAGGAGACCCAGCGAGCACGCCAAACAAACATCACTGTCAATTGACTAGGGGGAGGGGGGAAAGAAAACTAGCGCAGTGTAATGTAGTCTAAGTAGTTTAAATGTTTTTTCACTGGATCCTCACAACACTGTAAGACTTCACCCATTTTACAGGTAATATCTTTGAGTTTAGAAATTAGACTGGACGATGGCTCAGCTGGGTACGTTTAAAGGCTATCAGACGATATTAAAACAACTGACACAAATTAAGTGGAAGGAGGTCTTGGTGAACCATTGGGTTTCTCTTTTGCTTTCAGTATTGAATTAAAGTTGCAAGTCGTATTTAATATTTTGGAAAACAGACTAGGGTTAGCTGGAATGATGGTCTAAGACTAGGAAAATTAAATTTAACCATGGTTAAATATATTTGCCTACATGTACATTAAAGAAAATTAACTATTTTAAAGATAGGGCTGAGAGAAAACTGAAAATGGCAATTCATATTAAATTCTAATATTGCTTGAGTCCTTTGTTCAACATGGGCTATCAAAGAAAATAATGGCATTTTAGGCATTTTGAGATGTAATACGTTTTAAAATTGGTTAATACACGCAGAACACTTTGCAGGGTTACTAGCCCAATGTAAATGCTAAATTATTATCAGCTGTTGTAACTGAGCTTGCTCTTAACTAGGGGAAGTCCCTGCATTGAATGAGACACGTCTCATTTCCATGTGCCAAACATCTACTACATGCTTTACCTGGATAATCTCTTATCCTAACTATAATCTAGTGATGAGGGACTAATATTCCCATTTTACAGGTGAGAAAACAGAGCTGCAGAGATGTTAAGAAACCTGTACCAGGTCATTCATCTGGTAAGTTGTGGAGTTGGGTTTCAAACCTGGGCATTCAGACTCCAGGGGTCCCTAGGGTTCTAAGACTTGGGTCATTTTGCGCGTTCAGAGTCCAGAATTTATTAATTATGTGCTTTAACCAAATATATGGCTTCTATCTTATTTCCATACATGTTTACTTATACTACTGCAAATTGGCATGCTAATGAAAACCTGTTAATGTTCTAATTTAGTGAGTGGGGCCCTAGTGGACTAAAGACTTAGTTTCCAAACATTCATAAAGGTAAGTTTTATCCAGTAATACTTGATCTGGTATTTTCACATTATTTTCCGCGTTTCAGAATGAAGAAAAGTGTTTCTTTCCTGTTCAGAAATAGTATACACACACTCACATACCCAAGACCTTTTTAATGATTGCGTCTCCTGTTGGATATATTGTCAACTTGCTCTTGTCATGTCTGAGAGTTTCAGGAAGATTGTTTTCACAACTTTCTAATGAAATGAGGCTCTTGGGAACCCTAAGTCCCTCCCGTCTCGCCTAATCCTCCCTCCCTCCTGTCAATATCTGCCGTTGATGCCTATGTCCCAGGCAGTGTTCTAGGCATGGCATTGACAGCATTGAACAGAAGGCAAGCACCCCTGCCCTTGGAGAGCTCAAATTCTGTTTCTGCCTTATATGGCTTTAGACTTTTGCTCGTCTCAAACCACAATTGGTGATTTAAAACAAACAAAAAAACCCAAAACTTCGGTCTACAGTTTTTCTACTAGTGAACCTACTTGTGTAATGTAACTTCACCTATTCGGTTACTTAGAGACACCTTGGTCTCTTCTGGTTTAAAACTATCTCTTTAAATTAAATTTGTTTTCATTTTGAAATATTCCACCTCTGGAGGATTTAAACCCAGTCAAGTTTGGATTCTTCCCTTCATCCTTGTGCTGGGATACTTCTAGCTTCCCAGATAGCTCGGTACATCCAATCTGCTTTGCGAGGAACTGAAACTAAAACCCAGGTGTGGGAAGAGTGAATTACCAGGGGCGAGAAGTTCTAGATCGAAGCCCATCATAGCATCAGGGCAAATGGAATTAAAATCCTCACATTGTACACTTTTGTTGAACTTTGTCATTTTGTTGCCAAAAACTTCCTAATAGTGTCTTTTCTGTAGTATGTGATTATACAAAAATCCATGCTAATTTTAGGGGTAAACACAGTTAAATAGCACTCTGGGATTTCATGCTCCAAATTATTACAGAGGAATGGCATTCCACAAACTCCTCAACAGACATGAGTCACTGGTATAACAAAATGTCTTATGCTGATAAAATTTAAAGTTCTAAATCTCATAGCATAAGATAGTAGGAACTTTAATATTTTACTGTATAATAAAATCTGTAATTCTTTTTCAAGCCCTTATACAAACCTTCCATGTGACCCAAGTGTGATTTGAGAGCAGCCCTTTTTACAGTTGACACCACTGATTCTGTAAGAGAAAAAGCCTGGAGTAGCAGTAGGTTGAATTATTAGTGTAGGGAGGATAAAGGATGATATAATTTGAAATAGATAACTATTGTGGCATTTTTTCTTTTTTTTTTCTTCCCCCCTATGCAATCCTTCTGTTTTAAGACTTGGCTGTGGGATGACAGTCAAAGGCTGCTCAGCTTGGCTGGGGACCATCTGAGAGACACAGGCTGGAAACGTTCAATTAAGACGGGGGGGGGGGGAGCTGACCTACCACTCTGGCCCTTTGTTGAATGTGGCCCTGGGAGCATGAACTGTAGCCTGCCCCTCTCCCTTGGCCTCCAGGGGTGAGGGAAGCTCTCAGCATGTATGGGAGCTGTTTGTAGACGATCCCTGAGTAGTAGGTGAGTGCATATGGGCAGGGCACCAATGAGCCAATTAGTCAAATCGGTTTTTCAGTAATGAATACTGTTAGTAACTTCTGTGCATGGGTGGGTACTATATCAGTTTGCTAGGGCTGCTGTAACAAAATGCTGCAGCCTGAGTGGCTTAAGCAAGAGATTTATTTTCAGTTTTAGGGGCTGAAAGCCCAAAATCAAGGTGTTGGCATGATTGGTTTCTCTGAGGCTCCTCTCCTTGGTTTGCAGATGGCTGTTTTCTTGCTGTGTCCTCACAGGGCTCTTCATTCTGTGCACAAGAATCCCTGGTGTCTCTTCTATGTCTCTCCTATCCCTAATCGCCGATTAGGGCCCACCCTGAAGGCCTCGTCTTACCTTAATTACCTCTTTAAAGGCCCTATTGCTAATTAATGTCGTATTCTGAAGTGCTGAGGGTTAGGACTTCAACATGAATTTTGGGGGAACACAGTTCAGTCCATAACAGGTACTATCAGATGCATAAGAGAAACACAATATTATCCAGGTCTTAGAGGAGCTTGTGTAATTGGGTCACTACAGAAAGGTGTTAGTCACTTTCTGTTCAATGAGTGATTTTCTTGACTTCTTTTGAGGGTGCTGGAGATTAAGTTTATGTACTGAATGGCAGCTTTTCTAGCTCCCTTCATCTATTTTTGGAACTCATACCCCTGAGTATAAAATTGGAAGATTTTTCAAATAAGAAACTAAACACTATAGGAAATAGAATATTGACACTTGGAGTTTCTGCAAAGAAAAATCCAGTTGGTATCCTGATTATCTTACAAGTAAAATCTAGTCTCAAAAATTGGCCAAAACCCAGAGCATCAGATTAGATTTTTGTGCCTCATTCTACAGTGTACACAGATATCAAAGGACCATGAGATATTTGAGGAAAGCTTCGAACAGGAAGACCAACCAAAACAAAAACACAGAGGAGAAAATTGGAGGTAACAGGCAATGCAGAGACCATTTTAAAAAATGTGTAAAAAATACCAGATAAGAGATTTAGAAGCCAATAATTTTTAAAAATCCTGAAATAAAAAATAAACTGAAATCAAAAAAAGAAAACGCACAATAGACTATAAACAGACAGTTAAGATATTAGCCAGGACATCCAATATCTACAAGTCTGTAAAGAGAACAGGAAAAATTGGAGAGAAAATTATCAAAGAAATAAGAACTTCCCAATAGTGAAGGGCCCACAGAATACCTGCTACAATCAATAAAAAGATTCCTATGAAGGGATATTATTAAATATTAAAACACTGAAGGTGTAGAACTTACTGAAGAAAAAGAGGGCAAATACAGTAAACTGGGAGAAAATGAACCCAGGAAGGTAGGAACTACTAGAATGATACCTTCTAATTCGGATGAAAAAATGATTTCTAACCTGGGATTTGATTCTAGTCACAAACTGACAATCAGATGCGAAAGGGAAGACGTCTGTGAACATGCAAGAACTCGAAACATTTGCCTCCCTTGTATTTTGTCAGGAGGCTGCGGAAAGTAAGCCAAGAAAGACGAAAAGGTGGGGGTCAGGAAAGAGTACCTCCGACACGGTGAAAGAATGTGGTAGAGAAATCTCAGCAGCCAGGAGAAAGTTCTCTAGAAAAAAATGGAACTGATAATTTCTGATATATTTGTGTAGGAAGTATTATTGATACTAGTTTTCCTGAGCTGTTGGATAGGTTGAGCTGTTGGAATATTGAGCAATTATTGCCTCCAAAAGGGAAAAAGTACACAAGAAACATTGTCGCTATAAATTATTGATTTTTTTAAAAAAGCCTAATTTACAAAGTCATAGTAATATAAAGAATATTGATTTAGCCTAAATACTGAGATAACATCTCATTTGGAAGACGAAGCAATAGGAACTGGTAGCTTAAGAGAACTAAATCCTCATCCTCATGAAAGAAATGTCTAAATCGTTAAATTAAGAAATAGAAGTCTGTGCGTCGTATTCAGTAATATGGAGATAACAAAAGTTGGCTAAAATATAGGCAAGTGGTGGTAGTGCAGCCAGGAAACTGCTATTTTTATAAGGAGTTCATACTAATTTTCTGAACTATATATAATAAAAATATATAAAACTAATAAGGTATAAAATCGATAAATCAAAATAACAGATGTACATATTTAAAAATATGTGGTTTAATCAGTTCATTTAATACGTTTATACACACCTTGGTTGTATATAGATTGTAAGAATTAATATGTAGCTTTATGTTCACGAAGATATGCCAACATATGTTTCTTTGTGCCAGCACTGTACTAAGTATTTTACATTTTCTTAATTTTTATAATAACACCTTAAGGGATCTTATTACCCCATTTTAAAGACTGACAATCTGAACCTAAGAGAGAATATGTCTTGCCCAAAGCCACATTAGCTAGTATGTAGTGCAGTGGTTCTCAAGCTTTAGGGAACGCCTGAAAGACTTGTTAAAACACACATGGCTGGGTCTTAGAACACTAATCTGGGATGGGGCCAAAAAAAAAACCCAGGTGATGCTGATGCTGCCGGTCCCGGGACCAAATCTGAGCATGGTTGAACTTGAACAAGTGGTATTGGGAAGTGAAATTAGGTGTCTCAGACTCCAGTCACTTACACAGTGCTCCTTATCCAAAGCCACGCTGAATGGGGAATATTGGCTGAGTTGATACATAAGTTTAGGAAAGAATTTGCCCCAGAGAACCATCATGGAATGAACAGAGACATTTGAAAGCAGGCCCTTAGGCCAAATACATCAAGTGGCACAGGACCTCTGACCACCATAAAAAGTGGTTTGATCTCATTCCTACATAGAGGTTAGGTATTTCAGCAGACACAACTAACGGGATAAATTCTGGCTGACTCAAGTGAATCATGACTGTGCTACACCAGTTGTCAGTGACTGGTTTAGAACGAGGCATGTGACACAGTTCTAGCTAATGAGATCTGAGAGGAGGTCTGGTTGTGGACTTCTGGGAAAGGTTCTTAACGAGACACATTTAGGAAGAGCTGTTGTCCTGTCTAGTTCTGATGTCTACAGTGGTGGCAACAGTTTTGTGCTCAGGAGAGAGCTGTTCTGAGGACAAAGCTGCCATCTTATTCAAAAGGTGGGCAGAAAGAGGGCTTCTTGGTGACACCGGGGAACTGCTAAATTAAGCAAACATGGAGCTGTCTACATCTGGATTTTTTTGGTATGTGAGAAGATAAATTGCCGCACTCTTTCAGACAGCCAGTTCTGGTGCTTGCATCTGTAGGCATCCTAAATGGCAAGTGAGAAGTATATACAGATATTTCTGAAAGAACTGGAACGTTAGTGAAAGCCAGAATAAGAAGCAACCTGGGGGAAAGAAAAGGAGGGACGAGGAAGTTTAGCCCAGTGGATCAGACTGAGCGGCAAGGCCTGGCTGCTGGAAGCAGCAGAGTTTCCTGGAATAGTGAGTCTACGGGTGTAACGCCTTCCTCCCCCCGCCCCCGCCACTGACACAGCTTTGCCTGGAATACCTGTGCGCTCTGAAAAGGAGGGACAACTAATAGTGTAATTCAAGATAATATGATAGCATAATAATGCTGCAATGCAGTGTTGTAATACATTATTTTAACATTCTAACACGTTATAATACGTAACGGGAAGTTCAGATATCGCTCTGGAGGGAGTGAAGTGATCTAGAGAGTTACCTACTATGTGGACCATTTGTCATGGGTCTGTTAATTACTTACTACTGTGTAAGAAACGGCCCCCAAATTTAATGGCTTAAAATAACAACCAGTGAGTCGGTGGGTCCGCAATTTAGGCTGGCCCCAGCTGGGTGGTTCTGATGTTGGCTTAACTGCCTCATGCATCTGTGATGAGCTGCAGGCCAGTTAGGTGGCCCTGCCTCGGGCAATTGGCTGGCAGTCACCTGGACTGACGGGTAGCTGGTCATGTGGTCCCTCACACCCCAGCCAGTGAGCTGGGCTTTTGCTCATGCTGGTTGCAGAAGGCGGGTAAGGCACACGCCACCTTCGCTACATTCTGGTTGCCAAAGCAAGCTGCGAGGTGAGCCTGGATTCAAGGGACAGGGAAATGGATTCTTAATGAAAATGTCATGGATGAAGGGAGGGCTGGAGAGATGACCATTGTCGCCACTGGTCTGCTGCCCATCCCCAGTGGAAAACTGAGCAGAGAACCATCTGGAGAGATGGGCAATGAGCAGAGTTGCTGCAGAGGTGTGGGAAACAGCTCCGATTGTATGGGAGGTAAAATGACCACTGGGTTATGGACTACAGTCAGCCTTGACTTTTTTGTTTTTCCTTTGCCATACGTGGGCCTCTCACTGCTGTGGCCTCTCCCGTTGCGGAGCACAGGCTCTGGATGCACAGGCTCAGCGGCCATGGCTCACGGGCCCAGCCGCCCCGCGGCATGTGGGATCCTCCCAGACCGGGGCACGAACCTGCGTCCCCTGCATCGGCAGGCGGACTCTCAACCTCTGCGCCACCAGGGAAGCCCCAGCCTTGACCTTTTGAAGTGTGGGGGTGGTAACTGGGCAAGGACAGCTGTGCCTGGCAGCGGAGCATCCCTAGGGGAGGGCAGGCAGCTAAGGTGGCGGTGAGGTACCTTGTCAGGAAGTCCGGAGAAGGGGAAGAACATGAGCGAACTTCTGAGTGCCTGGGCAACACTCCCAGCAATTTGCAGATAAGCAGCAGCAGACTGTGCGAAGGTGGGGGACGGTGCGGCTGAGGCTGGGTTGGGGTGGCGAGGAGCCATGGTGATTTCAGTATCAGTGCATCACATGTATACCTGCCCCTTGTCTTATAGAGGCGTAGCGATTCCTCCAAGAAAATAGGCAACATTGTTCTGAGGCTGACCTCTAGTCCTCTTCAGATGAGTCAGTCACATGCAGCCCAGGCCCGTGTCTCTGTCTGGGACCTGCCTGGACTCTCCTTGTTGGCCCTCCTGGCTCCAGATTGCCGCCCTTTTTAGGAGTCTCTGCTCTTCTACATTCATGACATTTGCATGGAAGCAGCAGTTGCCTGGCATCACTCTCGCAATTGTATTGATTTCTCAGACCCCTTACGCTGAAGATTCTGAAATTCCTACTTTAAGTACAAAGGTAACATTTTATAGTTCCTTTGATCCCTATTTTCTGATGATGCATATATATGTGGGACCCAAACCGAAGGAGCTGAACTCTACTATAATGTGTACTCCCTAGGATGGTATTTGCACGTGACAATGATGCTGCCGTGCTCTGGGCTGTATCCTGATTTTTCTCGTACGCGCAGCAGTTATGGAAAGTGTTTCTTATTCTTGGATGTCTAGAGAGAAGCTCCCGTTGAAAGGCCTTGATGGCCTCCTTCACCGGGTGGAATCACTGACTTTTTTACATCATCTCGTTAAATGTTACTCTTTCTTTCCTTCTTTATTCTCCTGTTTAACTGTATTGCCCAGTTGGGGGTTATACTTACAGTTTAGCTGGGGTAACTAACATGTGAACTGATAAAATAATTACAAGCTGATTACCCTGTGTTGTTGATGGGAAAGCATGTAAGGAGGACTTCACTGGGGGTTGTCCTTGTAGGAGACTTCTACATGAACAGTGCATGGAAAAAGGGACAGGAGGAGGGCAGGGAGAACATTCCAGACAAGTCTTCAACTTCAAAGACTGAGAAAATGTCCTAAAAATTTTTTAAATGTATTAAATGTGTACATGTATTAAATGTAAAATGTAAATTAAAACCACAGATCTTTTATTCTGTTTCTTAGAGGAAGGGTGAATTGTAACACGTGAAACACAGGTCACTCCTAGATTAATAGAGATGAAAGATTAATAGCTTACTTATAAATTTTTTTCACCATTGTATCAAAAGTTTCTGGGCACAGTTTTTCAAATAGTAAATTATTTACTAATAAACAATAAATACTCCTTGATGTTTAAAAAAAAAAAGATTCAGGCTGTCCTATTTTTCAATAGGATAAGTTTTGAGAGAGATGGCATTTAGGGCCTTTGCTAATTGAAGTTTCTCCTTTTCTCATCCTTTTATGTTTTGAGTTGAATCAAATTCTGTCTCAGAAGTTCCAGGAATATAGTTCATGAATGTGGATTATGTGCGAAAATTATGCAGAGGGAACATATTTGTGTTAGAATATGTACTTAGATAGATGATGGTTGGGTAGGAAGATGACATACAGATAGATACAAACTCACCTCTGCAACCCCCTAGGATGGTGGCAAGAAGAGAGTCAGCGAAGAAAAACTTCCTTCGGGGGCTGAGACAGTCCCCAGAGGAAATTGCCTGTGTTAAGGAAGGCTCATATATCAAGACAGGTTGCCCAGAGTATGACAGAGATGAGTGGAGTGGCATAACTCTGGCAGAGGCTTCAGTACTGAGCTTTGAGCTTCTCTTGATATGGTCCCAGGACATTCAATATTGCACATAAGTCTGCAGGCAGCCAAAGGAGGACTGTCTGCACCATGGGGTGTTCATGCAGTCCTTGCATCCGCCTGTGACCCCAGCTTGTCCAGAGCTCCCTATCCATCTTGTTCCCTCTTCTTTCTATATCATTTTGTCTTTCTGTTGAATTGAGGGAGGAGGGGGCAGGGAATAACCATAAATACTGTCCTAAAAAGCCAGAAATCTCTGCCTTTCTCTTCATCCTTTTCT